>NW_015094509.1:5614430-5764789 GCF_001431845.1 Calidris pugnax
TTTTTTTTTTTTTTTTTCAGATTCACACCAGGGAATTCTACTTGTAGAATTGAAAATGCACATGTAAATACATGAATATAACCAAATTTCCATGCATGCAGTTCTTTCTGAATGTATATAAATACATCACCATATTGTAGTTTAGGTTCTTAAACTTCAGTTTTAGTGGTAAATCTAACTCTCCTTTTATTGTAAGAATTTCACTTTATGCTAAATCTTAATTAGATTCTTTGTCATGAAAATTTAACAACTGGGAACTGCATAGTTTTCACATTGCTTTTGCATTCACCACCCTACATGCATATTTTAATTTTTAATTTTTTAGGAGGCAGTAACTATCCTATTAATATTACATTAAACATGTGTATTTTACAGGCTTTTAGAAACACATTACTGTTCATTGTACTTGGGCAACAGACTCCAGGGGCACATGTAGAAAATGATTATGTCTTCAGTATGGTTTACTTGTTCTCAACTAGAAGTCTGTTTTCAAGGAAATAGTGCTAGAACTTATTCAGGATTGCTAGAAAGCTTCACTTTTGCTCCTCTAAGGGAACAAGCAAAGTTTGTGGTTCACAAAAGAGATGGTTACTCATGTTGTCCAGGCGCTTTCAGAAAAAAACCTCATAGCCCTATAGAAAGCCAGAGAACAGCTCAAAGGGTTGGACACCCCCCATAGCCATCAGTCATGCTACTGGAAGAAAGTAAGGGGGAAGAAAATTGGTTTTGCTCCAGTGAGGCTGATCCCACCTCAGACATTCAATTAGCTCTCATGGTTGCTGTGTTGAAACTCTGCAACCTGATTCAGGCAGCTGAATGTGGTCAAGGGGAGTAACAGGCAGCACAGCATTTATGTAAACTATTCTCACAGGCGTGCCTTTATCAAAATGGTCAGATGTGATGAGCATCCTAGAGTTACACTGTGTGAGTTTCTCACACAAGACACACACACACACACTGGAGCCCTAACCAGCCTTAGCTATCACTTGAGGTGTTGCCAGCCACTGTTTAGTTTTCTAAGAACATTTGTGCATACAAAAACATGACAAAACAACACAATATTTAGCAAGTGATTTTTTCCCTTTTAAGCTTTTTTCCTCTCTGTTTTCTTTCTGACCTCCTGATGCTTTGGGCCTTTTTCCAACACAATGAAATAAATAGTGGGGAACATCTTGGGGTCAGCTATGAAAGCACTCCGAGTTTAAGCATCCCCTATTCTGCTTCAGCTAACAAACTATCACTGAGCAAAAGAACCTGTAGATTTGGTGGCTGGCAGTGGCTTATCTTGAAGGCTGAATTCTTTAAATAATAGCTTGTGATAATAACCGTTGTATCTCAACAACAGCTTCAATACAAAGTCTGCTGGCAGTTTAACTCATCTCTGGATGCAGACATCATTTGAGTTGACACTTTGCAATCAGTCACTACGATAACTAGCCCAGATGATGTAGCATCAGCATCACAGAAAAATATGCAACTGAAAGAAACCACAGGACTCAGGCTTTCCTTGCAGAACTAGCTGTGTAGAAACTGTGCAGGCAAAGTCTATCTCAAATAATGATATAAAGCCGTAATGTAAACATGAAAGTTCAGGAGACCATCAGCTGCTGCTTGGAAATTTCTAAAACGTAAATCACAGAATCACAGAATCATAGAATACCAGGTTGGAAAAGACCTCAAGGATCAGCTGGTCTAACTTTTCTTAGCAAAAGCACTGTCCAGACAAGATGGCCAGAACCCTGTGCAGCTGGATCTTAAAACTGTCCCATGTTGATGAGTCCACTACTTCCCTGGGGAGATTATTCCAGTGGGATATAACCTTTTCCTCTGTGTCCAATCAGACACAGAATGGTATTTCCAGTTTGCCCATTTCTAAGCCATCTTCTGGTAGCCACAGCTCCGAGCAGAGCTGGTGAGCAGTCTATACTTAGCTTAGAGACCTGAAGATCTTGGGGTCCCTTCTCTCCTCATGTTACTCTGGTGTTTTTCAGACAGACTTCCACATAGATTTCTTCAAGACCAGTATCCAGAGGTTTCTGACTCTGTAGGTCAGGGCAAACCAACCTGTCCAGGTTGTCCAGGGTCAGGGGTGCTGGAGTCTCAACATTGATGGTGTAGGTGCACTTAGCCATAGGTGCTTATAGGTCTCAGTTGATCTACAATGGAGTCAGGCTTTAATCAGAGCCACAAACTGTATGTTGCCAAGCTACTGCTTAATGAGGTCATTCTTCTTGTCAAGTTTAACTCTACAAATAGCAGAAATGGGCAACTGACAAGAATTTCAATTGCAGTGAGCAGACACACAAAAACCAATCGTTTCTGAAACAGTGTATCAGCATTTTCTGGCATAAAATTTCCTTCAAATTTCTGGCTCCCAGGGAATTTTGGAAAGTCTTTTGTCTCGGTTGTTTGTTTGTCATGTCTATTCAGCTTAGAACAGAATAAATTGTACAAATAAACACAACAGAAAATTTTGCCTCCTCCTAGCATCAGCTCCCAGAGCTTCATCTGAAGACTAGGCTCATATCGTTTCTCAAAACTATAAACAGGATTAACTGCTCAATTTGTATGCTTTTTAAACATGTACAACATGTTCTTTAGCGGTATTCTAAATGCCATGTTACTCAGAAAATGACAGTTACTGTTTTGCAGCATTTTAAACATATATATTAAAAATGTGTATAATTTCAAATGACAAGTGACAGTGCAATTTAAACCCATTGTTTTAAAATAACTTTTCATCATATTTAAAGAAATAAAACAACTGATCCCTCCTACTTGAGAGAAATTCTTTTCTGCACCTGTATACTTATTGTTTTAACATCACAAAAGTTATTAATTGCACTTTCTGAAATAGTGAAAACATTTTTCTCACTTGACTGTACTCACTTGGAAGAATAGGAGGTTGCTGTATGTTCTGAAAATAACAAATCAGATCCAGCATATGGAATGATATGTCTGGACTAAAGAAAAAAATAAAATCAGATTTTCTTTTCTAGTGAAGATATAATGAATCTTGAAATCAAGTTACATTTACTAAAAAGAAACCAAAATTAGTAGTTTTGTTCAAAGACATAACTTTTCTTTTTCTCCTATAAATCTGGGGCACAATAATCCATGTTTTGCTATATTTATTTCTCAGTTCTTCCTTTTCCTGTCCAAAGTCCATAAAGCTTAAACACTAGCTAGTCTGGTTTGCTTAGTACTCTCTTGAACCTAAATGCCAGCACAATTGCAGATGAGCTTAATAGAACCATTTCCAAAGGAATTTAAAGAAGAATAAGCTAAGAGAGTGGCAGAAGTTTATAATTATGTGTGGAGACAATAATAATGATTAAAAAAAAAATTCAAAACCCCTTCTTTATGTGGTGTAAACTCTGTAGAATTGTGTTTATTCTAAAGGAATGTGTATGTTTTACTGTTGCTAATTAGTATAGAATGAGACAGTTATACTAATTTATACACAATTTATGTATTACTTAAGGACTGAAAAAAAAAAGAGGAAATATTCTCTTTTGATGATATAGAGAATCAATACATCTTTTTTCTCTCTCTTCTCTTCAGCTTATAGGAAAGCATTAATGCCATAAGATAATAAGCTGAAGGGAACAGATATAAGACTCATGATAGCTCCGAAGTTGATGGGCACTCAGACTGCATGAAAGGAAATACAAAAACACACAAGAGAATTAGACATGGTATTTTCTGATACTGTGAGCTGTGGGGAGGTTTTGCTAAGTAGATGTTATTCAGATGAGCTACGCTGACAGCCACTGGTCAAAAGAACCGGGGACGAAACTTTTACGATGCTGAACGCCTAATGCAGTATCAGACATGGCAGAAGTACCAGCCGAGATCTACTCTTGAACAAATCACATGAGAATCTGGCATGATTTGAGGAAGATGTGACTCCCCAGTATATTCCACCTCGTACATTTCTGTAAACCAACAAAGCCATAGATAAAAACCTGTTGTCACCACCCTGAGAAGTAAGCACTTGTGCTCAGTTCACTTTTATGTATCCTAAGAGGAATTCTGGAGAAAAATATCAAATCAAGCTCATTTAAGAATATCAGCTTAGATTGATCCAGTGCAATATCAACAAAAGTACCCTTACCTGGAACAGTCAATCTATTTTTACATTATTGTCTCACACTGCTGCTCATTTCCCAGATTTTTTCTGTTCTGGTGCTGCTTTGGGGATTTTTGTTCGCTTTGTGTTTGAGCAGTAGCGAGTACTGAGACATAGTGCCCAAAAGTGATGCCAGTTGAAATGGGCAGGATCTCAGTGTGTGTCCATTAAAAGATCTTTCAAGATTCAGGGCTAGTGGGCATACATCAAAACATAAGTACTAATACTAGCTCCATCCAACAGACTCAGTTGCAAACAAATCAATCCCATAGTGTGAAGCAAGTTGCTGTGCATTATAACAGTTTCTTAGAAAGTGTAAAAACATGGGCAAATAATCAGTATTTAGCCCAAACAGAAAAGCAGTACTGTGATACTAGGTACTAAATATCAAACCAGTGGTTAGACAAAAAAAGCTGAAACGTTTTGATGGGGGGGAAAAGTAGCTCAAAAAAACCTACGTGTATCTGTCTAGAAGACACACAGCTGCCAGCCAAAAAAGAATTCCAAATATTGAATTCCAATATTGTCAAAGCATAATCACCTGCCAAGCTAAACTGGTCAGTCTCTGTCACCGGTTTTAGTAGTCTCATTCTGAACAATAGTGTTTCAAGCAGTGTTGGCGTTTTGAGAGTCAATGGTATCTGAAATGCAGCACAGGTATAATCCATGAAGACTCCTGGACCCTTGACTCCCAATTATGTTCCTTCTCTCCCTGTCAATGCTGGCAGATTTTCTTTCAAGGGGAAACAGACTGTGGGAGAAACACTCTGATACCTGGGTCTTGCCACAGCATGCATTCAGGAAATAGCCCCATAGATTCAACATATCCAGTGGATAGTGGAGAATGAACCTTATGGAGCTGATCTGTGTCACGGATACAGAATTTTTCAGTGGTGGGCACTGTATCTGCAATGCAAAGATCCTCAGATATTTTTCTTTCTTTCTTTCTTAGTCAATGTAATGTGTGTTGCGTTTCAAGGCTCTTGAAGTTGTGCTACCCCAAGGCAGTTCAGGGGAATGTACTTACTTCAGCATCACTGTTCCTAGTCAGAGAGCAGTATCTCTGCTTACTGGGATGAAACTCTGCCCCTGTACTGGAAGCGTTTTGCTTTCTTCTTCACCATGCTTCGCCTCAGATCATGGGCTGTGATAGCATTTTGCTTTGTTAGTTTGTTTAAGGAAAACAATAAAGATGCTCCATAGGTGTACTAGGCAGAACAGCAGGGACAGTACAGAGGCCCAGTACACTTGGCAGCAGCTCCAGTTTCTCTGCAAACATCCTGGAGAGGAGATACATGAGATGCTTTGTCAGATGGGGGAGCATATTCTTCTTTTCCCACTTGTCTGGCAAGTGTGAAGGACCCAGACTCATTTCCATACACTGCCTATGAGTACATATACACATGGTCTGTTAATCAGTCATTAGACACAATAAGCATAATCTAAATACACTAAAAATATGAAGTATGGAACCATGCTGGGAATGTAAAAGGAAAGAATGGCCCCAACAAGCCAGAAACAGAGATCAGAAAGACACTTTCAGTGGGACTTTTCTTGGGGGTTCATTGTACACTTCTTTCCTCTCTTTAGATAGCTTAAAGCTAAAAGTAGTGTAACTTACATGTTTGGTAGCAGCAAGGTTTTCTCCAAACAACTTGTGCTATGACACTGGAAATTCCTGAGTCAGTCTAAATTCCACTGAGCTGTCACCAACAGGTTCTTTGGAGGAGGTGACCAGTCACTGCTGAAACCCACAACAGAGTCAGTAGTGGTTGACAATACACCACTTATGAGTGTGTGCTCCTTTTCCTCAAGACTTAAATTCTGGGACAAAATAAAACCTGCAAGTCCCAGATATGAAGGTGGAGAGCACGTACTCTTATTCAGACAGCACAGAACCTGACTACAGAGCCTTTCATCACTTACTCTTCTTGTCCAGCATCTTTGAGTTCTTCGTTTCTTCATTTCTGGCCCAGAAAACTTGTCTAGTTAGGCATAAATGAAAATCTCACAAATACTGCATACATGCCATGCAGTTTATACAGATAGATTGCACTATATTTAATCCAAAAGCTTTTAAAACTGACTGCTATTCATTAGTGACTACAGATTGGTACGCGTCCCAGCTTGAACTGCTGAAAACCACCTGCTGGGTACTGGATTTTTTGCCGACCATCAGCATACATCTACCATTTGTCTTCTTATGCAGTGCATTCTCCTATAATCAATTTACGGGTGAAATACTGTATATACATATCCAAATTAATTCTTCCTCAAGATTGGTCTTCAGATTCCACCACATGATTGCCAAAAGCTGTTCTGCTCACTATCGTTTTCTACTTGCTAATTAATTAGAGAAAGTCGCAAGAAATACCAGCTAAGTATTTTTGGGGGGCTTAATGAATGAGTCTATTAATTTAAGAAGATTTAGCAATTATGCATTCTCTAATATTGATTTCCACTAAATCCTATCTGGAAATTAAGGAGACTGATAATAAAACCTTTTATTCAGTTCCACTACAATAGATCTAATGAATAAATTGGCTGCACGCACATCCTTAGAACCAGATTCATTTAGTAATAAATGGTGCAACACAAAGGAGCACATTATAATTGAAATTAAGGGAGGGGGAAGCAGGTGTAGGCTGAACTCAGTAATATGCTAATCAAGCACAATGCAGAAAGGAAGTTCTATGTGGCGTAGATTCGTTCCTCTAGCATTTGTAGATATTCCTTTTCAAATTTCTTTTCTTACTTTTGTGTAGCCAGCTCCTGTTTGTTGGGTTACTCAGCCTGTTGTTTCAGGATGAAAGGAATTTCATGTGCACAGCAGCGCACTATGAGCTGAATCTGGCTTGCTTAAAAGGATCTCGGAACTAATTTTAAGAAAAGACTCTAATTGCTGACAACACGCTTTCTGTACCAGATTGTTTATTCTTATTCCATAGTCCCAAAAGAGGGGGCTGGTTCCCAAATAATGCAGAATATCCATCATACTCCCAAGAGAAAGGAGGAAGTATATGAAAAAAGAACTGAAAGCAGGAAATCTCCTTCATCTTCCAGAATGAAAGCCATAATCTGTTCATGGAAGGCTCATACCTGTGATAATTTAATCTCAAGTGTGGCAATGCAGTCCATTCAGGTCTTTGGAGAGTGGTCAGCACCAAGTATCTGTCATAACCCAATTGTAAATCATTCTTCTCATTGCTCTGTAAACCATATTTCTCCTCACACATCTGAGCAATCTTTGAGGATGGAGGCGAGACACTAAATCATCTTAGCATTTCCTCTCCTCAGGTGCAGAAAAAAATATAGTTCATTCTTGAGTTGCTTCTGAGTCTTCAGTCAACAGATCTTTTCCCTTTGAATTTCTCCTTCTTTTTGACTCACAGTTCTTAAGTGCCTGCTACCTCCCGACTGCACACAGAAGTGTAGTCTAAATATCTAGTAGAAAAGATACTAAGGATCTAATTTAAAAACCCATGTAAGTTAATCCATTTAAGACTCCCACTGATTTTAATAAACTTTTGATCAAGCGATGTGATTATTCAAATTAGCTTCTTAAATGTACTGTATAATGCATCTTAATTTGCTTTATTGTATTACAATTCATCTCTTCTTGTAAAAGGGAGAAAATACATATAAGTGAGATTCTAGCCTTTTTAGACTTAGATCTGCAGAAACAAAACATTTTCAGCATCAGAACCAGACATCAAACACCAGAAGCGCAGAACAATGAAATATTGATTCCCAAATCATTCATTTCCATTATTTTTTTTACTTATTATTACATTATTATTAATAGAACATGTCATAAGAAACTCTCTTGACAGTAATTCATTTAATGGTAATAACATAGATTCTAGTAATACTAAATGTGTAAGGACCATGTCAAAACAGCTCATTATGACTTGACAGTGCATATACAAGGGCCTCTAAATGTAAATTATTTGATCCTCAGTGGTCACTTTGTAAAGAAAGGAATTATTACTGCTATTGTAAAGATGGCAGAAAGAGATTAGGTCATTTTCTGGAGCACAAAGACTATCTGTGACAAAGCAAATATGAGAACTCAGAGAATTTTATCACCTATTCCTAGCCTTTCACCATATTGCTATCATGTGATGGCTATATGTCTCATCATCTGATAGATTTTAACCTTTTCAGCCCACATGCATAGTCACACACGCATAGTTGCATTTGACATAACTTAATAAAAATATTGTCACCTACAAATAAGTAAACAGATAACCCACATCCTTAATCAAAATCTGAATTACATACATTAGCATGAGAGCTTAGAGGAGCAAATGATGTATGAGATGTGAAGATGATGAAGACAGGCCCTTTTCTGGAAGTCACTCTTCTTTCCCCTTTCTTTACATCTTTGCTCCTTTCAGCTCTTTTGCCATGGAAGTAGAGACATGAACAGAGATCCAAGGACAAGAGGAGTGGGGAAAGAAGCAGCACAGAGGAAATGGAAACTGCTAAATGCAACTGCTGAGAAAACAAAGGGGTGGTGAAAAGGAGGTTAGAAAGGGTGAAGGGCTGGGGTCCTTGTGCCAGGACATGGAGTAGACAGAGAGTCCATGAAAATCAAGCTTTGAACAACAGTGTTACCTTCACACACACATGTTTTCCTCAGCCTCCCCCTCCCACAACTGCAGCTCTCTCAGGGTGTGAGGAGGAGGGATAATTCTCTCTCTTACAGTGGTTGCAGTTATTTTAAAAGGCCTCTCCAGTACATTTACCCTTGCATTTGCATAAACATATACCATGTACTGCTGCTCGGTCTTACATTTTCTACAGATAAGACATGAATATACAGTAATTTTGGGGATAGTTATTTCCATGTGATGAAGTCAGCATAATAAAGCTGAAAGTGAGAAAAAACTGCCAGACTTGCATCTTTGATACACCTGAAAGTAGTAATCTCAGAATAGAAATTTTAGTGTTCTGCTAAGTAGCTCAACAGCTAAGGGGTTGGGTAGTCTCTGCTCCCTCTGCTCCTCGTGTACCTGATCCAAGAGAAAATGCATATGCAGTTCTTGGAGCAGGGAACAAATCTGGCTTGCCTTCGGTGCCAGGGAATGCTCCATTAACAAGCTGCAGAATTAGGGTCCCTCATTCTATTCCTCAGGCTGCATAAATTGTGTCTCGCTTTCTCTGCAGAACTTGGCTTCGAGGGGGGGAGAAGGAAAGGTGGAGAGTGGCTTCACTGCGGGTTACAAAAAAACCTTGTAGCTCAGATATGCTCTGCTCCTCAAACTGAAAACCCGTTTCTTGCTTAGAGTTTTGCTTATCAGGGCATGCATAACCCAATTCACGGTCCATTAGCTGGATCTGGCCCATGGCACTCTGGTGCCCGGCTTTTTCATTGACAGATCTGAGGCGTAGCTGCTCAGCTAGTGAATTCTTCCTACATGGCTGGATAATCCCTCTCCCTCAGTGAAGAAGCCCTGCGCTGGCTCAGAGGCAGACCTACTGCCATGCTATCTCCAAGTAGGAGGCAGCAGGCACCAGCCAGACATATGTCTTCTCATGAGGGCCCACATACAGCCCTGAAGTGCCGCTCCCTTGGGCTCCGAGCTGACAGCGCAAAAAGCTGTTCTTCCACAGCTCCTCTTCAGATGAGGGCTCTGGATCCTGAGGAGGAGGAGGTGTTCAGGCTGGTTGCATGTGCGGAGTGGGAGACTGAGTCTCTGCTGAAGCACTTTGGCTCTCTGGAAACCGGCAGCGGCAAGAGCTGGCACCTTCTGAAACAAATTTCCTGGGAGGGTGTGATAGAGAGTTCCAATGCCAACACAGCAGTGCCTGGGGATGTCACAGATAACTAAAACAGATTACAGCTGCCCAAAAGACAAACTCATTTAGGAATTGAGGCACTCCGGTTCATCACGAATCACTTAACAACTAATAAATAAGTAATCTCAAATAAGGTCTGATCAGAGGAAGGAATTTTAAACTTAGTTTCTTGGAAAGAACCTATCCAGAAATCAGGCATTTCACACAGCCAAATACAATGAAGCTGGTGAGGGGGCTGGAAAACAAATCGTCTGAGGAGCGGCTGAGGGAGTTGGGACTGTTTAGTATGAGGAAGAGGAGGCTGAGGGGAGACCTCATCACTCTCTACAACTTCGTGAAAGGACACTGTAGAGAGGCTGGTGCTGGTCTCTTCTCACAGGTAATTAGTGACAGAACGAGAGGGAATGGCTTCAAGCTCCAACAGGGTAGGTTTAGATTGAACATTAGGAAAGAATTTTTCACCCAAAGAGTGGTTGGGCATTGGAACAGGCTGCCCAGGGAGGGGGTGGAGTCCCCATCCCTGGCTGTGTTTAAGGGCCGTTTAGATGCAGTGCTGAGGGACATGGTGTAGGGGAGGACTTTGAAGAGTAGGGTAGATGGTTGGACTCGATGATCCCAAGGGTCTCTTCCAACCTAGACGATTCTATGATTCTATGATTCTATGATTAATCATCTTACACCCAGACACATTGTTTTTCTCTCTTCTCCCAAGATGCCTGCTCTCCAAAAGTACTTATTTAAAAGCAGGTTAGCAGAATAAACTGTTACAATCCTAAATGTCAACAGGAAAATTATTACAAAAGCAATTTCAAGTTAATCCCTTGACAACACTTTTGCAAACATTTAATTAGGAGTGATGAGGGCATCTGGCTGATACCGTCCTGTTTCAGCAACAATGCTGGACTGGACAACAGCACTAGGTGATGCTGTGCAGGAGGTCTTCTTTGTCTCTGAGCTGTGTAACTGTGCAGAACATTCCATTTTAGAAAGATTTTTACCTTTTCTTTCCACCAACATAGTAGAGGAGAAATAGGCCTCTTAGAAGCAATAGCATTGATCTAAACATCAGACCTGATTACCTTTAAGTTAATTTTTCATAGGATCTTCCGCTGCTGAAGAAACACTGCTCTCTTTTATTGGTTCTTGCACAAAGACTGTATTTCTTCCTTAAGTTTACTAAAGACCCAGAAAAACATGTGTAGTCCTTCCTCTTCCAGGACTGCCAGTTACCTTTGGCTGAGGCAGTCTCCCAGAAAATGTAGGTTTCAATCATCTTAGGTGGAGGAGGGCAGTGTATCTGGGACTCTCACTTTACACCTGGCTTTGCACAACCTTCCTCAGTCTATGAGTCACCGGAGTGTTGTAAAGAAAGGGAAGCAACAGCAGGAAAAAGCCACTGCCAACTCTATTTTTTTGTGGAATCTGTTGCAGTGGGTATATGATTAATGTTTCAAAGTATGCAACTAGGATTGAATATCTCTGGAGAACGTGCAGAAGAATTCACTGGGTTTTTTAATCCTGAGTGGGCTTAGCTGTGAACCAAGCTGTGTCAGAACTGCCTGCTCCTAACTGTGTTCCTTTTCAGCACACTTTTTGAGCTTTTGATGCTTCATCACAGCTCTGTGAGCTGCATTCAGTGTTTGAATATCCCAGAGAGTGTATTCAACCTACATGTGATTGATTGTGCAAAGGATCTCTAATACTGCTAATGCACAGTCTGGGGCAAGTTGCCTCAGTAGTTAGCCTTCAATTTCTGCATTAGCAAAATAAGATAATAATATGCAATTAACTATCCCACAAGCATATTATATGGCTTGCTTGGTTAATGTTTATAAGGCACTCTTTGGAAATGAAAATGCTACATGCGCTAAGTATTTTGCAGCATGGAAAAATGTTTGACTACTTAATTCAGATGGAATGCATGTAACACAATGAAACCATGAGTCTTGGCCAGCATGCAAGAGCCTCTTTGCCATCTTTCATTTGATATGCAAACACTGGATTAAGTTTCCTTAACTTTGGCCAAACTAAGACTCTCAGGAATCATACCACATCTCTCCCACAGCTGTGGGAGAATGTTCTTCTTCTTACACAAGAACATCAGGTGGGTGTTGGTAGTAAGATGCCAATACCTGGAAATATTTTAGGTGTACTCTGGGAGTAAGAGTCTGTTCAGTTTGTTAACTGCAGAAAACTGAGAAAGAAAAATGATGTATGGTACAGACTTGCAGGTAAAACCCTTGAGATGGTCATGGAGATCTTTATTTTGCCATCCGTTATAATAAATGAAACCTAAGCCATAAGGTGGTCTACAGCAGAAGCAGCATGCGTATCCCAGCCAACAAGCAGAGTTGAACTCCTGATGTTTGCCATTAATCATGCAATATTATTGGTGACATAAACGCAAAAAACAGAAAGAGAGATTTTACAAACATGCCATACACAGACTTAGCTTGCTTATATCACTGACTTGCTTTTGTTTTGGGGAGTTTTGTTTTCTTCTCTCCCCGCCCCCACCTTCTATTTATGCTCTGGTCTGACCATATCAAATTTTAGATGTACATGAACCCTAAACATTGCCGAGCTTTGCAAATGGGCATTCTTCCATGCTCATTGGCTCTTAATCTCTATTCGGATAATGAAAGAAGCAGAGCAACATCAGATGAATGCAGATAGCAACCTGTCAGCAGCCCTCTATTCTGCATTGACATAATCTATCAGAGTTTACACGGGGGTTAGAACACTGGATAGCATAAAAGAGAGAGAAAGAACAAAGAGAAGCCTGAAGGTGATAATAAAAAATGAATGTATGACCCACCGCCTCCCTTGTTTTTTAGCTAGCAGAAAGTATACATTGACTTAATTAAGATAAAGTCTTATTCTTGAAGTCTTAATTTGGAGTCTTAACCTGTTTGGTTTTTTTTTTTAAATTACACCATGAATATTAAGCAGCAGATGACTTCACTTCCCTACAGTAACAGCAAAGCCATTTGTTTTGAACTCTTGATCCTGTTTGTTTGCTTTTTATTTCATGTGTGCGTTTTCTCTGTTGACATTATTCATGATGCTGTGAGATCTAATAGAGAGCTGGGATTCACCCTGAGTGGTGGTGTCTGATGTCCATTTGGAACAAATTCAAACAACCCAAGCAGTCCAGGGAAAACTCCAGCTTCCCTTGTGATCACCACCTGCCAGGAAACCAAGCCCAGCTGCGACAGAGCATCAGAGTCTGGCGGACCTCCATCACAGGAAAAATATGATTTTTCTCGGATTTAGTTAACTCCTTAAAGATTCTGACAATGCTGCTTGGAACAGTGTTATCCAGTATGATCAGTGTCCGAAACCAAAGACATAGCTGGCACTGTTCTTCAAATTGCCTTTTGAAAAATCAGGTGGTTCAGGCAACTGAACAGTTAATGGTTTGTAACACAGGGATGAAAAAGTCAAGTTTTCACTAAACTTTACAAAAAAACAACTCAAATGCCATGCATAGCACCACTTTCAGCCTTGATTCATCAGACTTTTAGGTACTTATTTAACTTAATATCTGTACTTCAGTGCAAGTGCTTTGCTGGACCAAAGCCCTAGTGAGTATATACCGACTCCTAGAAGTTACCTGAAGGAATCAATCTTTTCTGACATTAAGGTAGATTTTAAATCATGGGTTTCTTTTTTTTTTTTTTTTTCCATGGCTTTGTACATTTGCACAGTCATTTATTTCCTGGCTAGTGTCACTACAGATCATAAAGGTTAAAATGTTCAATGGCTTAATGTGTTAGCTTCATTTCTACTGGCTCTTTGCAGCAACAGTGGACAATGAAAGCAGTAGGCTCAGTCTGTTCACTAATGAATGCTTGCCCACATAGGTTGATTTTAAATCATGGGTTTCTTTTTTTTTTTTTTTTCCCATGGCTTGTACATTTGCACAGTCATTTATTTCCTGGCTAGTGTCACTACAGATCATAAAGGTTAAAATGTTCAATGGCTTAATGTGTTAGCTTCATTTCTACTGGCTCTTTGCAGCAACAGTGGACAATGAAAGCAGTAGGCTCAGTCTGTTCACTAATGAATGCTTGCCCACATAATTGCATTGGGTGCAGACTGGGCACAGTTGGGAGACAAAGACAACGAGAGTTAGGAACGTGCAGTTACTGTAGGTCAGGCTGATGTCTTCACATGGCACCTGCTTACCTTTCCTTCCCCAGGATCACTAGAGATTTCGTACCTACATAATCCATGTTTTCCCTTTCCCTCTTGCTCATAGGCATGCTCAGACACTAAGAAATAAAAACTTCCTTCAGCCATAGCTGTAATATGAATGTTCAGGTGTCAGCTATTGTAGCTGAGCTAAGCTTGTCAGCTACTACAGTTGTCTTTATATCAACATTCACTTTAGCGGTAACTTATGCTTTGAAGTCTGAAAAAATAAAGCCATTCACCTCAGTTATTTAGTCTTTGTCTGAAAATGCACTCCTGCCCCTACCAGCTCAGTGAGAAAAAGGTAAGCATCTTGAATTTGCTTGAAACCTTATCAAAGAAATTTCAATTTAAATGCAACAACATCTTGTTTCAATATTACGCATGTATGGTTGACTTCTAGCTATCTTGTAAGCTTCTGCAACTGGAAAAGCAAATGTTTAACTATCTGTGTAATTGGCTTTTTCTTACACCTTTCACACTGTGAAGTGGATAGGGTTAGGCAGTCTTTTACCCAGATGTGACATAATCAGTGCCTTACAGAGACAACCTTCCAAGTGGACATTACCACCTCTTGAGATGCAGCTAATTAGCTTCTTAAAAGGAGCTATTATACTCTACTGGATGCGTACAAAGCAGCTTCAGAAACTACATAATAAACTCCCAGTAGAATCCTATTTGTTGCAGTAAATGACACAAATTTCTGCTCTGCTTAAAATTGTGTGCAGTGTTTACACCAAAATTCTGAATATTTTATTTTCTCTTGAGGGTATGAGAACTGCATTTATTGATTTGATTGAATGCTCTTGATTTAAAATAAACAAACAAATGTTACTAGTATGATATGGACATGCAGATTTAGATCTCTGTAGCTGGAATTTCACAATTGCTTTACTCCAACATAAGTAAGAGTTGCCCTTTACGTGAACAAGCTTCCTCTCTCCTCTAATCTGAGCCGCATATTGTTGTCATGCTTTTGCATCCACACCGCATGTTAGGCTGGACCAAGAAACTAATCTGGGGAATGGAGGGAGGCTGTGAGGCACAAATAGGGTATTTCGTTTCATATGGATTAGTTCCCTGAACTGGGTCACTCAGCTCTTCAGTCCAACAGAAGTATATGGCTGGAGACGGGACAGAAGGTAAGATTACTTGTCTCACTCTGTTTAGGTTGGCTTAAAGCAATTATGAAATTGCTGTCCTAACTAGATATTAAAAAGGACCTTTTTCTGTACCTTATGATTTTCTTAGATACAAATCCAGCAAGGTATTTAAGCAAACACCTAACTTTAAGTCTGATGCTGAAGTTCATTGCTAAAGCAAGTTCCTAGTATTTCCATTTTTTGGCTGCCTTTCTGAAAAGCTTGATCAGAATCAGGGGAGCTGTTCCTCTTTGTAATAGTTTCACTGAAAATTATTTAGCCGTTTTAAAGAAAATATTCATTGTTGCTAGGAAATATTGTTTGTGACCTTTTTATTAAGCAGCTACAGCACCTCAGGGAAGAAAAGAGAAATATAAACTTGGCAAGGAGTAAAACTCCAGGACAGGTTTGTGTTTTTATTAGTCTCAAAAGAATTGGATGTGATTTAACTGAGTTATACAATATATAAAGCACTTTGTTCATAGGCTTTGGAGTACATTAGACAATAAAATTGGCTTCTTTTGCTTTTCCATTAGTGATGGCACTAGTGGATATACAAACTGAGACTGATACATCTTGATGCACAAGGAAGAAGGCGGCACATTAAGGAGGGTGGAGGTCTCAGAAGTGCTTTCATAGCATAATGTAAACTAGGATGAAGTTGTAATTTCCTTCTTCATCTTCAGTGAGAGTACATGTGAGAGATTAACATGTTGTTGTAAGGAAGATGTGCAGCTTCCCAAAGGACACTTGAGAGATCTTCAGAATCAGCGTTTTGTAAGGTGCCTTGTTTTTTGTATGGAATAGATGAAGATTGCAAAGATGAACACTGTGGGAGGTGGATAAACAAGACAGTGTGCTGACTGACAGCTGCCTGATTGATTGCACATATTGAATGATACATAGTGCAGGGCTGTTATCCAGCCAGCAGATGAAACAGGACACATTGCAACGTCCATAAAGATTTTCTAAAACAACCCTTTGAAAGCAATTGAGCAAGCAGCAGGATGGCAGACCCAACATGTCAGATATTGCACTGCTAAGGTTGCCTGTCTAACCTTAACAGTAGCCAGTTGTACATATTTGTTGCAAGGAGGCCTTTTTTGCATGCATTTACATATATTTTCTCTCAAAAGTGGAGACATTCTATGCATAAATCCCCAAAAGCTGTGCTCTGTATCTCCCTTCTTCAAATCTCCCAGATTTTATGTCATTGATAGTGCTCTGCTCCCTTCCTGTTAAATCCTCTGCTTCTGTCTTGATTATCACAGACATCTTCTTTCTTTTCCTTTCTTTTTTACTAAGAAATTTGTCCAAGTTTATATTTATCTCCTCTATTAACAGATATTATCCTATTTAGTGCACAGACACTAAATTTTGCCCTGTCTCCCTTCTGCAAGATAACTGCTCTCCCAGACCTACAAGCACAACTGCTCCTTAACCTAGTTCTGTCAGAATGATTTGATTTGTAAAACCCTCACAGAGAAGTGTTTTAGTAGGTTTTAAAAACCAAATTCTTTTGACAGAATCAGGCTGGGGACAGCTACATGTGTAGTTATACCAGAAAATCTGAGGGGGGTGGCAACCTTCAGGGAAGCAGAAGGGAGAAGAGAGCAGCTGGTGATGAGCCACCTACATTATCTCCATGCTTACATTATCCACATATCTATCATCAGCCCTATCAACATCTGACTGCATCCTGGCTACCCTGATTTTCATACTTTTTGTTCAAAATGCCTGTCGTTGCTGACAGATCTGCAACATACAACCACAATGCCCTCATGCCATTACGCTGTGTGTTTATAACTGCATTCTCATCTGCTGCTTTTCTTTTTTTCCCTTCTTCTCCTCATTTCATTGCTGATTTCAATATTTTTTTAAACTTTCCAGTTCTTCTCTTCAAATGTCCTGTCTTCATTTGCATCTCTCCTTAAGTACCTTTCTCAAAGAACTTTCTCCTCAAGTCTTATTAAATATCCTCTTCCTTCTGTCTTCTTTTATCTAAGCTGTGAACTCTTTAGGTCAATGAATGTCAGTAAAATGTGTAAAATGTTGTTTGTATGCTGGAGTACTGAATTATAATAACAGCAATAGTCAACAGAGTTCTGAAGTTTGAGCACAGGACAATATGTAATGCCACAGAAAGTAAGCTGAAACAAAAGAATTTTAAAAAGTTTGAAGGAAGAAAGCCTGAAGCACGGAGCCCTCTAGAAGATGCAGAACAGCCACAGTCACTGACACATGGAAAGGGCAAGAGGCCTCTCCGGAAAGAAAGAGGAGACCCAGGTGGCTGAGGTACTCAATGACTTTTTTGCCTCGGTCGTCACTAGCAAGGGCTCTAACCACATGACCCAAGTCACAAAAAGCAAAGGCAGGGACCAGGAGAATGAAGAACTGCCCACTGTGGGAGAAGATCAGGTTTGAGACCATCTAAGGAGCCTGAAGGTTCACAAATCCATGGGACGTGATGAGATACAGCCATGAGTCCTGAGGGAACTGGGGGATGAAGTTGCTAAGCCACTATTCATCATATTTGAGGAGTCATGTGAGTTCAGTGAAGTTTTCACTTCCACTTGAAAAGGGTAAATATAACCCCCATTTTTAAAAAAGGAAAAAAGTAAGACCCAGGGAACTACAGGCCAGTCAATCTCATCTCTGTGCCTGGCAAGATCATGGAACAGATCCTCCCAGAAACTATGCTGAGACACATGGAAATAAGGAGGTGACTGGTGACAGCCAACATAGCTTCACTAAGGACAAATTGTGCCTGACAAATTTGGTGGCCTTCTACAACGGGGTTATAGCATTGGTGGATAAGGGAAGAGCAACTGACATCATCTACCTGGACTTGTGCAAGGCATTTGACACAGTTCCACATGACATCCTTGTCTCTAAATTGTAAAGACGTGGATTTGATGGATGGACCGCTTGGTGCATAAGGAATTGGCTGGATGGTCACACTGAAAAAGTTGTGGTCAACGGCTTGATGTCCAGGTGGACAGCAGTGACGAGTGGTGTTAAGGCTTGGTATTGGTACCAGTACTGTTTAATGTGTTTGATGGCAACACGGACAGTGGGACTGAATGCACGCTCAGCAAGTTTACTGACAACACAAAGATGTGTGGCATGGTCGACATGCTAGAGGGAAGGGATGCCATCCAGAAAGACCTAGACAGGCTTGATAGGTGGGCCCATGCAAACCTCAAGAAGTTCAGCCAAGTGCAAGGTCCTGGGAGGTCAGGGCAACCCCAAGAACAAATATAGGCAGGGTGGAGAATGGACTGAAAGCAGCCCTGAGGAGAAGGACATAGAGATATTGGCTGATGAGAAAATCAACATGAGCTGGCAATGTGCGCTTGTAGCCCAGAAAGCAAACCGCATCCTGGGCTGCATCAAAAGAAACATGACCAACCAGTTGATGGAGGTGATTTTACCCCTCTGCTCTGACCTGGTGAGACCCCACCTGGACTACTGCATCTAGCTCTGGAATCCTCAGCACAGGAGAGACTTGGACCTGTTGGAGCAGGTCCAGAGGAGGGCCACAGAAATGATCAGAGGGCTGGAGCACCTCTCCGTGGAGGACAGGGTGAGAGAGTTGAAGTTGTTCAGCCTGAAGAAGAGAAGGCTCTGGGGATACCTTATAGCAGCCTTCCAGTACCTAAAGGTGGCCTCCAGGAGATATGGGGAGGAACTTTTTACACGGGCATGTAGTGGTAGGGCAAGAGGTAATGGTTTTAAACTGAAAGAGAGAGACCTAGACAGGCTTGATAGGTGGGCCCATGCAAACCTCAAGAAGTTCAGCCAAGTGCAAGGTCCTGGGAGGTCAGGGCAACCCCAAGAACAAATATAGGCAGGGTGGAGAATGGACTGAAAGCAGCCCTGAGGAGAAGGACATAGAGATATTGGCTGATGAGAAAATCAACATGAGCTGGCAATGTGCGCTTGTAGCCCAGAAAGCAAACCGCATCCTGGGCTGCATCAAAAGAAACATGACCAACCAGTTGATGGAGGTGATTTTACCCCTCTGCTCTGACCTGGTGAGACCCCACCTGGACTACTGCATCTAGCTCTGGAATCCTCAGCACAGGAGAGACTTGGACCTGTTGGAGCAGGTCCAGAGGAGGGCCACAGAAATGATCAGAGGGCTGGAGCACCTCTCCGTGGAGGACAGGGTGAGAGAGTTGAAGTTGTTCAGCCTGAAGAAGAGAAGGCTCTGGGGATACCTTATAGCAGCCTTCCAGTACCTAAAGGTGGCCTCCAGGAGATATGGGGAGGAACTTTTTACACGGGCATGTAGTGGTAGGGCAAGAGGTAATGGTTTTAAACTGAAAGAGAGTAGATTTAGACTAGATACAAGGAAGAAGTTTTTCACTATCAGGGTGGTGAGACGCTGGAACAGGTTGCCCAGAGAAGCTGTACGTGTCCCATCCTTGAAAAGTTCAAGGCCAGACTGGATGGGGCTTTAAGCAACCCGGTCTAGTGGAAGGTGTCCCTGCACATGGCAGGAAAGGGGTTGGAACTAGATGGTCTTTAAGACGATCTTCCAACCTAGACTATTCCACGATTCTATGATAAAACACAGGTCAGTCTTGAGACCAAAGAGAAGCTTCACACCAGGACTGCCTGATGATTCAGGCAGTAAAGTAGCTGCAGTTCAAGAAACTCTGAAAATGTTGTAGTTGCCCTAGAGCATATACAGGAGAAACTTCCACACTGTCTTAATGACTGAGAACTGCTATATCTATGGAAATGAGTGAGCTCTGTGACTGAAAACTGTTTTTAGGAAATAAATATATGCCTAGTCAGGAACTGTTGAAGACTTTTCTGATAACTAAAAGGTCCAATCCCTCTCTGAGCAAAGTAATTTCTGGTGCTATTTGACTTCAGTAGGAGCAAATTAATGCAAAATGTACCACACGATGTTTATCTCAATGCACAACCCATGACAGACCTAACTAGTAACATAGAAAATGCCTTGAAGAAAAACACTGAGGAAGTGAAAAAAGTAGATATCTGTGAGAGAGGGGGAAAGGGAAAGGAACACCGAAATGAAGAAGATAGCAAATGAAGCACATTTTGTTTCTGCACACATGCAGTATAGGAAATAGCTGAAGCATTAAATATTTATTGAAATTACGCTTTGAAAGAAGAGAAAAAAAATCGTAGGAATATTACTGAAGGAAAATAAGTGCAGTAATTAGATCTAAAAGAAACTAATGTTGGGAGATACTCTGAACTTGCACACATTTTCAGTGATACTTAGCTTTCTACAAATAGAGTGTCAATCTGTCATTTTGGTCCCTTCTCAGATTCAAATCTGAGCCCTATTTCTTCAGTCCTCCACCGTCCTTATGTACTGATACACAGCCATTTGCCAGGTGGTTTCCAAGGTGAAGAACCACAGGTTTGGAGGTGGTCCTGATTCAAGCCCCATCATTACAGCATGGCAGCATGGAGTGACACCACTTCTGTTTCACGGGGCAATACTGAGTAGCTGACTCTTTCAGGCTTTATCGTCTCTCATGCCTTGCTCCTTTGCTGCCCCACTAAGAAGCTCTTAAATGCTTAAACCATAAAGGTCCTATTTTTGTTTCTTTTCACTCTCTTTATTTTCTTCTTTTTTTCTTTTCTTTTTCTAGGACAAGTGAAAGAAGGATAAAATCAAAGAATGTGATGGTTTTGGAAAAAAGCAGCAAAACGTTTGGTGGTGAAGCTCAGCAAACAGTTTAACAATTGGCTTTGGAAAAGGCTTTAGACTACAGTGTCAAAAGAATGAGTGTTGATCTGGAAAATCAAGATGCATTAGGCATTTCAATACAGGTAGGTGGAGAGCTGTGCAACCTGGT
Source organism: Calidris pugnax (assembly GCF_001431845.1). Taxonomy (NCBI): domain Eukaryota; kingdom Metazoa; phylum Chordata; class Aves; order Charadriiformes; family Scolopacidae; genus Calidris; species Calidris pugnax. The sequence goes on from NW_015094509.1 coordinate 5,635,553, forward strand.
CAGGTGGAAAGAGCTCTAGTGGTCAAGAGTTTAGTGACAAAAACAAAAGACTGATGGATTTCAGTGAGCAAAAAGGAGTTTTGCAGAGACAGCTGTACAGGGAGATTATAAAAGAAAGAACACGGCAGTCAAACCAATAAAAGCAGTATCTCTTCAAGGTGATTGGGGAAAATTTATTGGAAATAAATTTATCAGTGACATAGAAATTAACTGTTATATTCAGGGCTCAGGCTAATTAAGAATGGGATAATAATCTTACAAAATAGAACGCTATCACTAAAAATTGTAAATGCATTTCTTGGTATTTTTAATATAGCTAATGCATGCTACTTGAAAATAACACATTGAATAAAATTACATCTTCCAATATGAAGTTCTACTTGTTGTTTCCCTGCTGCCAACCTGTGGGGAGATCACACACAAACTTTTTGGTAGGCCTGCTGGTGATGGAGGTTCTGAGTACACAGCACACACATTCCTGAAGAGCAGGGGAGGGCAGCTCTCCAGTGAGGAGAAGCAAGGAGATTTAGATGGTAGCTCCTCACAATTGCCAAATGAGAAACACATTGCAGCAGTGTCACAAGGAGAAATAATACTCTTTCAGGGGGATTTATTTGATCAAGATATTGCTGAGCATGAAGGCTATGATAAAAATAACTGACGAGACACGAGCATTAGAAGCAGAACTTAATGCTGGTTCAGGTGGAAGTGAAAAATAGTGCCATAGATCCAATAATGACAAAAATGAGTGTGCATATTTAGTCGCTAATATACCTGAGAGACCATAGGTTACAGCCTCAAAAAGATACAGAAAGGATGTAGATGTCCAGCTATCATTAGGGCACATAAGTCCAGCATCAGTATGTGTTATCTAAGTAGTGTTATTTAAATAAGAGACACTCACTTTGCAGCACTAACATTCCTGAAGTGCCTGCAGGTCTTCTGTTCCTGTTCAGAAGCGTTAGCATCTCTAATAGTGCTGAGCAATTTAGGACCAAGTCAAAGGCGACGGACCTGTCAGGATCCACAAACACATTTTTGGATTTGTGCTGAAGTTTTTCAGACTAATTCAGTCAAATATGCTACTAAATATGCAAACAGGTCCAAAACCAGCTGTAAAAAAAGCTGATTCCACTGAGCTCCCTCCTGCTGTTGAGCCTTTCCCAGGAGAATGCCACCTGTCTTGGACTTGGTGAGTACTTCTACCATTGTACACCCACACTCATGCAGGCTTGGACCACAAAGCCTCCAGCCACATAAAAGCAGGCATTCACAGCCAACTCTCCACACTCATCTTCACCAGCCCGGGCAACAGAACCAGCCAGCATTCATTTCACAGCAAACATCTAGCTGTCTCCTCCTTCTTTCTGCTTCTGGCCTCTTCCTACTCTCAAACTGGAGAAAACACAGGTTTAAATCCACGCACACTGTGGTATGATTTGAACCTACATCTCTTGTCTTCTTTATGTTTGAAATATCAACCTATGCAGGAGACTGAGGTATTACATATTCATTGGTTCTGTTGAAGCATATAACCAGAATTAATTACAGATATTTAAGACACTTATAAGATGCCCTTTGGGACTTCTCAGGGCTAAACTTTCCCAGGTCTTTCAGCCTCTCCTTTTTATATCAGATGCTCCAAGCCCTTAATCATCTTTGTGGCCCTTTGCTGGACTTGCTCCACTCTGTCCAACTCTCTTGTACTGGGGAACTCAAAGCTGGGCACAGCCCTCCAGGTACGTCTCGCCAGTGTTAAGAAAAGGAGAAGAATCACCTCTCTCAATCTGCAGGCACTGCTCTTACTAATGCAGCCAAGGGTGCTGCTCACCTTTTTTTTTGCTGTGAGGGCATATCACTGGCTCATGTTCAACTTGTCCACCAGGACCCTCAGGTCATTTTCTGCAATGCTGCTTTCCAGACAGCTGGTGCCCCAGCCTCTACTGGTGTACCCACCTCAGGCCCAGGACTTGGCGTTTCTCTTCCTTGAACTTTAGGAGATTCCTGTTGGCCCATTTCTCTAGCCTGTTGAGCAAATCACCTGAATGGCAGCACAACCTTCTGACACATCAGCCACTCCTCCCAGTTTTGTATTACCAGAAAACTTCATGAGAGTGGACTCACTTCTGTCATCCGAGTCATTAATGAAGATGTTAAACAGTATAGGGCCAAGTACTGACACCATGGGTACAGCACTACTAATCGCCTTCCAGTTACTAGCAGTAACCAGTAACTTTCTAGCAGCTGGATTTCATGCTACTGGTCACAACCAGTTCAGTCCAGTTTTCAGTCAGTGTCTGTCTACTTACCTAGCAGTTTTTCTGTTAGGATTTTATGGGACACTGCAACAAAATCCTTCCAAAGGTGAGATAAATAGCACCAGCCACTCTTCAATCTTTCACTAAGCCAATCATCTCATCATAGAGAGAAATTGGGTTCATTAAACATAATTTCCTCTTCATAAATCCATGCTGACTCCTCCCAATCACCTTCTTGTCCTTCGTATGTTTGGAAATGATTTCTAAATCGGTTTATTCGCTCCATCATTTTTGAAGGGATTGAGGGTAACCAGTCTATAGTTCTCCAGAACCTCAGTTTTGACCTTCATAGAAGTGACGTGCGCTTTCTTCTGATCCTTGGGAACCTTCTCAGACTGCCATGACCTTTCGAAGTTAACTGAGAGTGGCCTTGCAATGACATCAGCCAGATCCCTCAGCATCATGCATCCTAAGATCAGTTCTCCCACGTTTTGTAAGTGTCAAGTCAAGCAGAGCATCTGCCCTTGTCACCTCCTTGATCACCCGTGTCCTGTTGTCATCAATGTACTCCAGAAATCTCCTGGAACGCTTGTGCCCTGCTGTGTTGTCCCTCCAGTAGGTATCAGGGTGGTAAAAGACACACCTAATAACTAAGGCCAACAAATATAAGACTTCTTCAAGTTAACTGAGGACCTCACCAACTTCATTTTCTTGATCAGACAGTCTGTAAGAGACATCACAGCATCACCCATGTTGGTCTGCCAGATAATCCTGACCCATAAACTCTCAACTGGTTCATCATCCATTCCCAGGCAGATGTCCAAGCATTCCAGTTGCATTTACATATAAAATTTAAATTCTCATTAGTTGTTTAATTTCAAATCCTTCTGATCAAATCAGTCCTGCCTTTCTTTTTCTTTTCTTTTTCTTTTTCTTTTTCTTTTTCTTTTTCTTTTTCTTTTTCTTTTTCTTTTTCTTTTTCTTTTTCTTTTTCTTTTTCTTTTTCTTTTTCTTTTTCTTTTTCTTTTTCTTTTTCTTTCTTTTTCTTTTTCTTTTCTTATTCTTTTCTTTTTCTTTTTCCCCCTCAATGGATATCTTTGATAGAAATCATATCAGTCAGCATATGTGTTACAGAAAACCATGCATGTTTTCTCTTTTTCTATCTCTCCATCCATCCATCTATCTATCTATCTATCTGTCTACCTATTGTACTGCAGAGGGAAGAGAGATGGCATGAGAGAGTTAAATGGTTTCTCTTATGGCAAAAAACAGCTATGCAAGAATAAATTCACACTGGGAGTTTACCTCCTAGAGTGTCTAACTGTTTATAGAATTGCAGAACAGAAGGATAACTCACACAAATTTACTCCATTTTAGCTGCATGTACACCTACAGCTATGATAATTTCCTATTGTGCTTTTAAAAACCTACTAAACTTTTTTTCCTTTACAAAGTTTAGAGGGAAAAATGTGAAGTCTGGGTGAAATTTAATAGATTAAAGCTCCAGATAGATCTACATTACTCTAAGCGTGAAAGACATCTTTGATTAATGGTTTCCTGTATCTCAGCTAGCATTACAAATCTTGAGTAAATATACCACTAGCACATTAGTGTGTGGGATGAGTGTGTATAGAATAGGCTGCATATTCAGGAAACACTGCAGAATTTCCATGGGCCATGGAGCAGAAATCTAATGATCTTCTTCCTTTCATCAGGCACACTTTGTAAATGAAGTTGGCACAGAAATGCATGCAGTACCTCAAAATAATTTACCTCTACTGCAGGACCCTTAATGCATTGACAGCAGTGCTGTTTCTTGTAATGGCTTAAAAGTACCTTTTTCTTTTTAAAGTCTTCTTATACCCTTTTTTGGCATGCAATATTTTAGTTGTTGGGTAAATCCATTGTGGTCTCACAGCATGGTCCTTAGAGCATCACAAGGGATACGCACAATGGCACAACTCAAGCTACAGCAAAATGCTTATATAAAAATTGTTTAAAGTAAATTACTTCAGTGTTCATATTTCTTTATCTGCTTTATACTTGAGGTATTATAGCTTTCATTTGTAACCACATCTTGAATTAGAATTAGATTTGAGGATCAGAGGCAAAGATACTTTGTACTTGAATTAAACCATTGAACTGTAATTGTTGAAACAATCAGCCACAAAAAAACCCCCATAAAACAGAAACCAGAATTGACTGTGCAGGAGTCAAAATGCAAGGCAGAAGATGATTGGAAGGGACTTCAAAAAATGAAGAAACAGATAATATAAGCCTTAAAGAATATTCACACGGAATTTAGCATCACATTGTGCGTATGATATAAGAATTGTCAATTGTAGGTGCCACTTCACACAGAGAGTGTGAAAATCCAGTTCTCAGATATACTGGGTAAATAAGCATTGAACTACAGAGTTGAAAAGTCAGAAAAATAGTGCAGAAGTTCAAAAAAAGAGTCTCTAATCTGGGCTATCTCTGTCTATTCAACTGTAAATATGTGTTAACTTCATTTGGATTTGCAGCATCAGAAATCAATTTTGACTGACGAGTCCAAGTACACATAATTTAATGCACACCACACATCAGCATTTTCTTAACACTCAGTAGTTTGGACTTCACATGGCATTATAAGTTTTTTTTTAAGAAATAAAATCTGTCCTTCGGTGATACTTCCCTTGTTAACGCACTATCACTAGGGAGTTCAGCATGGGATGCATAATTTCAGCCCTACACTTCTTTGAGCTTCAGATTTCTGCAGGAATTCTTCAGGTTCTCTTATATGATGGTGATGAAGGCCATCTCTTATGTTATTCAGTGTTTTTTTCTCAGGATTGGTGACTGGGAATTCTAGAGATGTCCCATCAGATGTCCCAGTCAGATAGGCACATCTGACTTATTAGGGCTTCACTCACGCTACCATATATATAGTTATTTTTCAGAGTTATGGTTATAAAATGCCTCCTTGCAATATGCTCCTTTCATGAACTACTTTCCATATTAGGGGATCTCCTCTCGCAGGGGTGATCTGCACAGAATGCCTTCTTGAGTGGCTTAAATGAAACTTTCCCTTCAGAATAAAACTTGATCCTTTGAAAAGTGAGCCACCAGCCTATTTACACTCAGGGTGGTAGAACAGCAGACACTTCACCGTCTTCAACACCATCACGCTTTTGCTGTCTTCAGAGCAGAGTGGTTTATGCTATCAGATTGACCTGTTGAAGAGGAAGTGGGGGATGTCCACCCCAGGCTCCTCTCTCAGCATCCGCTCTCTGACAAACAATAGTCCTATGATGCCTTTTTAATTGGCTTCTACACTTGCTGCTGCATCAAAAGAAAGGTGATTTGGCTAATTAACTGTCTTGCTTTCTTCTTGTTCTCTAGACGAAAATGAAAATGACTCATTGTTAGAGTAGTTAACCTGAAAGAGGCCAAACCAAAATTGTGGTGGGAGACAGCTGGGTAACTAACTTTGCTGAGAGGACACAGGAAGGTCTTCAGCAGCCCCGACTTTTTTGATTAATAAATCCCACTTTGTTTTGTTATCTTATGCCTTCTGGCTGTAATTACTGTACAGAGCTCTTTCTCAGTCTGTCTCATAACATAATCATACTGTGCTAGCACGCTCTTTAGGCTTGCCACAAACCAAGAGTCCCGCTCTTAAAAGAATCCCAAAGGAAATTGAGCATGGAAATTTAATAGTTTTTTCTCTGTCTTGGAAGTAATAATGCTGAGACGTGGATTATTTTTTTTTCTTTCCTGTATACTCTCTGGCTTTGTGCAGTGTTGAAGGCAACTGCATTATTTCTTAAGTGTGGTTTTTACTGTGAGTAGGACGGGACTCTGTTCTCTGAGGCTCACGTATTTCAGACTAGTCTCTGGTAATATAGTACCTCAGCGTTTGCATGTGCAGTCCCAGGTGTTGTACCTATGACACATCCAAACTAGGTCATCTGTAAGAAAATATTACATTTAGTGACACCGGTAAAATATCCCATTTTATATTCCATTTAAGTGTAGCTGATTTATCTTTTATACTGCAAATAAAATGCACCTAAAACACAGTCAGCTTACCTCAAAAATAAGCAATTGGCTGAAGCATAGGACACATCTCCTTTAAAGAACTATATTGAATCTGTTGCTGACATGCTTTACCTTTGCATATCTGCTAGAAATTTGGGAGCATGTATTCACTGTAATATTGACCATTTCTGCTGAAAGCATTATATTACTGTAGTCACAAATAGCTGATAGCAGATGTGTCTAGCCTGAACTCAAAGTGCTTTAGGAAAAGAGATAATGCCAGTCATCAAATTTGGGGGGGGAAGGGAAAGAGAAATCTTGCTGTAGTCCTGGAGTCTAGACTTGATGAAAATGAAATGAGCCACAGAGGTACCAGTGGCCCCCTCCGGAACAACTAGAGCTGTTCTGCTGAAGTCTAATATTTGATTCACTGGCACTTTTCCATAATCAAAATAAAGCAAAATAATTCCCCCAGCTGAATTCAACAGACACTTCAAAAGTAATGACCATAAAGTTCTGAAATGATAATAGTGCTATTGTGTCCTAAGTGATACACTTTGGTCTGAGAAAGTGATTGGATCACTCACTGTGACAGATTTGTTTTCTCACAGGACAGAATTGAGCAAAAGCTTTAATTTCCTGGATCCGTACACCAGATCTTTTCTGCATAAGCATTAGAAATAATTCAGCTTCTTTAAAAATATAACCAAGACCTTAATGTAGAAAACTTCACTGGATCTATATTCTTATACACCCAAAAATTTTAGAAGTCTGATTTGCTTGTGTCTCCTATTACATTTCAAACTTTGTGAGGAAGACTGCACTTTTGACAACATTAACAGACTTTTATGGTTTGATCACACTCAAGGTGTGATCATGGGCTACTTTGTAAAGGCAGATTACATTTTTTTGAATATTAAAAATTAGATCCAGGGTGCCTTTTCTGTGATGCTCCCCTCCACTTAACTGTACTAATCTGAGCCCTCTTTGTTAGCATAAGAAAACAATCAAAGTAATTGAATATATCCTATGGGTATGAACCTCTAGCACTGAGATCTCTCAATTCCTATTGATCCAGGGCTGTATGAAACAACTGATTCAAATAAATGAGAATCTTTTAATTGCTTGCAAAGGACTTAGGATCAGATCCTTATGTGAGAGCTGAGTGTAGTCAGCACCTGACAGAACTGAGGTCTGCAAAAATAAAAAATTGAGCTTATTAATGGAAAACCAAAATGCTTTCTTTGTGAATGCTTTATATAATATCTTTGCCAGAACAAAGCCACATTATGTGTGTCTGAAATGATTACTTGCTGCTGGTCCAAAATGAGTATATATGCAATAGGCATATAGAAAAATATTATACTCATTGGAATGAACAACTTATATGACTGACTTTATTAAGTGATATCTAAGGTGCTTTTATCAGAGAAATTTAGGGATTCTTGTAGGAGCAAGCTTTTCAGACTTTGCATATAATTTTCCAGAGAACTATATAAAAGGGGAATAGGGGTAGCAGATGCATCCTACCAAAACTGGTGTGTTTTCCTTTCAGTCTTTTTTCTGCGCATACATTCCCGTTTTATGTATTTATTTTAAATTTTTTAGAAAAAAAAAAAAATTTAATTATTTGGGAAATTACATAACACACAACTTTGAAACATACTTTCCATTATTTTTAGTTGTCAGTTTTTATTATCCATTCATACGTTCAACATCATGTTTGGACCTAGAAAAAGTCAAAATTTACTATGAAAACAATGTCAAATATGAATACATAACCATCAGAAAATCAGAAAATTCTGTATTGAATTACTGCTTTTAGAAAACAGTTAAGACAGCAATGTTTCTATTTCCATTCATTCTAAAGTAAACATAATGAAGCATCAGATATTGATCTTTCCTGGTGATTTTGAGTGTTTTCCTGGATACTATGAATTCTTTTCACTATCACACCTAAAATATCTTACAAGGTTCTTTTTCTAGTCTGTCATTCCAACAGATTTAAATTTAGCAGAGAGTTTCAACTCTAAAATGTCTGTTTTGAAAGTGACATTCTGTATCATTTAGCCTTGCATTTGGCAAGTATCCCTTTTTTTCCAGCTTCCTGTGTTTTGGCAAAATAACTCATTCCTGTCCTGATGAAGTCTTATTAAAATACTAGAAATTTGCTCTGCTATCTGGCTATGTTAAGCATTATTTTGAGTTTTAATATGTCATATTATTGCTTTTTCTTTTTTTTTTTTTTGTAAAATAGAAATTATTTTTTTAACCTAGCTCTTGGACTGAAGAATTCCTATTCTGTAACACGACTGACTTTACAATCACCCTCCATTCACCAATCCATGGCTTTCAAGCCCAAGACTATCGTTGACAAAGATAAGCAAGAAGGTCACTCTCACAGCTATTCTGTCTTCTTCTTGATTCCCACAATGTGGTAGGAAAGAAGGATCAAATGAAAGGAAGAAAGGAAATAAGCAGGCAACTCAAAAGAAACTAACAAATGCCAAGGTCAGCTCAGACCAATGAGGTCAACCTCTAGCTTTCCTAACTCCGGTGTCAGATTGCTCATATGGTCTTATATTATTTACTCTAAAATAAACATTTTATTAAAAAAAATAAAAATTTTAAAATCTGAAACTTACAGGGTACTCATGGTCATCTTTTTTGATATAACTTATTGCCCTTTGGTTGAGATCAAGATGCCCAGCTCTTTTGACAATCTGGTCCCAATTACTAACAGAGAGCTCTGCAAAATTTGATCACAAAAGACTGAGCTCTGAATTCCTATTAGCCTCATAGGAAATTATGTTAATGCTAACATCTTAAATCTATGAACAACCTTTGAATAAAAGATGAGGGGATTATTTTCAGAAACTAACAACCAGGTTTATTTCTGATGTAGTGGCTTAGGAAAGAGCTTGGATTTCTTTGCAAATGTGCTAAATATGCAGATACATTGTGAATTTTTTGTTTTAATCTGATTTTGATTTTACTGAGGTCGATGTGGTTTTAGAAGTTCTGGCAAATTACCATCAACACCCAGGATCACCTGACAACTTAGGAAAGCGCAGACACACGGCTGAAAGAATCCAAAGGGATCGTGACCTTATGCCATCGTTTCCCACTTAGGTAATTGTGTTTCCTGACAATAAGCCATGGCTCCCTGGCTCCACAATCTCATCAAGCCTCCATACTGCCACGTTAATTTTAAAGCTTAAGGGCCCAGTCTCATTTTCGATGTAGCACAGGGCAGAAATCCTGTGCTAGCTGGTGCATTACCACTGTCCAGTGAATCCTTGTGCATAGGTAGGAGTTCAGGGCTTCTAAGTGACATACCCAGGGTACTGTGCACCCACGTCTGTGCTATTTGGTTATATTGGCACGGCTATATCGCTTTCAGTTCTGGAGCTTACATGATCAGTAGTGCAAGCCTGGTGTTGTCCATACTGATTTCTAACATTAACGGCACAGTCAGTTCAAAAACGTTTCGGAGATGATGCCTAATTCCTAAATAATTTATTTTCATTTCACAGAATCACAGAATCACCGTGGTTGGAAAGGACCTCTGAGAGCATCAAGTCCAACCTTTAAAAAAAAAAAACAAAAACCAGAAAAACCAAAAAAACTCCAAACAACAACAAAAAAAATCCCCCAAACACTACACCGCACCACATCACACCCACCCACAAACCAATAATCTCGGGCACTAGGGCATGCCCTGAAGGGCCACATCTACATGTTTCTTAAATCCCTCCAGGGATGGCGACTCCACCACCTCCCTGGGCAGGCCGTTCCAGTGCCTGACCACCCTCTTAGTAAAGTCATTCTTCCTAATATCTAATCTAAACCTCCCCTGCCCCAACTTCAGACCATTTCCTCTGCTCCTGTCATTATTCCCTTGGGAGAAGAGGCCAACCCCCACCTCTCTACAACCTCCTCTCAGGGAGTTGTAGAGGGCAATGAGGTCTCCCCTCAGCCTCTTCTTCAAACTAAACATGCCCAGTTCCCTCAGCCTCTCCTCATAGGACTTGTTCTCCAGACCCCTCCCCAGCTTGGTGGCTCTCCTCTGGACATGCTCCAGCACCTCAATGTCAGTCCTGTAGTGAGGGGCCCAGAACTGAACAGAGTACTCGAGGTGAGGCCTCACCAGTGCCCAATACACAAGTACAGGGGCACGATGACTTCCCTACTCCTGCTGGCCACACTATTCCTGATACAGGCCAAGATGCCATTGGCTTTTTTGGCCACCTGCGCACACTGCTGGCTCATGTTCAGCCAGTTGTCCACCAACATTCCTAGGTCTTTTTCTGCTGGGCAGCTTTCCAGCCACTCTCCCCCAAGTCTGTAGCATTGCCTGGGGTTGTTGTGACCGAAATGCAGGACCTGGCACTTGGCCTTATTGAACCTCATCCTATTGGCCTTGGCCCATTGATCCAACCTGTCCAGGTCCCTCTGTAGAGCCTTCCGACCCTCAAGCAGATCAACACTCCCACCTAGTTTGGTGTCATCTGTGAACTTACTGAGGGTGCACTCAATCCCCTTATCTAGATCATCAACAAAGATATTAAACAAGACTGGCCCCAAAACTGAGCCCTGAGGGACACCACTGGTGACCGGTCACCAACCGGATTTCGCCCCATTAATCACAACTCTTTGGGCACAGCCATCCAGACAGTTTTTTACCCAGTGAAGGGTACACTTGTCTGTGCCATGATTCGCCAGTTCCTCCAGGAGAACGCCGTGGGGGATGGTGTCAAAGGCCTTACCAAAGTCCCGGTAGACAATGTCCACAGCCTTCCCCTCATCAAGAAAACGGGTCACATGGTCATAGAAAGAGATCAAGTTGGTTAAGCAGGACCTCCCTTTCATAAACCTATGCTGGCTGGCCCTGATCCCTTGCCTGCCCTGCACTTGCCGTGAGAGCTCTCCCAAGATGATCCTCATAATAGTGGATACTCATCCTTCAAAAAATTGAAATAATAACCTAACTATGCTCCCCATTTAAACACATATGAAGATTCCGTACTTTGGGTGTCTGCATAGTAGATATCAATCCACAATCAGTGTAAATTCTAGTCACTTCTAGTTTCTTTTATAAATGTGTACACCAATTAACATTTCCATTTGTGAACTGCAATTGGCAAGGTGACCTTGGTCAGTTATACGACACAGCAATGTGGCACTGCATCATCTCATGGAATTTAGTCTAGTCTGAAATACCATAACTCCTTTCCTCCATCTCAAGCCATTAAGCTTTCTTTTCCTCTTCTTTATTTCTGTGTCTCATCACAATAAATATGGGGGGAAATTGAATGAATACACAATTATAGGTAACAACCTGGGACTGTTGTTTCTTTAATCTAAGCCTTGATGCTAAAAATCACTGTAGCAAATTCGATTGGTGTTCACAATTAACCTTCACAAACTATTGTGTTGCTTGGCCATTCAGAGACAATTTCTGTATTAAATACGGGTGCAATAAACACTAAAGGAACTAAATGACCTTGCTGTGGTTATAAACCAAAACATACAGAGAGGGATATTCTGACTATTGCAGCTCTTTCAGAAACAAAGGAATGTTGAAATGAATTGCCTTGTGTGTGCTTTTAAATAGTCTTGAATGTTTATAATGAATAGGTAGTCATATACTTGCTGGAAATAAGTTGGAAAACAGAATTAAATGTGAATACAATACAGGGGCTTAGTGGAGGACTTATAAGACACTCAATCAGGAAAGGAAGCACCACTTTGGCTTCCAAGTACATCAGTGTTTGTCTAATTATGTAAAGCTGATTCTGCTAAATATGCTGACGCAGAGTACCTCTGTTGAGGCATTCAAACATGAAACTTAATGTAATTAATTAAAGTTAGCTACACACAACTATTTTTATAGAAGTAGATAGATTTACTTCAACATTACTGGGAAGTAGTAACACAGCTTTTTTTCTTGTTATTGTAATTTTAAAGGGGAAATACTCTGTTAAAATACGTCCAAAACAGGTGATTGTGATTTTTCACTGAAAATCAGCATGGTCTTTGGAGAGGCATAGTTCAAGGTAATCTGTGGCAATAGGACAGCCATTAAAAGTTTTAGTTAATTATTTCAGTAAACGCTTAACAAGCTGAAAACAGAAGAATGAGCTGTACTCTTTTTTTATAGTGTATATGGAGGATGTCCTATATTTTTACATACATAATTTTAAAAATTAAATATTAATGGTTTGCATAAACTTGTGCTGAGCTGTACTACTCTACCTAATTTCTAACTAATATCCTACCTGCATTTTAATATGGGACAACTATTCATTTCATGGCCACATATATTGTCTAAATCCTTTGAGCTGACATTTCTGCTCTAGAAGTCAAGAATGCCAAGTCCATATTACATCTTTCAAAAGGTGCGGCAGCCCATCACCGCAATAGGCAGCTTGCCATAAATATTAGCAAGAGCTAGAGTGAAATTCCAGTAAATGAAGATTAAAGGAAACCACTCTGAAATTGGCTGAGCTGAGCAAAGTAAGGAATTCATGTACCTCCTAATGTTGTAAATCAACTTATGCTGTACAGTCTCTGGCTATTTAATTAACAGCTTCATATTCTGCTAGCAGAAGAAGGGTCACAAGGACAAGATATAGAATGTACAGTAATTTCTCCAAGCTCTGCAGTACTTTTGAGGCCAAAACACTGTTTTTTCAATGAATATAACTCCTAAGTTATAATCAGATACGTTTTTTTCAGACCCTTCTTTACTGTTTCTGTCATTTCCTTTACCTCTTTATCTATACATTCATGTCTGCTTCTCATATTCATTCTTAGTCTTAGTCCTATGGTAGCTGATTCTGTCAGCAGCTCTTCAGTTTGATGTACAAAGCTTAAATAAGTACAAAGCGTAACGAGGCCGGATGACATTCAAAAGCATACTTTTTAAGCTGCAAAGGCTACCAGTTCTGTAGTTAAATGAGCGTTTGCAAATGCAACACATAAATGTAGATGCTTATTCCTGGAGTCTTATGTACAAACAAGGATATTTTTGCATACTAGCAATTCTGCATCAAATCTGCATGGAAATATCAGAGACCATTCTCAACCCCAGAAACAAGCTCTGCTTATTCATTCTCTCTAGAAATCAATATTCCTAATGAAAAGTTCAGGATGTTCAAAATTTCAGTGTGCTGTGGTTTCACCAAGTCTGGTACATAAATTGACTTTGCATCTGCTTTGCAGGTATATGACTTGGAAGAGTTTGAAAAGTGAAAATCCTAAAAAAAAAATGTTGAGAAGAAAAACAAAAATGGGAATTATTCATAGAAAATAGTACAGTGTGACAATTCATAGATGGTACTTTGAGGAAGTAGGGATTTAGATATCTGAGTCACTCCAACCAGCTGAAAGAATTGACCATGCACAAAACCAGCTGAAGGAATTGACTCTGCACAAGCCTTCTAATAATTAATATATATAAGGAAGTACCTTTTCTTCCAGACATTTTTGGAGGGGGGAGGGGAGAACGACTGTCCCCATCTGGAAATTAATTGGATCTCTCTCACCATTTAAAATGAAAGAATACTTTATTGCTGCTACTGTTTGAATGATATTCTAATCTGAAATGAGAAATTAGGCATTAATTTAAAACAAATAAATAATACTGGAGATGGCTGCATACTAGATAGCAGCTGGGTTTCCAGGAAATCCATTCTTGTTATTGCTTTACTGAGCTGTGGTTGTTGACTGCCAGACGCAGATGTACAGGAAGATGTGTAAAAGTGAATTTTCCTTAATTCTTTATGCTGAATTTTTTTCTACAGTGAAAGGACTCTGGACTTCCTTAACTGTTTCATGAGGGTTTTTTTTTACATAGTTAAATGGATGCAAAGCTTATGCAAATAGATATAAAAATATGGTTTTCTATTAATAACCTATCAGAAGCTCATCATCAAGCACCCATAACTTAGGAGAGTGGCCAAATCAGTGCATTAATCAATTGCTCATATGAAAAAAAGATTTCTTTTTCAAGCATATTTATATTTTCTTTTATTTTTATTTTCTACTTTTTTTTAGTATTCTAGAAAAGAAGCTTCCTGGCAGGACTGTTAGCAAAATGTTAACTTCAAATATATTTTAAGGAATATCCACAGAAATCTCAGCTCACAAGTCTGAACATTTAGTTTACTGAGTCGTGTGGCCATCCAGTCAGCTGACAGTAAGGAGAAATAAATAATCCATGTAGACTGTTGTGCATAATCAAGACCACTTACTTTTAAATAGTTACTTATAGCAAATTTTTTCGGGATCATTCTACAGCTTTAGAATTATTCGTAGAAGCCTTTCCTTACCAAATCTTTTTTTTTCATCAGTATTTCCAGAATAGGTATTTAAAATAATCTATGGACAATTCTGGCAATAAGAAAATTAATAAAAGAGTGGAAGAAACAATCTTCAGTGTTTTGAAAAGAAACATTTCTATATCAGTTTCCTAGTCATTAAACTGAAGTTAAAGAGGTACTGGTTTTCTGGTTTTTATTGTTACTACTATCAGCAATTAAGACAGCTTGCTTAAGAGTGACCTGAACACTGATGAGGCACCAGTGAAGCAATCCAGGAATTTCTGAATGCTCTCAAAAGTTTGTGGGAAGTGAGATCCAAGTGTACTAAAGTCTACTTCACACCCTGGATTAGGTGTCTATTCCCACTATGACTGTCACAGTCCGGGTCCACAGTAAAGTCCAGTGTAGATGGAAAAAACTTCCTGAAAAGAAAGCTCGCATGGGAAGAATATCTAGATACTTGTCTGCTGACCCCCTTTCTAAATCAATGGAAAGTTACCTAATATGACTTGACTTCAGACCATGGTGAAAATAAGTCTGTAATCCTTGACCACCCATGATAGATATAAGTGGGAATATCACTGTCCCATTAGCTTCAGCTATGTATTGAAATAAATATCCATTTCAGCCGGGGAAAGTCAAAAATCAAGGCAGATCATTTTTTCGTGCTCTGATTCATGGAACATGTTGAAAGAATATAGGGCCCTTCTTCCCTGGAGAGTATGTATGTATGGTCATCTTTTCCCACCCTTCAGAAAGTCATTCTCTCCAACAATGTGTTAGTGCATGAGTAATACTTAATAAAAACAGATATAATGCCAGAAAACTAAGACTTCGGTTCACTGACTTTTTTCTCTTCTTTTAATACAAAATCCACTATGCTGCAAGAGCTAGAAGACAAAGAATAATGAATTATCAATAGAAACTGTGCCAGAAATCTGAATCGAGTGTTTATCATTATGTTTTATCATATATTGGTGCCTAGATTATCTAAAATGTCCCTCAGATTTGCACACACTACACAGTACAGTATGCAAATCTGCAGTAAATGTAAACAAGTTATTGCCCCCCCCCGATTTTTCTCCTGATATGGCTATCATAAAATATCTCTTTGACAATCGCTAGGTATATTTCTAAGTAGTATTGAAAATGGTTTGCATGTGAAAACACTAATTAATGAAAACAAGAATTTCAAAGAATCTATCAGAAAGTCCAGCTGAGATTTTTCTGATTTAGAAAAGATCTTAGCTACTAGTTTCATGATTCAGGGCATTTATATTGAAAGCACGAGAACCCAGTTCATGTCAGAGAATATTTAATATTAATGTTTAGTATTTAAGGGACAGTTATGAGGTATTATTATTACCACAAAATCTAGTAATAAAAAGACAGCTATGATGGGTAGATCAAACTGAAGCCAAAATCTTCGGTGTGATTTGTCTCACAGAAAAAATATACACAGGAGTGAACTGCTTTTTCCCTTGTCTTTTGTGGCTTTCCCTTTTTGGGGGGAGAAGGGGAAGCTTTTGTTTAAGCATTCTTTAGTTAATGAGTTATATATTTTCAATGAAGATATTTGTCAAAATAGTTGCCTAAGCAGAAGATTCCAGATCATTAAGTCTTTAGAAAAGCTATATTATATCATAGTTGTGCATATGCTTCAAATTAAGACGCAGTTCTCACCAGCGTGCATCTGTTACCAGATTAGTGTAGATCATTTTTTCTCATTGGAAGGGACCCAGAATAGCAGTGGTCAGGATATATGTTCTGACATTGCTATTTAAGTAGAACCGCTTCATCCTCCGTGAAAAAAATCAAAGTGAACTTCAAATCAGATGTTAATACTGCTGTAATAGAACTGGCCAAACTGCAGTACTAGTACCCGCAGCTACTATATAATTTTTACTCTCACAGAAAATGAGAAGGAAGTTTGAAAGAGAATAGGTTTGCTAGTTTTTAATAAAGCTCAATCATAAACATTTTAAAAATGCTGAACCTGCAGCTTGGGCAATTCAGTTTGACGACAGTTTCCAAAACTTATTGATTAAAAAAAAAAAGCCATGATTTGTATATATTTTGGGAACAGAACGGCTTGCAAAGCATGACAGCAGCAGCAATGCTGGTACACCTTTGAAAAAAACCATGATGCTCAGATGTTAGTTCAGCAGCTACTATCTAAAATGCAATCTTTTTCATACAATGCAATTTCATCTTTTATTTCAGGGGAATGGAGTTAAGCAATTCTAGAAGTTAGTGTAAGGTTGCAGTTTTCTAAATGAAAAATGAAATTCTGTCAAATTATATTACAAAGCTTAAGATGAATCTGAGATTCATCTTAGATTTGAATACCTAGTGTTGAAAAATTCACAGTCACTCTTGACTTGCAAAAGATGAGAGAGATTAACATTAGATTTGCACACAAATTTTGTGGCACCAGTATTTTCACAGTCACAGGATGGCTGAGGTTGGAAGGGACCTTTGAGGGCCATCTGGTCCAAACCCCCTGCTCAAGCAGGGCCACCTACAGCCAGTTGCACAGGACCATGTCCAGATGGCTTTTAAATGTCTCCAAAGATGGAGAATATGCAACTCCTCTGAGCAATCTGTGCCAGTGCTCGGTCACTGTCACAGTGAAAAAGTGTTTCCTGTTGTTCAGAGGGATCTTCCTGTGTTTCATTATGTGCCCATTGCCTCTGATAGTCTATAGTATGAATTACTTTTGAATAAATATGTGATATATCACGCAAATAATGACAAAAAAGCAGAAGGACCTCAACAATATTAGATGACATACGTTTTGCAGAAAGATTACCACAGAAAAATGCCACTGACCTCTACTACCAACATGTTAACCTCCCCTTTTTTAAAATACTATTTCTCTTATTCATATATGTGTATATTATCCTGTCCCTGAATTATTAAAAAAATACTAATTTTATGAAAATACGTGTCAAAGAATCCAATAATAACCTTTCCTCTGACCCTTAAATATAATTATCAACAAACACAGAAATTCTTTTTTGTACAAAGACGGGCAGGAGGAGTCCTTGCTTCAAAACATACATCACTATGATAGTGCCTCTGACAAGTACCAGGTTTAGAGAAACAATGGGCTTCAAGGTCCGTTGCACACCTTACCTTCTAATTGCAGAACAGCTAACATTTCAGGCCTTCACAGCTGCTGTTTCAAAGAGCAGTTAAGTAAAAGAGGCAGTAGACAGAGAAAAGCATCACGCCTGAATACAGGGGAGTCCCCTGAACTGCTCTGCACTGAAAGGTCTTTGCACTTTATGTGTGTGGTACCTAAATGTAAACTGCAGTAACTAACTCACACGTAGAAAGTGCAAAAAGGTATAGATTGAGGAGGGGTAGAGGTGGGCAATCAGAAGTGAAGTGAGTAGCTAAGGCTGTTTTCAAACTGCTTATAAAATGTCCTTTCTTAGCCATCGCAGCTGCAATAGTGGTACGTTGTTGGTCACTGGGGATAGCTCAGACTTTTTACCATCCATCTTTCAGTGGCTTCCTCCCCCTGATTCCCCAAAGCCACGCAGAGAGAAGAGCTGTAGTGCCTAATCTGGAGACCTTACTTGCCAGATATCCCTCTGACACTGCAGGGTTTATTCCTGCCTTACGTAGTCTGTCCTCTACCAGAAAAGCATCAGATGGAGCATCCTTCCTGTTTACCCAACACACAAGGATACAAGTCCAAGAAGGATCTTGAAACCTTATTTGAAAATGCAAGGGGGAATTCACACGGTTCATCACTGTTGTCTGTAAGTGCATGAAGCATTTCATGAGTCTAAAATAAATGCAACAACCTAGAACCTGAAAGAGTTAGACCTTAGTTACAAATATTTGGAGAAACAATTACAGAAGCACGTAAGGAACCAAACACAAAATGCTCTGAGGAGAATTGCCTTACAGTGGGTTATGGTCTTAGTCTGCCATTACAGGACAGCACAGATTTTATCCTACATCAATCAACCATGTGCCATGAGTTGGATGCCTTAAGGAATCTACAATAGTACTAGATGCCCACTTTTAGGTTATGGAGTCCTACTCAAATCGTCGTGAAACTCATTCTAGTTTTAAAGTCTGGATTTGTCACCAAATGCTTCTGAAGAACTGAGGTCCTTGCTCCACAAGGCTCTGTTTCTCCCAAGGCAGTATCACTGATGTATTTGTTTATTCCTAAATGTACTTGGGACTTGTATGATTTCTGCTGAAGCTTTAAAGCATGTCTGAAGAAATCCCTTATTTCTCTACTCAGTCAAGAACCTCGTAGCGTTCTCATGTAGTTTTTAGCTGTTTTCTGAAAAAAATGCCTGTGGCAGTAACTTTCTGAGCAGAAAAAAAAAAGACTGGAAATGTCTGACAACTCTCCTGTTTATTTCTAGCCTCAGAAAATCAGTTGACTTGTGAAGAATAAGTCGTCTGAATACAATGAACACTGAAAAAGAGCAATGTCACTGCAAGGAGAGATTTGGTCTCCACCTCTTTTCCTCTTCCTTCTGCTTTTTGTATGGCTATAGTATACAGACAGAGTGGACAATAGCAATCAGAATTAGAAAATAAATCAATGAAAAATCCATCTTATGTATAAAGCAAATATATACAAAACTAGGGATGAACATGAACATGCATAAATGTTTTTATGTATGTGGTTTTCCTATCAAGGAAATCTGTATGTGTAGTACCACAACACAGACATGGATAGAAGGACACTGGATGCTTTTCTGTGCAGAAGATGCACTGTATCAAGTATACACTGACAGATTGTATGTGACATTGCTTTAAATGAGCAGTGCGTTTGACTACATTATAAAGAATTTGAGACCGTTTGCCACATTCAGGTTGTGTAATTCTATGAATTGTGTGACTTCAGACAGTCTATGGAAAGGTCACAGGAAATTTTATAAAGCTAGATCTTATCGTTTCTAAAAGTCATCCATAATCTCACTCATCACCGACTGACAGTGAGAAAGTGGACCTCTGAAGTTACACTGTCTGATCCACTTTGAAACATGAAGTATTCGAGTGTCTGGGCTGGAGCTGAGCACTAAGCACCAAAGAATCAGGGGTTAAAGGCTGTGACACTACCAGAGAGACAAAAGGAGCTGCAGTTTACCAGGCTGCTGGGGCAACTTTAGCCAGTAAAATTGTCTTTCTTATCTAAATGAGTATAATTGTCTCTCAATGTTAATTATTGTGCTGGGGTCTAGATTAATGGAATGCTATAATGTAGCTTTTTGTCGCCTATAGCTCTGACTGGTTCAAATTTTATGTAAATCCTAACCTTCATGCATAGAGGGATGCTGTCAGATTGTGGTTTTATTTCTGTAAGAAGACGTGTTTACCAGGAATAAGGTCACTAATAAGTGTTTCTAAAATTTTTATATTTACTTCCAATTAAATAACTTCTGGTCTAGGATTTAAAAATATTCCTGCCATGATTGTAGCCTCACCATTGAAGTGTTGTGCCCCTCTGGGGGGAGAGCCTTGTACCACCCTTCTGAAGATAACCCAGGAGTGACACTGACCCATCTGTTTTATTTTTCCTTGGTGAGAGAAATAGAAGATAAACAAATAATCACAAATAGCCAGTGAGAGATAGTTGGTCTTCAAAGATCCCTTCACTTACAAAAATTGGAACTGTCGCATCACAGGAAAAGATACAAATTCTAATAGAAGTTATTTTTACCTTGTTATTGTCCTTTTAAATTATATTATGGTGGTAGCTCACTACTTCTTTGCCAACAAGACAATATAGAATCACTGCTTACAGTACTACAAGTTTCTTTTCTCACAAGAAATAGTCCTGCAAGTGGCAGATACAGAGGATGTGGGCCAGGTATGAGATGATATGCAGTATGAAATTTCACGATTGTCTTGGGTTCTTGCTCTGATCTGCCCTGCCCTTGTTTACATTGTGAGTTCCTGCTTTGGTGAGCAGGGGACAAGCTTCAGACTGCAGGTAGGTCACAAGCAGTGACCTTTCATGCAAGGAGAGGTTGTGACATGGAAGGGGAGCTCATAAAAAATAAAAATGTCACTCAGCAGACCAGAGGCAGAGCAGGACCAAAACCCTCACTGTTCAGGCACATTGGTATTGAGTTTATCAGTGTTGGGAGAACAGGGGGTTAACAGGATTGTGGAAGAAGCAGAGACCAGAAGAAGCAGCAGGAACAATGGGAGAAGATGGGCCATGAGCATCTCCAGACGACCTGTAAACAATGCCTGGCCCCTCTGACTGATGGAGGGGAATTCTGCCCGCCTGGCAGTTGGGGGTTGCAGGGGTGTGTCGGTTGGGAAAGAAGATCCTTTAGTACTCTATAAACTGCCTGTTGGTTCTAACAAACCATTCTGGTTGCATCACCGACCGGGGTCCATGCCTTCAAATGCTACATATGGCGCCCAATGTGGGGCATTAACCAGGAGACTAAAGCCGTCCTGAGCGGTAGCTGTAGCCCGATGGATCCAGGGATGGCCTCCAGGATTGACCTCACCGCCGGCTCATCACCTTCTGCAGGACAGAGGTGAGCGATGGGGGACCGTGGGTAACGCTCTGCCGAGATTGGAGCAGGGGAACACACTGCCCACAGAGCAGCAAATGGATCTAGAAGTACTACAGTGTATTTTAAAAGCTCAAAATCCATCTGTACCTACCCCGTCTTTAATAACTTTCTTAGACTGGGTACCAAAAAATGTTCCGGACTCTCCCGAGATCGGCACCCTTGACAAAGACATGTGGGACCAAATTGGCACAAAGCTTTGGGACGCTGCTGCAGGGACAGATAAAGCTGCAGCTCAGCATGTACTAGTTTAGTGGCAGATATTTGTAAGCCCTAGTAGAGCTCCGCAAAGAGACAGAAAAGACCTCTGAGGAGAACCTAACGAGTCCTTCTGCCCCACCACCGCCACCCGCAGACAATACCTGCGGTGCAGAAGAGAGTCTCTCAGGAGACTCCTTCGATCCTGGGCCAACTGACCCAGACCCTAATCTTTTTGATAATAAAAAGGGGGAAGCAGTGTGGAATAACCTAACCCTCTCAACTTATAAAGAAAGGCTGAGAGAGCTGGGACTCTTCAGTCTGGAGACCTTATTAATGCCTCTAAGTACCTAAAGGGTGGTTTTCAGGAGGAGGAAGCCAGACTCTTTTCAGCGGTTGCCAGTGAGAGGACGAGGGGTAACGGGCATGAGCTGGAACATGGGAAGTTGCACTCAAATATGAGAAAAAACTACTTCACAGTGAGGGTGCCAGAGCCCTGGAACAGGCTGCCCAGGGAGGGTGTGGAGTCCCCTTCTCTGGAGATTTTCAAGACCCGCCTGGATGCTCCTGAGTAACATGCTCTAGCTCTGGGCAATCCTGCTTCAGCAGGGGAGTTGGACTAGATGATCTCTATGGTCCCTTCCAACTCTAAAAATTCAGTGAAAATTCAGTGAAACTGATTGTGGTGGTGTGTGGGACAAATGCCAAAAAGAAGCCTTAGCTAAAGGCGACACAGACACTTTGCAAGCATTTTCCTGTTATTTATCGCAGAAATCGACCTGGAGAGTGGGAGGCTTTGGGTTATGATCATGTTAAAGAGTTGAAGAAATCGGTAAAAGATTATGGTCTCCAGTCAGGATATACCCTGAACTTATTAACGGCTCTTGGTGACGGGTATGTTATGACTCCTCATGATTGGAAACCGTTGTTGCGTGTGATTTTGTGGGCTGTGCAAGATGCTGTATTCATGACTGAGTATCGTCATCTCGGGACTGCTAAAGCTTTGGATAACTTAGTGGGTGATTTAAATGATATTGGTGTGAATGAGCTTGTTGGTGAAGGACCTCGGGCTCCTCCCGAAGTGCAAGCCCAGACGGACAGGCAGTGTTTTGAGCAAGTAAAACCATTGTAGTGTGCGCGGTGAGACGGGTCCCTGATACAGCCCCTCCAGAAACTTCCTTTGCTGTTATCACACAAGCACCTGGAGAACCCCATATAAAGTTCCTTGATCGGCTCCAAAATGCAATAGAGAGACACGTAGATAACCAAGCAGCTCGTGATACTCCCATGAAACAATTCACCTTCGAAAATGCTAATGCTGACTGCCGTAAAGTGTTGAGAACAATTAAGAATGCTAATCCTTCCATCACTGATATGATAACAGCCTGCCAAGATATCGGCACAGAAACCCATACAATGAGTCTCTTAGCTGATGCGTTATCAACACAGCTCCTTGTGGGGGCTGCTCCGAAAGCAGACTGTTATAATTGCGGAAAGCCTGGGCATCTTCAAAAAAAGATTGTAAAACGGTTAAGTGAGGCGGTCGAGAAAATGGCTTCATGCCAGACCCACCGGCACTGGGCAAGTGAATGCAAATCCAAATTCCATGCTGATGGTCGGACCCTCGACGACAACAAATATGGTCCCGAGACTGCAGAACAACGCTTGGCCAGCATGGTCCCACCAGCCACAGCTGGATGGGCAGGAGGGGACCTGGCCACAGCCCAGTCGGTAACTGGAGATACCACAGCAGTTGTTCTCATCCCCACTGGGGTGATGGGACCTCTCGGAAATGGCAGAAGTGCTCTTTTGTTAGGGCGTTCCTCGACCACACAAATGGGACTTTTTGTTCTGCCTGGAATAATTGATGCTGATTTTACGGGAGAAATCAAAATGATGGCTTGGACACCATATCAGTACCAGCTGATAAGCGTTGCCCATTTTTTGGACATCCGTGTGTAGTTTGTTTAAAATGTTTACTCAGCCTTGTCCTTTAAAATTGCCTTAAAACCATCACCAGAACAAGCCTTAGGCATGTCCCACTTCTGCCAGCCAAGGACATACCATGAGAAGATAAGAGCATTTTCTGTAGTCTTGTGTAGTTTGGCAGGTTTCCTGGAGGTCTTCTGTGTAGTAATTGTCACAAATAACTCAGTAATTTATTTCATTACATTTCAAAGACTTTAGGAAAAAAAATATTAGTGTGTCTCTGGCTTGAAAGTTCTATGGGAAGAGGTGTTTCTTCATTTTTTCTGTCCCAAAGATCTGGTATCTACCCATCATCTTCTTTTCTTCAAATAGTTTGCCTTGTCTAAATGTCGTTTAAGGAAAATAATTTCCGATGAGGGCCTGAAAGATTTGATGTAACACAGAACAAAGCCTCAGTAGGAGTAGGATTGCTGTATCACCAACACAAAGCTGAGGCATTTTGAGGTTAGGGGTAACTTTCCTTTACAGTAGTTTCTTATTCATGTGAGTGACTTGTATGCCAAGCTGCTCAAAGGACTAAGTAATTAAACTATTTTAAAATGAAACAATGAAGGATTATTTTTTTTAAATTCCAGTCATTCCCTTAAGTAATACTCAGGAATGAGAAACTTCTGAATTCTGTCTTCTGAGACCGCAACAGTCAAAGCGGGTCATTATGAGATTTGTTCCTGTTAAACTACCTGACTACAGACTTCTAGAAATTGAAATATCATCTGAGTTCAAAAACCAAAAAAATCACAGTTATTTTATCTACTATTTAATTTTCCAAGATCAGAAAAAGGAATCCTTATGGTACATCCAAAAACGACCACAGAGCTTTTTACTCTGTCTGTCAAATATCTTAGGAATTGCCTATCAAGCATCTGTTTAGAAGAGAGCAATGTTTGTGGGATGAAATAATTTGAGTTCAGCTATAAAGTCTGCCTTCCATTTCCTATTCATTTGATGAAATCTCTGAATTGTAAAATTATAGAATAATTTAGGTAGGAAGGGACCTGTCCCCTGTTCAAAGCAAGGCTAACTTCAGCTAGACGAGGTCTCTCAGAGACATGTCCAGCTGAGGTTTGAAATTCAACAGGATGGAGATTTCACCTCCTTCTGCTGTAATGTTAATTTTTTTCCTTTTCTTGTACCACACTGGAATTTCTCTTGTAGCAAACCTGTGCTCCTTGTGTCTTGCCATTTCATTGTGCACCTCAAAGAGGTGTCTGGATCCATCTTCCCTAAAACTTTTCCTAGTGTACAATTGTGATTCAGTGTCCTCCAAGCCCCCTCTTATCCTGGCTAGCCCACCCCAGCTGCCCCACAGCCACAGGTTACAGGCCTTTCACCATCTTAATGGCCCTCCACTGGCCTCTCCTTAGCCTGTCATTGTCACTTTTGTTACAGAGAGGGGGCAAAATTGGGCACTATACCTTGGATATTGGGCTGTATTCCAGCCTTCACAAGGGCTGAGAAGAGGAGACTTGCACAGTCTCTATCCTTGGAAGTTTACAAACTCAGACTGGGTAAGGACCTGAGCAACCTCACCTGATCCCACAGCCAGCATCCTGCTCCCATCTTGCATTAGCTTATGTCCTTATAAATAGTGATGTCCCTTGATGGTCCCTTAAATAGTGATTGTCCCCCTCTGCTGCCGTTGGGAAGCTAAGATAACAAGGGGTATAATATGCCCCTCTATCATTTGGGGTACATTCATTATGTTCAAGTAGTGGCAGAGACCTACTTAAGTCTATGAACAGACACGGGGTTAGCTAAGGGTTGAAAAGGTAAAAATGACCAGACGGTGCAGGTTAAATATGACATACACAACAATGAGGTTTTTTATTTCTCATTTAAAAAGCAGCTTCAATTTTATTTTCCTGTCAACATCTATTAAACCAAAGATGATTCTGCAGTGCATGAGTGACAGTTTATTTGTCCATAATAACACTGCTCTGACTCCCCTTTCCACCTTTTTCTTTCCTAAATGAAAAGCAAATCACAATTTTTTGGCAAGCTTCTGACCTTTATATAACCCTATATTTACTTGCCAAACACATGCTAAGGCAGAGTGAAATTGCTTTTATTTCCAACGTAGAACTACACACTCTATGGCCAAGTATTTTGTTAAGAAATAGTACCTGGTTGATTTTTCGTTTCTGTAAAAAGAACAAAGAATCTGTTTATTTTTCAGAAACAAAAGAATGGAGCAGGCATTATTTACAACATCTGCCAAAACTCCAGCCAGGCGAGCACCTCTAGTAGCTCTGGAGCAAGGACAGTGTTGGCTGTATTTTCTCAACTCCTCTGTGTACACATGTAGGAATTTCTAAATATGTTGATGGCTTCTTGCATACCAGTAATAAAGGGCAGGAGAACAACACAGAGCAATTAATAACGTTATGCAGTCATGCACTATTACAGGGCCACTAAAAGATTCAATGAGTGATTAATCAGCTGAATGGTTCATTTTTCTCGGGGGCCTATGAACAATTAATATTGATTAATGAACCAATTATTTTTTTGGTAAAAAAATAGGTGGAAATGAACAAAGCTGTTGTCTGTCTGTCACCACATTGTCCCTGTGAAACTAACAAAAAATAAAACATAAGAATAGGGGAAAAAAAAAAAAAAAGGTAAAGATCAGTGTAAGGGTAATGGGGTCACAGAGGGAAAATTTAGCACCTCTTTTGATCTATAAAATATGACTGTGAAAAAAAGTATCTTTATATTTCAGATTTCTAAGCAGAAGGCAGACATAGAGGACCTTGCTGACAGCACTGGGCCCGCTATGGCCGTTAAAACCCGAACGCATTCCCTTGCTCTAGGGTTTGAAGGATTCCTGCTCTTACGGCAAAGTATGAGATGTCCCCAGAACTGAAAAACTGTCACAGTAGCTGCTCTGAAATCTATGGAAGAGATAGACACTGAGATATCTTCCATTTCATCACCTCAAAGCTTCCTGTAGGAAACTGGCACAATAATATTAAACTCAATACTCTGTTCCAGCACACTTGGTTTTCTTACTATTTTTTGTTTACGGAACCCTTGTGCTTACAAGGCCAAATCACCGATATTTTATATAGAGGGGGGTTGATCCTAAAAAGACCTGCCATTTCTATCAAATCCCTTTAGGATTTAATTAAATCCCTTTTCAATTAACTCACTCTCCCCCAATAAGGGACTCAATTCCAGCGCCCAGTGTGAAATAACTATCTGTCTAGAGATGGGGCAAGGAAGCAGAGAATATCCTGAGGTAGATACCAAGTGCCTGACCTCTGGACTCTTAAGACATGGCTGCTTCTAAGAAGAATGACAGATTTTGACTGGAACTCATAATGAAAAAGCAGAGATATCAAATAATTTTTCCACAACCTTCTTCTATTTGGACCAATTCAAATAATAAATATGCTATTTATATGAGGATACATTTCCTTCTCTTTTAAGAGTTTACCGTGTTCCTGTAGCATAACATGAATTCTAAGCAGGTCAACTATTACTTAAGTCTTTAAAAATATTTATTATTATTACTGCAAAGTATCTATTGGAATTATGCAAATGTGGTAATTATACTAATACTTCTTGCCCTCTGGACAAGAAAATAGGGCAAAAGCTTTTTTAATATGAGATTCTCTATAAAGACTGTACAAAATGGTAATTTTGTCCTGCAAGTACATGGACAAAAGACAGGTTAAAGACAAAAACTGGGGGACAGAAGTAAATTAGGAAAGGCAGCTTATTGGCTGGGGAAGATTTTAGTGCTCTTCAAACCCAATGCTGCTGCTTTTTGCAGATATGACACTTGATCTCACCTATCCAAGGCTCAGTTGTGAGCTCGTTAGTGAACTTGACAAAACTCCTCTTGCTTTTAGTGGTACTTGCCTTTAAAGACACTGGAGCCTGATGAAGCACTGCAGCAGTAAGTAAATAAAGAGAACTGGGAAGGTAAATAGGAAGAGAAGAGATAAAAAGGTGCTTTATGCTGCTGCGTGCAATTAAAGTTGAAATACAAGGGCTTCAGCACAAGGAGCAAAGCACAACACGTTGGAGTTTTCTTTTTTCTTTTAACTCTGCAGTCTAGTCCTTTTGTTAGTCTTCCCCCCAGCTCAACAGCTGCCTTCATCAGTGTTCAGAGATAGCTGTGACTCTTTCAGGTTTCAGTTCTTGCAAAAAGGTCAACAAGAGGCGGCAGTAAACATAAAACAACCCCTTATTTAATTTTTCTGATCAAATACAAAACTCAGAATCTCCTGGTTCCCATAAATTTTTGGAGACTACAAATGCTGGGCAGAGGGGCAGGAGGTCCTAGGAACAGAGTTAGAGGAGCTGAAAAAGGAAGAAAATAGCTACACTAAAGAGATCAAATGAAAATACATTAAGTTCGCTGGTTTTATGGTAAATATTTTTTTTTAATTGATAGTTTAGTTTATTTATTTAGTTTATTATTTCTATTATTTTCTATTCCTTTTCCAACAAAATAGTCCCCCCCAAAAAGGCTAGGGCAATGAAAGACTATAGTGGTTTTTGTTAAAGAACAATATCTTCTGTTTATAATAGTAACAGAATGGTCTTTGCTTCTCTGCTACTAGTACACTGGGCACAATGCTGTGGGACAATTAGTATATCTGTAGTATCACATCAATCTGACTTCATACACAGGGTTTGAACCCCCTCATCATCCACCTGGCTACATATGCCCTGACTCAAGTCTGGTGCGAGCCTGCTGGCTCTTTGGGATGGGAAATTTCAGCAGGAGGAGAGATGTCACAATGAAGAGGACATGCAGAATGGCACCACCAGCTCACACCTTTCAGATCCAGGGATTTGGGTCCTACCTGAAGAAGGCCCTGCTCACCAAAGTTTGAAGAGGTACAGCCAAGGAGTCTCCAGTGAGATCTGGCTAGAAGCAACCAGCCTCTACTTGTCAGATCTTTTGCCTGATCACCACTTGCTACCTTCCAGGCCTTCTTCCCGTTGCTTCTGCCCAGCCACTGAATGGAGACCTTGGCTCCCAGGCATAGAATTACAGAATCATAGAATGGTTAGAGTTGGAAGGGACCTTAAAGATCATCCAGTTCCAACCCCCCTGCCTTGGGCAGGGACACTTCCCACCAGACCAGGTTTCTTGAAGCCCCATCCAGCCTGGCCTTGAACACTTCCAGGGACGGGGCATCCACAGCTTCTCTGGGCAACCTGTTCCAGTGTCTCACCACCCTCACAGCAAAGAATTTCTTCCTAATATCTAATCTAAATCTCCCCTCTTTCAGGTTAAAAGCATTAACCCTCATCCTATCACTACACTCCCTGATATAGAGTCCTTTCCCATCTCTCCTGGTGTCGTCGGCAAACTTGCTGAGGGTCCACTCAATCCCACTGTTCATGCCTCCGACAAAGATGTCCCAGTACTGACCCCTGAAGACCACCACTCATGACTGCTTTCACTTGGACATTGAGCTGTTGACCACAACCCCTTGAGTGTGACCCTCAAAGGCATCCTCTATGCCTTGCTGCTCCCTCTTTCTCATGGCACAAAGTATGGCGTGGGTCTTACCTTCAGATTCTCACACAAGCAGCACAGCAGGGAGGTTCACAACGATACTCTGTGTAGGCTGGGGCACCAAAGCAGAAGCAGAGAACGGCACCTCCTTCTCCCAAGGACTCAAAGGACTGATGGGTTTGTCTTTTCACCTCTTCTCAAGGTAGATGAACAGGGAGATATGATCAGAAAAATTTGTTAGAACTCTTTTAAAGTGTGTTCTATTTCTTGAATACCCAGGTGCTTTTTGGAAGAGGTTTATTCATTGTTGGATATTTCTGTCTGTCCTCCCAAGTCTTAGCAAGATATTTACATTTTCCTTGCTACTTCTTTATCTGGGAGCTAATAATGTGTTTTGGCATCTGTTCTTTTCCCCTGTTTTGAAATACCAAGGCAAATAATTACATAATTAATATGCTTCCTCGGTAAGTAAGCTATTTTTGTAACTCTTTTAAGTCCCACTGTCCTCTTCAGACTACTTTCTTCACTTAATATTTTTGAATCCATTCCCATTTTTGCAGAAAGCTCATGTACATCTTTCTTTTCATCCCTGTGGTTTGCTTTTTTCCTTTGTTTTACAGTCTCAACTTTGCTCTGTAATTCTTTTGTTTTTCCTCCATACTTGAATAATTTCCTGCATGAATCATACAGATTATGAACTAGGCTGAACATTGCAAAATGTGGGAATGTAAAATTCTTCTAGCAAATAAGGTATGCTACAGTTCTGTAGTTTTAAACTAGCATGCCTGAATTACAACAATATTCATTATCAAGAACCTATATAAAAGCTATGCTACAGAAAATTTGCATAGACCTCTTCAAATCTTAATGAAAGCTGACAATACCTGAATGACCCAGGACAAGTTTAGTTTCAGGTTCTTGCTGACAATTAGGATCCAGGGAGGCATATTCTGTGAATTAGTTTGGTAACAGTATATTGAAAGGGAAACTGTTCTTGCCACAACTACACTGCTCTTCACAGAGATAAGCACTGATTTGTGCTGCTGTATGAGGAAAAGTAGCCATTCTTACCCTCACCCTTATTCTTTCCATTCTCAGATTTCTCATTTTAATGCTTAACTGATGGGAGAGGCATTTCCTTGTATTTGAAACTAAGAGGGAATATATAGCTCTAAGCTTGCATTTTTAAGAAGTTTCATGTTAAAAAAGACATTTTCTATCACAAATTTATCAGCATTCATCAAATCCAAAACAATAATGTAGGTACAAACCCACAATATAATTAAATCATTCTGGAAGAGCATTCAGAATACTTGTGGCCACTGATTTCTCTCTTCTTCCCTCTTTCCAGTTCTGCATGATGGTTTCTCCCATGCTCCCTGTTCATGGCCTGAGCTTACTTATCCATGATGGAGAAAATCTATTGATTTTTTAAAGAGTTGTTTTGATTTATTTGAGCGAAAGTCTAACTTCCAGCTACTCCTCTACTTTCAGTTCACGATGTCTCATATTTTTGTCTGTCTCAGCTAAGAACTATGATTCCCAATTTCCAATAAGCTCATCCTTTACCCTTACCAAATGCTTGCACAAGTTCTTCCATGCTTCATGACATCTGAAATTTGGTAACAGTTCTTAATAGGACTGGAAGCTTTGCTATAGTAAGTCTTGTCTTCAGACTTTGTGATCCTGAAGTATTTCACATAAATGCGCAAAATGCCCTCAGTATTTTAAACACAAAGAAAATTAATAACCTTAGAGGAGACTTTCTCACCTGCTCCATGCTGCATGGAGTAGTGACAGTCAAGAGGCAGTCTATTAACTGAGAACAGACCTTCAATATAGAAGAAACCCATTACTGATAATGGCACAAACCTTTTAAAACCATCTCAATTATTGTGGAATGGCAGATAACCAGTTTGACCTATTACATTAAATGTGTTTGTGACCCTCATCCTTGAAAGCTCTATTTCCTAACACTCCCCCAGGAGTAACTATGCTGAACATCACCACAGAATCAAGGGTCAAAGAGAGCAGGAGAACTGGTGTTCAGAGGTGCATTTAGTGACATGGTGAACTTCTGTCATAAATAAAACCAAGGGAGTGATCAGAAGAATGCAGGGACCCCCAAGGTGTCTGTTTGAACAGAAAAAAATCCATGAAACTTCACTGAGCAATCTCTATTAAAATAAGCGAGGGGCTAACACTATATCAGATTGTGCAATCTCAAATATTTTTCTAACTTTTAAAAAATAGAGCAAGATTATAGCGATAGGATTTCACGCCTCCTGAAAGAAGGCAGGAGGATTCTCCTTCTCCACGCTGGTACCTTTGGTACCATCTGCAGCACATCAGGTTTAAAAAGGTACACAAAAGCAGCTTTGCATAGCGGATCTGGCATGCATACATACTGGACCAAATAGAGAAGATAGTGTAGATAAAAGCAAGCAGATATCAGTGTTTTAACCAGAAAAAGAAATTTGCAAGACTACATACAGAGAAGTGCCTATGAGCATAAGGACCACCTGTAATACTGTACCCAGAAATAAATCCATTTGAACGAGAACATCAGCAGCAGCCAGTGAAGCAATGAATCTCACAAATGCTCAGTGTGGGTGAGTATCCACTCCTAGCTGGGGAGGTAGAAACATTTCAGATTATGGTACCAGCTGAAAAACACACAGATGCAATCTCTATGGATTAGAGAATTAAGCAGAGGAACATATCTGTGTTGCACAGAAAGATTTACTGACCTTTGTCTTAATGGCACTGGAAGAAAAACCCAGCGATGGTATAGCTGGCCATCACCTCTTCCTCCCCACAGAGCTCCCGGCACTGGGAGAAGGGTACCCAGCACAGGGAATGCATTTCAAGAAGAGGCTGTAATTCAGACTTCCCCTTGAAAGAAGAGATACAGATTCAGTGGCACAGAGAGCCACAGAAATTGTGGGAAGCTGCCGTGCCACTTTCAGTGTCGTCAGCACTGAAAATGCACCTTAGGGTTCTTTATTTTTGAGTGTTTGCACTGTGAAAGTCTAGCTTTCAGAGAATAGGTGCTCAGTGGTTTTTAAAAGTCAGGCCCTTCAGTGTGCATTAAAATGAACACCAGTATTTTGAGGCATTTAAAGCACTAAGTCACTTCTAAAAAGGTTTATTAAGCCTTTGTCTCCATATACACACACTTAGCGGCCTTGGCCATTGGCCACAAAAATGATTACAAAAGCCTTAAGCACTTTTAAAGCCCTGACTATCAGTGACTGGAAAGTTTATAACCTCTCTTGAGCCTTGTTGGTGGAAACATAATGAAATACGGCACAGCTGAAATTTTCAGATGTGTGGATCTTGAGTTTCCAACATCCTTGATTTTTACAAACAGGAAAACTTGCTGCAAATCCTTAGAAAATTTTCCTTTAACCCTTTTATAGACTGCAACACTAGTCATTGCTGCTGGGTTTTCTTCATCTTCTCTGAGGTAGGGGTGTCAGCTCAGAGTTTACCATGGGATCTTTGCATGCAGTCTGATTTGCAGCACAAAATTGCCCCTATTCCTTTATGCCATGCATCACCCAGTGTATTTAGTAAATTAAAATCACAGTGCTAACAATTTAGTGGAAAAAAAGAGGTATAACAATAATACTATGCTACAAAAAAGAGAGACAACTGGGTTCATGCAAATGAGCATCTCCTATAAATGCATTTAAAAACTGGGAGTGGAGAAGGGAAAATATAGCAAAGGAATGTACTGAAGCAGATTGAGCAGTTTGATACCTGGTAGGGCGATGTAGGTTGACTTAGCTCTTCTGCATCACTGGAGAGTTAATGTCAGCCATGCAGGTTCTGAGCAAAATACTCTAAGTAATTATTATTTCCTAGAAACGGATTGAGCCCAGCACCCCTGGAGCAGTTGCAAGTGCAATATCTAAAATAAAAGTAACAGCAGGGCATGGTAAAATCCAATTGTTTACTCAGTTCCATTCTGCTTTGTTCTGCTGTGAACCCTGTTGAAAGCTGCCTGTAATGAAGCACAAGAGACCTACATAAACTGGGATTTAACTCATGTGAAGGAGTTAAGCTTGCTTCAATTTAGCAAAGGATAGACATTCACTCATTCATCCTCATCTCACTGGATTAACAACTGTAGTATTCCTAAATAATAGACATGCAGCAGGCTCACGCAATTAAAGCAATGTTATAAAGATGGCTGGGGAGTTTAGTGACTAAGCAATGCTATTTTGATTATGTATTCTGTTACCATCCATTGTTAAAAAGGATGTATCATGCAGTCATTGAACATGAACAGAACACTTCAGGTGCAAGGCAATACTTTTTAGAAGTGACAGGATGGAGCTGCAAAGGCATAGAAATACTGTAGATTGTTCCTCTGAGCTATCGACATAATCAAGGGACTAATATTCCCTGAAATTATGTGAAGTGCCGGCAGCTACTTATGAAGTTGCAGAGAGGACCGTGTCATTCACGGATCTGAAATTTTGGAAAACGTGTCTTTAGGAAAGTAACTTCTACATGCTGAGAGGGTGTGTAGGAAAGGAGTAAGTAGATTAGGGAATGAAGAGGTGACTTGGAAGAATTACACCTGGCCATGTGCTATACTGACCCTGGGACAGGAACACCACTATCAGCAACAAATCTATTTTTTTAAGTGGCTTGGCTTTTTTACTCAGTCGTGACCATTCCCCTTCAAAAGCTGGTGGAGAAGAAGTTTCAGTAATGGTTCTACATCTTCCCTTCCTCTCTTTGCAACTAAACCATTTGAAGTTCTGGTGGGTGGGGTAATTGCAGCTTGGAATAGGTAATTTTAGTCATATTTCATGTCCCAAATGTAACGCACTGCTAGGAAGGTGAACAGGTTTTCTGAGTAGGGTTAGGAAATTCATCAGACTTCTAAAAACCAGCAATGGTTAGCATGGCCAAGATGTAACAGCAAATTAAGAAGTTTGTAGATCTCAAAGTCAAAAATAGGAGGCAGTAAAATAAGGTGAAAAACCGAACAACTATGGAAAAGGGAAAAGATTTTAGGAAATATGGGTAAGATGTAAGCAAGAGGTTTATACATTCAAAATGGTCACCAAATAGGGTGCCAAGTAAAAAAATGTCTCCAGGGCATAAAGATTTAAAGGAATCCATAAGAAAACATTTAAATTTGATACTATGCCATTTGAAAGTAGTGCAGCATGTAGAGAAAAGAAAACTTAGTCTTTTTTAGGAACAGATGTATAAACCTGTGCTTGAAAATAGCCATTTCAAGAGGTAAGTCATTCACCTCTCTATGAGAATAAGCCATAGAAAGGAACAGACTTTCCCAAGTTCTCAGCCAACCAACCTCTTCTGAGCTCTTTCCTTAAAAGATGATAGTTTGCTTCTCCAAGGAGTGACGTACATTGCTGCTGTAAAGTCATTACTCTGGGATTGTTTATGGAAGGGAAATGCAGAAGTACTGAAGAGGTTGGAAGCATAAATGAAAACACTTGCTCCTACAAATTCTGTGTGTTTTGGGAAACACCATCCCTTCCATTTTAGAAAAAAGACAATATTGGATTTATGGCAAACCCAATCCATTTCACAGAATCACAGAATCACAGAATTGTAGTGGTTGGAAGGGACCTCAGAGATCATCGAGTCCAACCACCAAAAAAAAAAAAAAAAAAAAAACACACCACCCCCCACCCACAAAAAAAACAAAAAAAACCCCAACAAACAGACACACACCCACCCACACAGCACCCCACCACAAACCAGTAATCTTGGGCACTAGAGCATGCCCTGAAGAACCATGTCTACACGTTTCTTAAATACCTCCAGGGATGGTGACTCCACCACCTCCCTGGGCAGCCCATTCCAATGCCTGACAACCCTTTCAGTAAAGAAATGTTTCCTAATATCCAACCTGAACTTCCCCTGGCGCAACTTGAAGCCATTACCCCTTGTCCTATCCTCTGTAACTTGGAAGAAGAGACCGACCCCCGTCTCTCTACAGCCTCCTTTCAGGTACTTGTACAGAGCGAGAAGGTCTCCCCTCAGTCTCCTCTTCCCCAGACTGAACAACCCCAGTTCCCTCAGCTTCTCCTCGTAAGACTTGTGCTCCAGACCCCTCACAAGCTTCGTTGCCCTTCTCTGGACCCGTTCCATCCAAATTTGACAGGTGCTCTTACTTTCATATAGCTTTTCCAGCTAAGAGTATTCTGGGGAAAGAAAGTTCTGAAAAAATAAATAGAAAATATGTCAAGAAAATATGATTATCCATACAGAGTTCAGATCAGTTTCATCTCTACAATGAAACTCAGACCTGAGAGTTTCTACATGCCTGTGAAAAGTCAGATGACAGAAGAAACATTTTGGAGGCACAAAGGGAAATTGTTGGTCCAGCTCCCATTGCAAGTCAGTGAGGCAGCCTCCTCACCTTCCTACATGCCCCTGAATTTCTCCCAAAAGGCAACATACCAGAAATGTTCAAGTTCTGGTGGTCTTTTCTGCATTCAGTCATTCATATTTATTTTATTGTGGGCAAAGGCAGCAATAACAAGCTGGGGGAAAGGAGAATTGTTCAGCAGTGCAGTATAAGATCTATATCAGTGTCTCTTCTTTTAAATAGCTTTGGTTTTATTTTTGAGGAAGAAATGGTCAGTCCAGAATAAAAGTTCCTTTCATGTCTATTGCTCTGATCCAGTGATGGTGGTCAGTAGATGTTCCTATATCAGGCAAGTTTCAGCAATAATACTGAACTGATTTGTCTTTGCAATCAGATTTGGCTGGTTTCTACCAGACTGCCCAGAACATCTGTTATCCCACATCTGGAGTTCGCCAACACAGAAGTGCCTGCATTTTTATGGAGGCAAAGATAATGTACAAATAGTGTTATTTTGTGGTTCCAAGCCACAGATTTCTAATAAAAGCACTTAGTGTAAAGCCTGCTCATACCAAAGAGTGTATTTCCAAGCTCTGGGGCCTGGTCTATGCAGCAGTTCAAAATCTGGATCCAAGATTCTCCATAGCACTGAGTGTTACTTAGTTTCTCATTGCGTATGAGAAGGCCACTTGTAAAATCCAGTTCCAGCTTGGATCTTACTTTCTACATAGATTGTTTGCATAATTTTAGATGGACCTACATGTGGTTCTTAAACATTTCTAAAAAGGAGGCTGCTGGCTCAAAATGACACAGACCCTTTTCAAATCTGAAATTCTCTGAACAAGCATGAGCAGCTGTTATTAACTTTTCAGGAGGAAAAGGTCTCTTGGATATTTCATGACAGAATTACATGATGTTTACTTATGTTAATGTTTCCTTATTTAAACAAGGTTTGTTTGTTATTTAAAAAAAAATGTTTCAATATTTTATTAGCTCTGTTTGAAAAATGAGCATCACGTCTGGTAGGTAACTCCCACACTAATGCCTACAATAGAAGGGAACATTTGTAAAACAAATATTTAAGGCCTTGGGCACTTTCAAAGATTAAAGTTATCTAATTACTTTCATTTACGTTTTCCTGGATTTTGGGATAACTTTAGCCTTTGACTGTAGTCTAGCAAAGCCATGAACCTTTAAGAACTAGTAGTGCTAGTAAATCATACGCAACAAGAACTTCAATCTAAGTTTTTAAAAAAAATCACTCTTCTGTGTTGTTCTCAGAAATTTCCAGAGTTTATTTTGCAAAGCTGTCCAAAATTTTTCCCATAGAAATGACCATAAACTTCTGGTCTGCAAACTTCACTGATCTGGAAGGAATTGTCAGATGTTCAGGCTTTCTTTAAGGAAAGATGTTAAGGAAACATCTTGCCTTCTCCCTGCCCCAGACCCT
Organism: Calidris pugnax; assembly: GCF_001431845.1. Classification (NCBI taxonomy): domain Eukaryota; kingdom Metazoa; phylum Chordata; class Aves; order Charadriiformes; family Scolopacidae; genus Calidris; species Calidris pugnax. The sequence goes on from NW_015094509.1 coordinate 5,672,210, forward strand.
TCCATTTTTCTGGCATAAAGTTGTGCTGCCATGGACTTCCCTCCTTGCCTAGAACAGCGTGTCATTCAGAGAGAATTTCAATCTCAGGAGGAGGCAAAATCCTGTAGTGACTCCGGAGTTCCTCATAGCTGAGGAGTAGTCAAAGGGTAGATGAGTGGTCCTGGTTCCACAGATCGTCAGTAGAGATTCCTCATCTGTGCAAAATCACCCAGAAAGAGCAGGAAAACCCCAGCCACAGTACTCTAAAATTACTAACATGCTGTGTTTCTCTAAATAGGTACACATATACATAGTACAAGCAAGCCAAAACCAACATAAAATTAAATAAGATCTGCCACAGCTTTTGCATGAAGTTGGTACAAAAGCAAGATTTTTCTTCCGTTTACAGGAATACCTTTATAAACTAAACTTGGGACTCAAAAAAGATATTTGGACCTCAAATGTATGTGAAGACTGAATGGAATGTGCAAGATTCAGTTATATCCCTTGATAATGAAATGCTGGCAGGCTCTTAATTTTATGACCAGCATCACCAAGTAGCAATGCTAGCAGGTGGTTCTGGAGCTCAGGAGAAGTGACAAAAAGCTCCTTTCAGCTCTTGTTCTTTAATTTCTGAAATGTATGGCCTGCCCTGACCAACATCTTATTACTTCAAGGAAGCCAAGGGTTCTTTTGGACTCATAGTTTTCTTTTACTGAACCTCACATTTTCAGATACACGGACACCTCAGGTTTCGGGTGTGTAACCACTAAGACAGAGGACCAGAGAGCCAGAAATGCTGAAGACTTCGAGCCACAAGGGCAGTTGCTGAAATGTGTGGTGTGACCATCTGGTAGTCAAACCCAAGGTTCCCCAGGTCAGCTGTTGTCAGACCAGATAGCAGGCACAGCTTTGGAAAATGATCTCTCATCATAAAGTGACAAGCCCATCGCTCACTTTCACACAAGTCTGCCAGGACTGAAATAGAAAAGATGTAAAACAAATGTCTATAACACTACCTTATTAATCCTACCACAGGAAATCGTTTCATCGATCTGCATTTTGTTTAGTTTGCTGTTGACCAGTATCACTTGTAACAGCCACATGTTCATGCAGCTGAGAGGTGTTAGTGTTCCCAAAAAGGATACAGAGGGTTGGATTAGTCACAGAAGTCTTAGAAGACATAATATTAAACATGAATCATTATATTTTTAATAACCAGTCATTGCTTCTTCCCATTGACAATTTTTTTTAATGGAGTTGAAGGCACAGGTTCTGATTTTACATATTTCCCTGCATCTCACAAATGCTGGTAACTCTATCCCCTTGTTTTGAGTAACTCCAGATCACCATAAAAATAGAAAAATAGAATCTGATACACATCTTTCTTTCATTTAAATTTCCGAGGGAATTTATCAAAGTCATGGTCAGATGTTTGCTATATGATATTCCTGCTAAGCACTAACATCTGATGCAGCTTGATGCTAATGAACAATCTGAAAATATGAATTACAACAAAGTACACACTGTTACTACAATGAATCAAACTGATTGTAGAAAGCCTGACTATCAGATCTCCCTTTTTATAGTTGAACTTCACACAAATAGTGCAGTAGGGATTCATGTTGCTAATTCAGAAGCTTTGTTGTGCTTCCTCCTGTATATTTCTACTCAGCTAAACAATCATCAAAGTGAAAAATACCTCTTTCTCATTTTCATAGGGTTGCAAAAAGAAAGGTGTTTCTGAACTTCTTTTACCTTACTAGAAACTGATTTGACACATTTTGGAGGTTAGTGCAGTGGAACTTTACAAACTCTTGACACATTATTTTGCTAATCTTCATTCAGATGAATAAAAACAAGTATATGCATTGCTTTAGTATCATCTTCTGCAAGTACATACTTTTCACAACAAAAATTGAGGGTTTTTCACAGAAAAAAAGGTAATTTGACAAAAGACATAGCAAAAGAAACAATGATTTTCAGGTAAGACTTCAGCACAAGAAATGTGATCACAGCCACGCTGCTATTAACAAGAGCAGAAGGAAAAGATTAAGGGACTGACCAATTGGTCTGGATTAGGGATGCACAGAACACTGATGTTCCAAAAACATGGCTAAGTGGGCCTTTTCCTCTCAAGTTTTAGGAATCAAAACATTCAGAGAGTTTGCTGGAACCCTCTGACATGAGAGAAGGTGACAAACTTGCCCTCCGAATGGCACTCTGCCCTTAGGACTGCAGGATGGCTGATGGTGTTGTATTTTATCTCATCTTGGCTGTAATCCGGTGTTAACCCCCGGATTTCAGTTCTGAATGACTTTTCATTGGCAGTACTGTACCCATGAGAAGTCTTGACCATGACACTGAAAGCATTGCTTACTCTCTATTTTTCCAGTGCCTTCCCTTTGCTTCACTTAACAGGAGATGACATGGAGAAAAATTACAGGAAAACACATTTCTGTTTCCTGCCAGACAGCAGAAGTGATTCCAAATGAGCAACGTGCACTTCAAGTCCTGGAGATTTGGAGAAAAATAGGCCTCCCTTTTCTGTCTTCACTGTTTAGATTGGGGGAGAAGTTATAGCACGACAATTACAATATATAACATTAGATTTTCTCTCCTCAAAGGGAAAAGTAAGATTTGAATGTTGATGTCTACAATGCTCTGGATGACTGTAGAGCAGCATAAAAAATATCTGAACAAATAAACAAAATACTTCCCGTAGATGAGGTAAACTAGGATGTCAAAAGGGTCTGAAAAGAATAAGGTCCAGCTGACTACACTATGCAGCCAGTTTGTGTTCAACTTCCTGGACAGGGGTGACAAACCTGATACAGCCAAAATTCACCAGAATTGACCCGTGTATGCTGGCTAATTTGTGCAATGCACATACAACACATCTGCTACTCCCGCAGCTGTTGGATTCACTACACATGTCCATTTAGCCATTTAGGCTTTCCAGACAAAAATATCTTGTACATAAGTGAATTAGTTAATTAGTACACCACAGGGCAGTAACTGTGCGTTCACTTAAGACGCTGTGGATCTACATATGAAAGCTGTAGTGGAAAATTTGGGGAATGGAGTTCCTGCATCCTACAGGACTTAATTCCATAAGATTGACAAGGTAAATCCCACAAGATCTTTTTATTTCATTATCTTCATCTTCTTAATAACAGTTGGCTAAAAAGGAAAGGAAATTTGTGTATTCCAAAATAAAGGAAATTCTTTTCATTAGTGACTCAGAGAATCACTAATGAGAGTAAACCTCTGATGCCAATAATGCATAAAATACTGCAGAACATACAGAAACATATATATTAAATGCATGCATGTGGTGTTACAAAGACTTTTCTCTGGTAAACTTGCATTTTCCCAATTAAGAACAAAATTTAATTTCATGCACAAACTATCTGTACGCCTCTTTTTCCTCTTCTGGCTTTGACATCATCCTGCAGGTCTAGTTATTACTGTGTAATTGTCTTGAAATGTAGTTATTGTTAGGAATCGTTGCAGATGTTCCCCATGTAATTCAAACTAAATGAATATAGAATTAAATTACCAGTGCAAAGCTTTAGCAGTGCAAGTTGCAGTAAAAATGGTAAATTATTCTCTCTCTTTAGAGGAAACTATCCAAAAATGTAATGGGAAGTTAAGTAAGCAGTATTTCTTACTCGGGAATCTGGAAAGATTCAAAATGGGATGTCAGAGTTAGTGCTGAATAGCTTAATATATTGTCCCCATTCAAGAGATGCAACAGGGAAGTACTGTTTCTCTGTGACTCTGATGAGGGAGAAGTCAATAAAAATGCACCAGCAGCTGCCCTAAAATTTATTGGGACCTAGGATACTACCATGTATGCTGGGGTTTGTGGCTATTTTATATTATATTCCATGGCTTCTAGGACTTTCTGTTGTCTTTGGTGAAGCTTAAAATATGCTGAAGACCCTGATGACCATGAGTACTTCCCCAGCCCTCAGACCACAAGGAGGCAACAATTACCAAATACATCGCTTTGAAGAGATGGTCTGGAACCCCCAGACCGGTAAATCAGACCAGCCACACTGTCTGCAATTAAAGACACGTGTATTAATATGCAAGTTATCTACAATGACAGGGCAAACATCAACATTTCAAGCTACCTTTCAGAGCTGGTGTTCCCTTAGCACCAATCAAGAGTGACACTTGCATTCAATAACTATTCGAATGGTAACACAGAAAAGAAACGAGCAATTTATAACCTTAAAGGAGGTATGGCCCCAAAACGGGGGGTTCAGTAGAGAAGGTGCATCTGCCAACAGCTTTCAGACAAATGTATGTGGATAACAGTGCTCAGAGTGAATCATTAATGACAAAATTGAGTTTGGGGCAGCTGCATGGAATGAGCAGCCCATGAATGTCTCTGCTTTACCTTATTAGCGTAACTTTATTTGTCTTTACAAAACAGACAGAGGTGAGTAGGGGCCGTTTCATTCTTAATTTTCTGAAAATGAAGTGTCATTAATATTTTAAACAACTTTGGACCCTGGGTGGAGCCAAATAGCCTGTGTGGGGGTAGTTCAATGAATGTACCAGATGAAAAATATGAAGGTAAGTGTATCTGACGAACTTTGGGTTGTTTCAAACAAGCTGGTTGGTTTTTTTTTTCTTGTTTGTTTGTTTCTTGTGAATATTCTGTATGTGGAACATTTTAAACCATGTTAGGACAGGTACTTTGAAATAGGTTCTGGTTTTGTGAACACAGCTAATACAATCAGTAAAATCTGGATTTTTTCCAACATATTATTTATCCAACATTCCAACATTATTATATTATCCAACATGCCTTTTATTCCTGTAGAAGTCAGTGACAGTTGCAATAGCTTTCCAGGCTTCCAGCTTTGAAAAGTGGAGGGTTTGCTTCTTAATGGAACTGAATGTTACTGGGATTTTGTTGTTTGTTTGTTTCTAATATGCATCATTCATGACAGATTTAAAGTGAAAACTGGTTCTACATTAGTCTCCAACTCTTTTTGGCAAAAATACTGAGAGTTTGATATTCAAACTTGGATTTATGCCCAAAGCAGAAACCAATGTTGTTCTGTTTCCAAATCAAGTTTAGCAGACATTATAGGAGATCATAGAATCATAGAATGGTTAGAGTTGGAAGGGACCTTGAAGATCATCGAGTTCCAACTCCCTTGCCATGGGCAGGGACACCTCCCACCAGACCAGGTTGCTCAAAGAAATGATACGCCACAAGCATGTAGTGCTATCAACTATCAGCATGTTGAGCTATCAACTTGCACAGGCTGATTACTGGCATAAAAGAGAAGTGAAGTAGCCACAGAGTTTAGCTCGAGTTATATCATTAGTTCAACCGTTAATCCATTGGCTCAGTCAGTGTGTAGGGACAGAAAGCAGAGGTTCAGAACATGAGGCTAGATGATCCACTTTGCCTCTCAAGTCCTCTCCCTCAAGCCGCATGAGACACACAGAGCAGTAACTTCCAAAGCTGCCCTATAGCACCTAATCTGTTTTTTAAGATCTCAACCTTGTACTTCCTTGCCTTTTAAGAAATCCAGGAAAATGTCTTCTGGAAACATCAACACACCTTTGCTCAAAACCTTAAGGTAGATATTAAAGCTAACTGCTGATTTTCTCTGAAACCAATTTATTTAACTAAATGACTAGGTTTATAAATAAAAATGCAGTAAGTAATAAATAGGTTAAGTAAATAGCTTGCAATTGAGAAATATAACTTTCTTTTTGTTAAATTTTACTAATGTCATTTTAATTAATTCAGTTGCTACCGAAAAATATTTTTAAGTAGTATCTGTAGAAGACTAAATGTTATTCTAGGCCATGATCCCATGAAACAATCTGCAGTCACTGACCTTCCTGCCCAGCAAAGGTTGAGTCCGTAAGCACAGAGTGTACTTCCAGCAATATGTGTGGCCACTTTCTTTCAAGCTACAATATGCTGTTGAAGCAAATCACCTCGTACCTATTCAGTGTAGTTTATTAACCTGTTTGAAAATCAGTTTGTGTTTTTCTGAAAAAAGCTCTTGATGAATGTCTGTATTTGTTTGTTGTCTGCTGTCCTTTAATTTTTCCATTTCTTTTTATAAGCATCCTCTTTGCCATTAAGATCTTCAAGATGAGTGGTCATCTTTAACTTTTTTCCTTCTTCTATACCACTTCCAAGTTACATCCAAATCTTCTCACTTCTTTCTGTGAAACATTAAAATCATCAACCGCTTGTGCAGGTAAAGTTCATAATAATCAGTGCAAGCTTACTGGTCTCTGCCTTGGTTACTCTAGCCTTGAAATATCTCTTCTCTGACTTTTTTTTCCAAAATGCTGCCAAAGTGATCTTTTCTACGCATAAATCTTTAAACGTACATTCTGAAGTTCCAAACATTGATCACTTTCTAATCACTGTTTCCCACTCTATACCACATTTCCTGATGACCCCATCAATTAAAAACATTACTTTTAGGAAATCCTCAAGAAATTATTTGGAGTGAGGGAAACTAGTGATGAGTAAGACTTCAGCTCAAGGGTATTAAATGCATAACAAGGCATAGAGCACTTTTGATACCTAGTGTTTACAATAAGGCATGCAACTGGGTATCTAGCTGAATCAGAGCCCAGATAAATGTAATTTTAACTTATCTTTGTCTAATACATCGGATTAGCATTTTTAAACTGCCAAGAGCACTGTTTGTGCTAAACAAATAACACTAAGCCAGACTGCTACAAATTTTTACTGTGATGTTTTGCACTTAAAATATCATCTGTCAAAAGATTGCTCTCAAAGCACTTTACAGACATTAACTAATTAGGCTTAATGACACTTCTCTGGAAGTAGTGAAGTGTAATTAATTCCCTTTTGTGAAAAGGGAATTTAAGGCACAGTGAGATCAAATGATTTTTCCAAGGTCATGAAGGATGTTACAAAAGATGTGGGAACAGAACCCAAATCACCCAATCCTCCAAGACTGTGCTTTAGGTACAGGAACAGAGCTATCAGCTGTGGGAGGGGGATGACTGTTCCTTTCCTTTCTTTGTTATTACAGAAGTACAGGAAATTAATTGCTGCGCAGACATGCTTTCATTAATTCCACACTAATGGCCTGCAAAGGGTGCCTGTAATAGTCCATTAGGAAGGAAGTTATCTGCCTCCTCCAAGTTCTGTGTGTAAACAGCAGTGAAGAAACTGTGTATTTCCAAGTTATCACTCTGCTGAGAACAAAGTATTGCTCATGTTATCCACTTTTATTGATAATGTCATTTACTATTTATTGTGGAGTTGTGTTTTTAATCCTGTGCATTTGTATTCCTCAGAGTTAAATCTTACAGTGACAAGAAAAAGGCTAGAGAATTTCAATTTATGTGTAAGAGGTTATCTCAATGACTTCTGTAGATATGCAAATTCATGTCTTAGCTTTGCTATAAACTTCGAGGACTTCTTTTTTTTTTTTTTAACTTAAGCTTTAAAGTAAGAATTTTCAAAGAGAAGGGTAGCCCCCATCTACAGATGCATCACTGGGCAAAAAAGAGAAGAATATGAACTAAATGTTCCGGTTTAGAGCCAGTCTCCCTCTCTTCTCTGCTTAAATCCCCAAAGGTCTCCTCTAACTAGAGCACATTATAAGTAAAATTAGTCTATATGGTCAGATTTTCAAAGCTGATTAGGTGTCTAACTGTGTGGGCAGGTCCTTGTGAGGTCTTGATTCAAGTGAGGACACCTGAGTCCCACTGGATGGAGAATAAAGACAGGGAATGGGCAGCTCCATAGAGATACGCCCTTTGATTTCACACAAACTGTCTTCACATATAACCTTTTAAACTGTCCTTGTGGCTTGAGATTTTGGCTGGCTGTTTTAACCCACTCTTAGTAAAAATGATACGTTGAAGAAGAAAAGAGAGCTGCTGAACATGAACCTCTCCATCTGTCTGTCCCTGTAGCTGCTCTACTCAAAGGTTAAGAAAATAGGAATATGATCTTTGAAGCTTTCCTGATGGGAAGTGATTGACTGTCATTTTTACATATTTTTTAGTGTGTATCCAGCATTAACTGGCTTTCTGGATGGAATTTTAGTGTAATTTATGCTAAAAGGTAATGAGTATTATCACTGGAAGCCATAGCTTGGCTTGCTGAGGAAAGAGCTACAGGGATCTCTGTGTTAAAACAGACAAATAAGACAATCTTTTTTCCATTCTCCTGTACAACCTGATAGGAATTTGCACCTCACATTGCACTGATAAATCACTGATCAAAATATATAATGGCGAACAAAGAGTGCAACACTTAGAATGTGCCCAAAGTAAGATAAAGAATTAAATCAATACACAGCAGAAATATGAACTCTTTTTTTTTTTTTTTTTTTTTTTAAGAAAATATCTGCCACAAGACAGTATAATGGGATTATCCTCTGTAATTGTTTGTACCCCATGAATCTGCCTTGCTGCTACAGAAATAACATGGACCTGCCGTAGGGTTTTGTTGATGCTATGCACATACACTAGTCTGCAGGCTCTAGCTATGAACTGCTGGGCGAAAGCAATGAAACGCTGAATATCATTTTGCTGGCAAAAAGCAATGGGCATAAGCTTGCAATTGAGAAATATCTTTTTTTTTTTTTTTTTTTTTTTTAAATTGCCATACATTCTTTTGTTGTATTCACTATGATGGATTTAGCAGCTGAACCAGATAACAAACAGTATATGAACCAAACGGCAGTTTATAAAAAGTTCCCCATCTGGATAGAAAATTCTTCTCTTTTTTTTTTTCTATAAAATAAGAATTTATTTTATGAGTTTATAAATTGCAGCTCTTAAACTCTTCATTGAGAAATCGACCATAACCTTACTGCAGTTCTTTTAAAGACTACAAAGAAATGTTTTGGTTTAAATGAATACCGTTGACTTTCCCCCACACTGACTTCTCTTCTGACAATTATTTTCCACTGATGCTATAACTATTAAGCAGTGTGACAGTGCTTGGAAGTTGAGATCAAGGTACATTACATTTGCTGCTGCTGCTGCTGTAAAGCTTTGCTGTCCTCAATTTGAACCTAGGTGAGTGAAAATGGCTGTTTCAGAAAACTAGAGATACAATCTGCAGGATTCCAGATATCCAGCAAGGCTATTACAGCCTAATATTTTAGTATCTAATTCCAAGGGCATCCAGCAACAGGCAGGGCTCAGAATGACTCCCAGCTGGCAGTGCTTCTAAAAGAAACCAGACGTTGTCTTAACTTGGTTCCAAGTTTACAGATGTAATTGTGTATTGATGGCCATGTGGCTTCTTAAAACAGAGCATTTAAATAATTAGCTTTTAGCATGTACCTTAAGGTTCTGATGCTAACTCCTTTCTCTCTTCTTGCACCAGCACCGTCGAATCCTGATCCAAATGTTTTGTTTGCCTATCTTTTCACGTAGCCCAGGTGTCACAAAACATCAATTATTTCATCGTCTAGTTGTGTTATGTTTTCAATTCTCCCAAGATCCAGTATGTCCCATGCTCAATTTAGTTTCACAGCTTGGACCTTGAACCTGCAAGTGGACCTTCCCTCCCAAAATAAGCATTAATAGACACCACTGCAGGTCCTCTCTCTTCTGCTCCTGTCCTCCCAGACTCCCTACATGACCACAGCTCTCCTAGCTAAGGTTGGCAGCCCTAGCCCCTGGTCACCGTTGAGGTTGTAACCTTCAACAGGACAAACCACAGTGTTCCACTGGCACGTATGCAGCAGCTCCTTCGCCAGGTCCACCTGCCACAAATGAGGACAGCCTGGCTACTTGGACCCAAGAAAGAGTGGGGAAAGTGTTTTGCTGACCATTCAAAAGGTCTAGGAGGGACTGATCCCCTTCTGCCGTTCCCTGACAGTAGTCATCCCTTTGCTATACACAGACCTCCATGTACAAGAAAAAAACCTTTGCACACAGAATAGGAAACCACAGCCTCTGGTTGTATCCATCTGCCACATTCCTGCCCCTAGATGCTTCAGTGCAGGACTAAAACCCTTCATCCTTGAAAAATGCTTTTTTTTTTTTTTTTTTAACCATTAGACTTAGTCTACCGCATATTCCAGACTGCCTTAAGAGTTTGTGTAAAATCCACAGAGACCAATGATTTAAATATCAGCTCAGAAACGCACAACCTGAAAGCAGAGGCTTAAAATGGAGACAGTTTGTCAGCTGTCTCTTCACTTCCTCTCACTAATAATATGATTGCATTGTAGTACTCGTAGCATAAACTCTTGTAATGACATTACCGGAATTGCTGTGGAAACATAATATATCCTAAGGTATATTTATTATAATGCTAACATTTCTGATACCCATAAATTTATCTGTCAAAGTTTTCACGATGAACCTATTTTTCTCCTACCATATGAGAGAAAACTAACAATTTGCTGGTTTATGTTTTTGTTTCCATATCTCAGAAACAGATTAAAATTCAATCCAATACTGTAGGATTTGAATTAATGCTTGAGCCCTTAATTTACCTTTCCCATGTGTAAAACAGGAATATTTATCTATGATACATTTAATATCCATCTTTCAAAAATGTTGCTATAAAAATATACAGTAATTTGGAAAAAGAAAATATAAGAGTCTCCAAACTGTATTTCGATTAGAGGATTATGCCAAAACACATAATATCATATCAGTAACAGAGCTGCACTAAAAAAAAAAAAAAAAAAATCAGATTAACTGCAAAACCAGATAAAAAATTACTTCATTGGCCCATATTGCTGTGCCTGAGTTGGATGGCATTCAGAAATCATGCTTGCTAAATGATTGAATAATACAAAAAACTTCCTTGTTGGTAAAGAACTATATTTAAATCAATCTTCTAGAAATACAGAGGCCATGCCAAAATGGTAATGAATGATTATTGAAGAAAAAGTTCAAATTAAATTCTTTAAATAACTGATACTTCTGTGTGTTGGTGAGTTACACCTCATCTGGCTTCAGTTTACTCAAACTCAGTCTAAGTCCCCATCAACTCTGGTACCACCAGGCTGCTACTCACCTCCCTCACTTTAAACAAGTACCTTAGGGTGGGCTGAGCAGCCTCTGAGACTCATAAAGAGGGAGCCTGGAAAACTAGTTTAGATTAGTTTATACCCATGCTTAACGTGAATAGAATAAAGTATATGTAATACTGATGGACGCATTGTTGGTAACTTCTAGGGGGACCTGACCATCGCAGCTTGGTATAACTAAATAAGTGAGCTTATGGGGAAAGTAGACTGGTCTAAACTTGAGATATGGTTTTCATTATGTGGCAAAATTCCTCTAGTTCTCAAAGTGACAACTGCTGCCAGGAGTGATTTTCAGCTTTCAAATTATATCTGGCAACATCTTTGCCCGGATTTCAGCTAATTATACAGTGGATGTTTAAAGGTAGTTTTTAATTCCATAATGGACCCACCAGAATTCTTTTTCCGCTATGAAAAGTGCTGAATATAGACCACATGCCACTTTTCCAGAGAGATGAGTGTAGGAAAGACTATAGGTGTTGCAAGGCATCTTAGTTTCACCCAAACTAATAACGAGCCAAATTTAATTTGTCTGCAATAAGACTTTTTTCAGAAGTACTAATAAATTTAGAGGGAAGAACTTTGTAACGAAAGCATGCATGCAGATAAACACATGTGCATAATATTACAGCTATATGTACTCTTTGGAAAGCATGCATTAAGCTACACAAGCATACTCAAACCACAGAATACTATTCTGGATGCGAGGTGGTAAAGCTGGACAAGATGCTCTCAAGTAGTCAAGTTTCATGAAGCAGATTATACACTTCCACCTTTAACTCAGAACATGTAGCAAAACTATCTGGAGATACCAGGATCTTATCTTTTATTCAACAGCTCTGTCTTGAGGCCACTTCTTAGCCTTTGGCCCCTGCCCCCATCAAGTACCTTATTCATAGTCCAATTTTGTTCTCAGTCACCTCTGGCTTCCGTGTTCTCATTGTTATGCCTATACCAGCTTTACTGAGCTCTCAAAGTTGTATTCCTGCAACAACTGCTGACTTGTTTGCAGCCTGTGCCCATATTTCCATTTTCTTGTGCTGTTTTTTCGAGGTGGTATTCCACGGGAGAGCAGAAGACACCAGGTTCCAGGCTCCAGTACACACAAGAAGCTCTCGCAAGCTCAGCCTGATGGAATATCTAACTGGTCATGATCCTGAGATCCTGCTAACGTGGGGACTGTGAGCAGCACGGGCTTCTATTAGTGGACGATGGGGTAATAAGAGTATTTCTTCTCTTAGTCCTACAAAGCCCTTTTCTCTACAACATAACCTGCATCAAGAGAAGGGGAATGAAAAAGCATACAGCTAAAGAAAGCTATTTGGCAATGACTCTACTGTTATTTTTCAGTCCTTGCTCTGCTTAGAAAGCTGTATTATGTTCATACATAACCACAGAATCACAGAATCATGGAATCATCAGAGCTGGAAGGGACCTCTAGAGATCATCCAGTCCAACTCCCCTGCCAAAGCAGGGTTGCCCAGAGCACATCACTCAGGATGGCATCCAGGTGGGTCTTGAAGATCTCCAGAGAAGGGGACTCCACACCCTCCCTGGGCAGCCTCTGCCAGGGCTCTGCCAACCTCACGCGAAAGAATTGTTTTCTCATATTTGAGTGGAAATTCCCATGTTCCAGCTTGTGCCCGTTGCCCCTTGTCCTGTCACTGGGAACCACTGAAAAGAGTCTGGTTCCATCCTCCTTCAACCCACCCTTTAGATACTTGTCAGCATTCATAAGGTCTCCCCTCAGCCTTCTCTTCTCCAGGCTAAAGAGCCCCAGCTCTCTCAGCCTTTCCTCATAAGGGAGATGCTCCAATCCCTCCATCATCTCTGTTGCCCTACGCTGGACTCTCTCCAGCAGTTCCCTGTCCCTCTTGAACTGGGGAGCCCAGCACTGAACACAGTGTTCCAGTTGTGGCCTCATCAGTGCAGAGTAGTGGGGGACAATATCATCCCTCAACCTTCTGGCCACACTCTTCCCTGTGCTGAGATGGATGGAAAGAAGGCCTTTATTTACATTATTGCCACAACAAATTGACGGATATATATTTGCCCCTTTTCATGTCATCTGAAGGTGGGAATCCCTGAGCTTCTTGCTGTCACAAGAGTCTGTGCTGAGTCCTGATGTTTTTTACGAACCGTTCACCCTGCTATCCCAGTAAGATTTTCCCTCAGACAAACCTGTAGGAGCCAGTGCTGTTTTGGAAACCTCAATGTTTCTGTAAAAGAGCTCAATATTTTAATTACAGCTCTCTCAGGCAGTTCCTGAGCCAGGGCTTCATTTTCTCACACAATAAGGGGTGGAGACAGTTTTCAGAGTGGAAGTCATGAACCTCTCCCTTTCACTATCAGGGTCTGAGAGATGTACAGTTGCCTCTATGACCCACTCTAATATTATAAATCAGTGGGCTGTCATGATATTTTCAGATGCCTGCTGTCAGTAACAGAAGAGAAATCTGTATCCTGCCTGCAAGCCAGGAAAATCATTCAGGAAATGAAGGCTGTGGAGGGTAGAAAATGTTGTAGAGTCAAAATTGTCATTTCCAGAAAATCTTTAATTAACATTCATACATTAACACATACAAGCAAGCTAGTCACACAACTTTTTATCTTTTCAGTGCAGGTGCACCAAAATCAGCCTGGTTCTTCTTTCCAGCTCTGAGTCTATTAAAGAGAATCTGCAATTCCCTTAGGCTGTTACTGGGAACCAAGACATTAAAAAGGAATACCATAGTAAAAAATGTATGTCATAAATTGGGAGCTTCCTTTAGGGAAACTTTATTATAATGATGCTGTATGTACCTAAACTTACAAAGAATACATGTGTAGACAGGCATAGACAGGAGAATTCTTTGAGCAGACCTTCAGGTAGTCAATGGACTACCTCCCAAATTATGCATTTATGACTTCTGGGCAATCCAGAATGTGGAAAATGTACTGATTTTCCTGTCTTATCTAATAGAAATGCATATCAGAACATAAAAATATAATTTCGGTTCCTTCATTTGCATAATGTGGTCATTTGGAAATAGTTTCTTTCATCCATCTGTAATCTTTGTAGAGGAGGTCATGAGGTATCATTTGGAACAGTAAATCAATCTAGAACTTATAGCAGTATTAAAATTAAAATCTCCCACTGTGTATGGAGAAGCAGAACCTTAAACTCAGAGACATTTTAAACCATAAAACCCTTACAAGTGTGCACAGGATCTCATCCAAGCAAAGTCCTTCTGCAAATTCCTGAGCAAAGACCGTGGAAAAGAAGACACGATATTTTCCATATATACCCTCGGACAGGAACTCTGCTGCAGTTCTAGACTCAGTAATAAGACATATAGTATGGATTTTCTATTCCCATCAGAACTAATAGGTATAAAATATACCCTGACCCCCAGATTCCATGCAGCGGTCTCCCTTGTCTGGAGCTTGGGAAAAGCAATCCTATCGCATCTCCTGAAGTCAGTGGGAGCTTTGACCCTAACATCACTGTTAAATGTCTCATATTTACTGCCACGAATTCATTTTGTGCCCTAAGTTGGGTCATGAAGTCTCAAAGCCTTTGAAGCCAAATGTGTGCGTTTGCATCCTTAGCACATACAGCTGTAAGCAAACACGCGTGCCAGCAAATCAAGTGTTTATGTACAGAGGGATGATTCACCATACACCTGAAGGGCTAATAGGTGGGTTTGAATTTTGTATTTAATCTTAAAACGTCTCCTGTGCAACTATTATCATTAATAGTCATTATTAACATCAGCAGGGGGGCCTCTCCAGGTACATAGAACTACATTTGCTTCTGACAGAGCCGAGGGAAGCATCCAGCGTAGTGTTTCTGGGAACTACATTGCCACTTCAGAGCTGGGTTTTGCTTTGTTTTGTTTTGCTTTGCTTCATATCTTTACCCCCTGCTGCATCCTGTAGTTTGTTTTTCTTTAGTCTTTCCTTCTTTTTAGTTTAATTAAGTGAATTGAAGTGAACAAACAAAGCCTCAGACGTTTGTAAATTCCCAGCTACCACAGTACCGAGCAGTCCACGTCCGTGGAAATTGCTTTTTGCATCTTTAATTTGCAGGCTGTATGTAATAGGAGTGTGAGCAGGGTCTGTCCCGCAGGATTATTAGACAGATGAAAAATGTGCTGCAATAACAGTGGAATAAATACAACAAGGAAGCAATGAAAAAACAGCTAGAGAGAGCAGATTATTTGGAAATAGTTATTTGCCGTGTAGCAAGGAACACTATACTGATCCCTTCTGAGTTGCCAGAAGTATGGGTAGGAAAAAAAGGTGTTTGTATGCCTTTGACATATGAATTTTCAATATACTGGGAAAATTATAAGGATAAATAAGTGTAGCCATGCATGTCCAATTAGTGATTAGTCACTTTCAGTGTTTTTTCAGTAGTCGTCATTGTTCTAACAAAATCCAAACCAGTCTTTCATTATCAAATAATGAGATTGGAGATCCCTGGATATTATATAATCATTCTAATGGTGACTAAACAAAGGAAATTATTTTAATCTTCCATATTTGGACCATAAAACACAAAAAATACAATTCAGTCATGAAGTGTACAAAGGGCTCTTAGCATGACAAAGATTAGAGGAAACAAGAGGGTGGAGTGCTGTTCAACAGACTAAGGGTCAACAGAGCCATATGCTTTTGCTGACAAGGAATATTTGAAGCGATATCTGCACAAGCAGACAATCCAGTATGATGTAAGCTTAAAAATCATGAGTGTTATGTAGATCTGTCTTCAGGAACTGACAGTAGTGACCTGGGACCTTGCACGCTCTTCTGCCCACTCCTCAGGCTACAGCATTCCCAGGGAGTGGCTTCAGAGCCATACACGTTTTGAAATGTTCAGTAAGTAATGTCAGAGACTTGAGAGCCTCCAAAATACGTCAAAATGTGCCTGATTTGAAAATAAAGGGGTTACATTAATCGAGGAATATTTATTAGCCACAGACAGCTGTTTTCTGGTAAAGTGGTTAGGAAAGGTAAATGGAAAAACAAGCCCTGGTAAAACAAAATAAAACCAATCTCCACATTACTGATTTTAAATAAGGACAGGAATTTGTCTTGAACTGAAATTCTAAAACTCGAGATTTTAGCAATGTGAAAGAGGAGAACAAAAGGTCATAAATGCTGATTATTTATAAAATTTAGCTATAACTTTTGAGATAGAACAGCAGAGGATCTTTGAAACTAAGTATAACTGAAAGGTGAGAAACTGGTAAAAACAGCCTGTGAAGCAGATAATCTCCAGCACAGTAGATAAGAGATGGTGCTCATAAAAGCAGCAACAATTTCAGTTCACATTGTACTTTCTAAAACTGCAAAATCTCAACATAACCTATACAACAGCTTTTACTGTGATGTTGGGGAGCCAATTTTGACTTCAGACTTAATGACAGCATTTACATTAATTATTATTCAATGACAAAGAAAATAAGAGTTGTTACAAGAAAATATTATAAGAGTTTGGTTTGGGATTTTTTAACAGCTTTTTATTTGGTCAAAATAGAGGTCATTGTGTATCTTAAAGAATGTCCTTGAAGCAATATATACAATTGAAAGAAAAATACTTAAAATTTATTGTCTACACTATTATTATGTTTGATAGATTCAAGAGAAAATGCTAGGGCAAAGGAGGAAAAGCAAATATTTTGCTCTTAGAAAGCACTCTGAGAAACAAGTAATAGGATGTGGATATGAGCATCAATGAATCATCTTAACCTGCCATGTAAGTGCTATGCCACATGAAGCCCTGTTTCAACCCAAATGGCTTGAAAGGCAATTTCTGGTTCCTCAGCAAAAAGAAAGGAATTTTGGAACAATAAAGCTTGCAAAAATCTGAAGGCCAAAAACGTATTTTCATGCTTGACATAACGAAACCTTTATTTAGTGTCTGTTGTCTGACTTGCCCTACTCCTGCAGACAGCAATGTAGTAGTGCTGTGGAAGACCCAACAGGAACTAAAAACCACGCATATATGAAGGAAAATTAAAACATCTGGTCTTAACATTTTGATACCTTTTACTGGTATTTCCATAAACTCTTATTAGGCACTATGAACCTATTTACTGATATCTAAGGTCTGGTTCTGAGACCATTACTGTCTTTTCAAAGTTGATGCTGGTTTCAACACCCACTGAAAAGCATAAGCAACCTTGTTTTTCGCTTGGACCTTTTGATGTTGTCGTCTCACACTTAATTATGACAACTTTGAGCTGTTACATTTTGGAAAATAAGATATTTGAATCACATCTCCTCAGAATTCCTACTGACAATCTCTTCCTCACATTTATTAGCACTTATTATTTTGAGATCAGTCAGTTCTGCATCTGCTTGGTTTCTAAGACAATATACAGTTCATCCGCTTATTAAATCCCAGGAGTCATATCTTTATTTAGAAGCTGAAACTACCAAAGCAGAGATCCTACTGTGAGACCTTTATTTCTTTCAAGATTGATTATGGTAATTTTTATTACATAGATTTCCTAAAGCTGCCTGGCTCAATTTATAGTCCCTGATGTTTCCACTCTTCTTGTCCCTAAAGCTGCAACATGTTCCTACCTTGTGAGGGATTTTTGTTTTATGAAGATAATGAGATTAGCTCTTGGTGATATGTGGACACTTGAAAACCATACTTTCTTTCCAATGTTTCCAAGCTAGTTTCCAATCTTTCACAGTTTTCCAGCTTCCAGTCTGGTTCCCTGTCCCCATACACCATTCTGCTTCGGGGCACTATCTTCTTTTATTTCACTCAAGTGTGGAAAATACTTTCTGATAAGTTACCAGGTTCATAACACCACCCTATTAACACTTCCACCAGAAAAGTCTCCCCTGAATATATCAGCCTTGATGATGATACTCTGAAGGTCTAGCAGATACTGCTCAGAGACTCCAGAGCCAGTCTGAAATGCGACCTGGTAATTTTCAATAACTTTACACTAGAAAGGAGTCTGGTCCAACAGAAGCAGATTTTTTAACCAGAACAGCTGCATTGAGGACCCTTCTTTTAGGGACCCGGGAGGCACATCTTCAAGGCAATGGGAAGATACACTTGGAAATGGCTGGGTTGTTTTCAGCTGGCAACCTATTTTATCACTGATAATCATTCATAGCACACTCTTGTCCCTGGAAACTCTTCAAAACAGTGCTCTAAGGAAATCTTCCTTGTTGTCCCTGTTGCCAGGTGTGTTCTCTGAGAGACTTCCACCTCTGTAGATCTTGTCATGTTTTTCTTGGCTTTTGCTAGGTGGAAAAGTGTCAGCAGATTATTATTTTTTTTCTTTGAAAGGTGCCAAATAGGTCATTAAGCTGCTGTTGAAAGAGCCTCTGGCCACCAGGTTTTGTGGACACGCAGTCAGGTTTCTCTGTCCTCATGGAACAAAATATGTAAGTGTTCCAGCTTCCCTCTGTGCAGAGGAGACAGTGCTTTTGGACTGCTTTCTGTGAACCTGTTGCAGGTGGTGGTATCAGAGTCGTTGCTTTGTGTGTTCGGTATTTACCAGCAAACAGTGCAAATGCTGTACTTCTGCAAGGCTCTGAGCTGGCTTTGTCAATCTGGGATGATACTCCTGAGCATCTGGAAGCAGGAAGACCAAATACTCAGTGAAGGTGACATGCCTGGATAGGCAGACGTGCTGGTTTACTCTCTCATTTCCACCTGGTGTTCCAGCCCCGTCGTGCTTATCGTCCTCTTTCCTCTGTGTCTGAATTGGTCTAAGGTTCCAGAGCAGAAACATCTACGCCCTCATTTTCTAATATGCAAATCAGAACATGTTTACTCTGGCATTTTCTAACACTGGATAATTTCTGCTTTAGCTCAACTGAGACTGGTACTTATCAGATTAATTTCTGAATTATAGATTTAACCAATGTAATATCTGTGTAATTATACCAGAAAATAATCTGGCCTATTATATTGAAATATTAATGTGAAATATTTATGTCTCCATCCCCCTCCTTTAAGTATTTCTTTCTCTCACTTAGATATAAAAGATCTGAGGCTGAAAACAGCCTGATTGGCATTGTAATGGAGAACAGTATCAGTTACACTTGGGCCCCCACAGAGAGGAAATTAGCCAGTGTAGGGGGTTCCTTTTCCAAATTAGATTTCTTGGAATACAGAAAATGGAAAAATACATGAAAATCCATTATTTCAAACATCTGACTACATTATAAAGCCTCCACTAAAATCACAGGATGTGTCATAATTAAATGGCTTGAAAATAATTTCTTAAGAGCAGAAATTTTATGTTCAGTCATGCATAGCAGCACATAGGAGTATTTCCCCTCAAAAAGCTTCTTTGCATTATGTTATTATACTCCCAAGAAAATGTGATATGCTATGAATCCAAAACAGATTTAAAAATTTTGTGCGTCCAAAGGATTTGCTTATGGAGATGGAGGTAACTAATGCCTAAATTCCCAGGTTCTGAGCTCTGCTTTTATGTTCTGTACTGACGCTGAAGTTGCATGTCAATAAAATGTTTGCCAGTCACCTCAGTAATGGATCAAGGAGGAGCTCTAGTCATAGACTTTGCTATTTCTCAGACCCTCCTGAGCACAGGTTTCCTCTATGTGAAGACCAAGACCATGACCTTCCTCAGATACCCTCACCCAATATGCCAGAGATGGCTGCAGAGAAAGGAGTTCAGCAAGCATTCCTGACAGGAATCGAGATTCGGGGATGCGAGTCAGGAGCCAGTCATAGGTGTTTTGCAGATAGTGCACGAGACTCTGAATGTCTGACACTTAAATAAGTGGTGGTCACCCAGTCATAATTACACAGTGCTCCCTAAGGGAAAAAAACACTGCATTTCTGTGAATCCCTGTGAAAATCAATATTTCTTCCAATCTAGGCCTAAATCCAGAGGTGAAGGAACAAGGAGGAGCCAGGTGAAATGCCATTTTCTTGAAGATGTATTTTACAGTGTTTATGGATGGAGGCTAACTAAATGTTTGGGCAGAACAGCACACAGTTTATTTAAAAGAAAACACAGCCCATATTTCAACCGTATCATATCACAAGGGTGCAACACAGTCAGATCAGACATTGAAGTTTCTCTCTGTTCCAGAGAGATTTTAAACATAGCAGGAAAAAAGAATCTATTTGTCTGTCATCCTTGGAGGAAAGTGTTAAAAAGTATAGAAGTTCAATAAACAGCTTCACATGACATCAACGCTGTTCAGCCGAAAACTTTCAGATCTTTCAGTCCTGTATAAAAAAAACATCAGCTTTTGAAATGTACATACGAAAAGAAATGCAGGGACAAGATGGTTGTGAATACAGAAAACTATTTGTACACAATCAAGTTAGGTAATGGTGCAAAAAATTGCTCCATAAATCAATCAGCCCTCTATACTTGTTTCATTAAGGGATAATATAACTCTGATATCATTTCACTAAAGTTGGCTAAGCTTCTCATATTTGATTTCCATCCAATTTTTTTTAGCAGAACTCAGCATTTTAGAAACAAAGGAAAGAAAAAAATCCAGTGCAGATGTACATTTTCATGATGTTTAATGCAGAACAGCAAGGTTGCAGTACATTAGTCATCATGGCAAGCAGCCTATATGGAATATTAACTAAACTTTGAAGAAAAGCTGTATTTGTTCTAAATGCCTAGACCGGTGTTTGCAGAACATTTGAATATTCCAAAGTGAGTGTGAGAGTTATCATTAAGTCAGGGCATTACTGGCTAACTTCTCCCCATAGGCAAACTTGCACAGCTCTAACTGACAGTAATACGTAGCCATACAATCATACCTTAGGTCAATTTTTGCCTCATATTGCCATCCTGATTTGTATGAGTTTATTCTGAAAAGCTGTGTACCGAGTGAGAAAGACAGCCCTTGATATTTCGTGGCTCATGGTAACACCTCATTCCTGAATCACCTCCTGCACATTCTCCTCCTGATCCTGTTAACGGCCCCCAAGTCAGAGAAGGTGCTAAGCTCCCTCTGGTACCATTGAGTTCAGTGGGGTGAAAGGAGATTTTGACCAAAGGTGTGATCATAATGTCACGTTCAAGATATTGCTCAGCTTTCGACTGAGATGAGATCATATGACTCCTTAGAATCAGCCTGTATCAAGTTTAAAAAGGTGCATATAACATTTCACGCATAGAGTTATTAGTCATCTGATATATTAAAAATAAGCACACCCTGAAAACTATCAGCTTACCCCCAGTCCTCTGCTTTGATGAGGTAAAGTAAAATCCATCAGGCTGTTATCCTGGAGGATCTTTTCTAAAGGGTAAGTCACAGTATCTGTTCACAAGTGTTCAGAATTTGTACTGAGAAATAATGGATAATTTCCATTTCAACCGTGGATATATGAAAAATCATGCAAATAGGCAATTGACGTGATTATGCTTTTAGTGCTGCACAAGCTAACAGTTGTAAGTAATTTTTGGCACTGATGTCATGTTATTTTGCAAGTTAAAGTAATAACTCAGGTAAATGCATGTTTTTAAACACTGTTTTCTTGGTGTAATCATATTTTCACTCCCTGTTACTGGTCTCTTATGTCTGTGTGCTTAATCCATTTCTGCGACACAGTTTGTATATCTTTGGCTTGTTCATTCTCCAACATTTATTCAATCGCATTCTGACTTACCTTCTCCCTCATGCTGTGATACATTTCTTCTTCTCCCTACATTGTGACAGACTTTTTCTTCATTGATCTACTCATCCAGACATAGCTTCTTGTCTACCTTGATTAGTTCTTATTTCAAGCCACCAATAATTAGGTTCCACTTAGTCCTTAGAGGAAGGCAAATCTCACTCAGAAAGGAGTTCTCCAAGTAGCAAAAGGATTATACAAGAATTAGCAAAGTCCACTCTGTCTATCAGAGACTCCTGAAGTGAGGAGCAATCCACTCCTTCCCGTGTTCTCCACAAAACAGCAAAATCTGGCTATCTCTACTCATCAGAGGCCCAGCTCCCACAGACCAACGTTATTTGTGTTTCATGTGTTCGTTCATGTGCCAAACGCTCACATCCAGATTCCTGGGTCTGTGTCCATAGTGCCTGGTTGACATGGCCCTTTCAGACTTGCAATCTATTCCATAAATCCTTACGGCTCTTTGAAGTATATGGCCCTGATCCTCAGACTTCAAAGCGTATTCCTATCCGGATAAACACATTCTGCCTAAATCAATCTCCCTGCACTCTGCAGTTTTACTGTAATAGAATATGTTTGATTTTTTTTTTTTTTCTTTTTCCTTTTTTCCCCCTCCTTAATGGAAGGCTTAGAAGCAGGTGTTTTACTGACAGGAAGAGTGAAAAGACATTCCAGTTTTTCATCCCCTCTACACCAGGTCAATCATCATCAGAGTTCAGCTAGCAGAATCATAACTGCTAATGCGGCTACCAGGACTGCAATGAAATATGTCTCAGGTTAGCCAGACATGAGAAGGTTGGTGTGCAGATGTAGACATGGCTTAAAGGTAAATATGTCAAAAAAAAGTGTGAAGCAGTAGTTATTGTAAATTAAGGCAACTGGAGGGGAACAGCTGACAACAGAAGATAGACGAAGTAGAAAAGGTCAGGAAGAGTGAAGCTATAAATCTGCTGAGTTACAGCAGAATCACTTTTTCTTCAGACCTTATTCAAGTAGAAATCTTGTATATTTTTGAATGGGAGGTGCACTGTGCCTTCCTTATACTAGGAAAAGTGGTAAATCTATAATCTAATCAGCCATTTGGATAGTTAAGGTGCTGTCCTGTCTTTAGGCAGAAGCAGCTGGAGCCCAGATTAGGTTGGTTGAAACCAGAATAGGGACAGCCTGTGATTATTCCAGTTCTCTGAGCCCAGACTTTTACTTTCCACGGGCAGCTGCAGGATAGATAGACAGCTGCTCTCTGCCATTAACAGACAGATAAGGGATTATTTTTTTCCATTTCCAAAATCAGATTGATCTTTGATTGACAAGCACCCAAACCCTTCTGTACCATCCAAGCTCTGTCAGAAAGGGAGAGCAATGAAGTTGATTGATGAAAAAAAGGTACCTGTCATATATGCAACCCAGGCAAATAATTAAATACTCTAATATCCAGTCAGGCAATTTTAGACCAGGCTGAAGATATTAGCACCCAGAGAGGACTGACTGCTTGATAAGGAAAGAACAAATTGTGTGATTCTACCATTCAAATATCTTTCCAGGACAGCTTTGAATCAAGAATGCAATGAATTGATCTTGTAGACTAACAACTGATATATGGGTCTGAAATATTCCATGAAGAGAACAGTTTAAGGTCTTTTACCTAAGGAGAAGGTTTAACAGCCTACTAGGGTCAAAAAAGATTGACTTTGTAGAAATAGTTTCAGATTGGGATAAAAAAGTAATTGAAAGGGTCCTAATTTCCTTTTATGGCTCAACAGCCAGAGTTCCTACAGACAAAATAGATATGGACTGTAATGGTTAGAGAAAGAGGTGCTGATTTTGTAAATGGAGTCAGTGTGGAAAACTTTTCTTACTATACATTTTTTAAAAAGTGAACAGAAAGGACAAAGAACAGGATAAATATGTTTTACAAATGCTAGAAACATATGAAACAAGATTGCTGTATTAGAAACATATGTTGAGGGAACATTATGATTACATTGGAATGACAAAGACTTGGTTAAATCAAGCTATCAACCGGGAGATGAAATTACCACTGTATAAAGTTTGCAGATGGGCAAGGTAAAACAAAAGTAATGAGGGAGGGAGCAATTTGCGTACAGGGAGAATACTGAATAAACAGAAATAAATGACACTAGGATTTTGCCTGGTGCAACAGGGACTATTTGAAGTAAACTGAAGAATGAGATATGGAAAAAGTTAGTCCTTGGATCTTGCCAGAGACCTTCAGAAGAGAATGAGAAAACACATCAGGAAATGTTTTTACAGATGAAGGAAGTCTGTATCAAACTTGGTGTAATGATCCTGTTAGGTATTCAATTGCCTAGACATTTCCTAGGAAAATATTAGTGAGAAAAAGTAGGAAGGAAGCATGATTATGAAAGTAATACAGGATTGCTTCCTGTACAGGAAAAGAGTAATGTGGATATAGTGACTAGAAATAAAGCAGATATGATGAATACAGTCAAAGCTGGGGAGAATAGTACAGTAATTAGTGCAATACCCAGGCTGAAATACCAATAATACTGTAAAATGGTAAGTAGAAATTGTATTTTAGTAAAATCAAACTCTGAATGAGTATCATATAAAATAAAAATAGCCTGAAAGAATTCAGCTTTACCAAATTCAGAAACACATCTGAGATATATTTAAGCAGGTTATATTCAAATTACAAGTAATATATCAGGAATGAAGACAGAACAAATGCTGTAGTAGTGTCAGGGAAATATAGAGCAGTATCTATTTCCATTCACAGAACAAGGATAGAAGTATTTTGTGCCCAGTAATGCAACTTTCCAGCAGTTTAAACCCCCTATGAGCTTGTGCCCTTCAATTGTGTTCCCCCTGCTGAAAGAAGAACAGGATAAGGGACTGGAGTCAAAGAGAAGAAACTGGATGTGACGAAGGAAATGAATCATAGAATACCAGGTTGGAAGGGACCTCAAGGATCAGCTGGTCCGACCTTCCTTGACAAAAGCACAGTCCAGATAAGATGGCCCAGCACCCTGTCCATGTTGGGGAATCCACCACTTCCCTGGGGAGATTATTCCAATGCCTGATGGTTCTCACTGTGAAAAATTGTCCTCTTGTGTCCAGTCGGAATCTCCCTATTACCCATTACCACTCATCTTTTCCATGTGACTCCTTGTAAAAAGGGAGTCTCCATCTGCTTGGCAGCCGCCCTTTAAATACTGGAACATGGGGATAAGGTCTCCCCTAAGCCTTCTTTTCTCAAGGCTGAACAAACCCAGTTCTCTCAGCCTTTCTTCACGTGGCAGGCTTCCCAGTCCTTTGATCATCTTGGTGACCCTTCTCTGGACCCTCTCCAGCCTGTCCACATCTTTTTTGCGTAGCGGGGACCAAAACTGGATACAGTATTCCAGGTGTGGCCTGACAAGCACAGAGCAGAGTGGGATAATGTCTTCTTTGTCTCTGCTGGCAGTGCCCTTGTTGATGCAACCCAGCATCCCGTTGGTGTTCTTTGCCCCTGCAGCACACTCTTCACTCATATTGAGCTTGCATGATGATATGGCTAAAAGTATCCTCCCACATTTCCCTGCTTCTTGGGGGTTAGGTTCACAAATAAGCTTGGGTGAAACAAACAAAGCCGAGCAGTGATCTTCCCCTGCACATTACAGGTGAGCAATTCTGTTAGAAATTGCGAACCTGAGTTTATGAGACTTAATTTTGTCTAATAGAGGTGTAGTCAGTTCTCCAAGGAAACTACTTTCTCATGAACAACCAGGTAGCCTGGAGTAGAGTGCTCTTATCTTTTAATTCTGTAGATGATCTAATTGTACAAAAGGTAGCGGGGACCAAAACTGGATACAGTATTCCAGGTGTGGCCTGACAAGCACAGAGCAGAGTGGGATAATGTCTTCTTTGTCTCTGCTGGCAGTGCCCTTGTTGATGCAACCCAGCATCCCGTTGGTGTTCTTTGCCCCTGCAGCACACTCTTCACTCATATTGAGCTTGCATGATGATATGGCTAAAAGTATCCTCCCACATTTCCCTGCTTCTTGGGGGTTAGGTTCACAAATAAGCTTGGGTGAAACAAACAAAGCCGAGCAGTGATCTTCCCCTGCACATTACAGGTGAGCAATTCTGTTAGAAATTGCGAACCTGAGTTTATGAGACTTAATTTTGTCTAATAGAGGTGTAGTCAGTTCTCCAAGGAAACTACTTTCTCATGAACAACCAGGTAGCCTGGAGTAGAGTGCTCTTATCTTTTAATTCTGTAGATGATCTAATTGTACAAAAGGTAGAGCATTTTCTGTTGAGTGTTGGTGATTAGATGGATGGTAGGTGATTGTCAGAGGAGTGCCAGGACACTTGAGTGCATGGAGTTATTTTAACCAGAGATGTCAAGATGGTTCCTAAATCTCCTGCTGCCCTGCATCTCATGCTCTGTGTTCTTCTCTGGAGACAAGAAAATGAGTTCAAGCTGGTTTTCCAACTCAATAAAGAAACATGAAGCTATACTTGCCACACCCTGATCATGCTCCTTAGCCTCCCAGCAAAGCCTTCTTTCTTCACCTTTGTCACTGGCTGCAGATGGCTATTGTTGAACCTCCTTCTTTGTTCATAGTTCCACTTTTATTTAAATTAATGCATTGGAAATTCTACTGTAACTAGCATGTTTTTAAATCATCTGTGGTACATTAATTTAATACCTACAAAATTCTTTTATTTCACATTATCCAGATTACTTCTTTTCTCTCAGAATCACCAAAAAATAATAAAATGGACAGAAATTATTTCCACCCTCCTGACTGTCATCACCTTTATGTGAGGAAACTACTTTTTTCCCATTTTTGTACAATGTTCAGAGCCAACACACTTGTGCTGATTAGTTCAGCCAAAATTGCTTTGCATTCCCGTCTAGACACAGGACTAGATTCTGTCTGAGCAACCATTCCTAGGGCCACGAGGGATCCAGAGGACATCTTCTGGAGTAATCTAATAGAGGAATGGACAGATATTCTGATTATTTTCCACAGCAAAGTATACGCTTCTCCCTTAGAAATACAGAGAGGACTTCTTGGAGTATAATTCTCCTAAAAATCTTGTCTACTTTGTGCAAAGTAACAACTTGATTATCAAGAATTTTAATAAGAATATTCACACATCCAAAGAACAAAAGTCAAGTTGAACCTTTATTAATTAGTGGTCTTAGCCATAACCAGGCAAGGACCATAACTCTAGGAACCAAGACCACATATCTCAAAATTCATCATCATGTGTTAGTTTACTGCTGTTAACTTTCTTGTATGGCACAGTTGATAGCTGTTTTCCAATTTTGTGCAATTGGCCTCTTGGCAATTGACCATTTGCACTATTTGTACAATTGATCATTAACAAAAAAAACCGAAAAGTGTATGCGACATGTATTGATCTATTAAGTCAGTCTCCATCCGGTTTCATCCCTACTTCTGCTATGGATCAGTAAATTTTGCATGTCCATTTAACTCCCATCTCAGCACTCCTCAATCAAAGTCTGTTATAATTTTTGGCTTCCTAAGCAGCTGCCAAAGGTCTCATGAGATTGAATACTAAATACTATTCAAATTCTACACAGATACTACTAAATACTGCAGAAAAAGGAGGATGCAATTTCTTCCTTCAAAGGAAAAATATATGTTGGAGAAAAACAGAAAGGAGAAGAGATATATGGACAAGCAACGTGGGTCACAGTATGACCGCCCAGATTGCTGTATTTTTGTGGTTTGAAGTTTGAGTATGCGTACTCTGTCTTGCATCTCTCTTTACACCACAAAAGGCTCAGACTTTCTCTTCCTTGAACTAGTTAAGAAATAAGAGTATCAGTAGTTTTCTTATACGGAGATGATTGGGACTAATGTCCAAACCAAAAGGTTCGAAAGCCCACTGCTCTAAGGATTAAAGCTTACTTTTAACAGATTGCATAGTCCTTGACATTCATGGATCAGTGTGAAAAGGTTGGTCTCACAGCTGTTTTCCTCTGGGTTTCTGATAATCCTGCACATTTCTCCTTTCTTTCATAGTAGCTTCATTCTCATATGCAACAGACTGGTAGGAGCAAGTACTGGTCCCTGCCGTATAATTATCCAGACAGGAAAGATCTGAGAAACATTTTAAATGGATACTGCTGAGTTTTGTAGTGATTGTAAAAAAGTCTGGATAGAAAAATGTAAAATCGTACCTGTGCAGGGGAAGTGATTAGTCCCTGTTTCAAGCACCGCTTAGCACTGAGCCAAAGCATCAGGAAAAAAAAAAAATCCCAATTTTCATGTTTATTTTTGAGGATCTGAATAACACATTATGTCTACTCATTTTATCACCTATAAGGCAGTGTTTTCATTCGCTTACTTTCCTCCAGTAATGAGAAAGGAAAATAGCAAAAAGGTTGAAAAATAATCTCTATAAAACACAAGTTTTGTCAGAGGCATTTGGCTGGTCTTGTGCCTGAAAACCATCAAATCTCAAAATGCAATCTTTTTAAAAGCTTTATTCCTTACCCTCAAAGAAGTATAAAATAGTGACACAGGCACTCCCCAAGCTCTGAACACCAGTGCATTTGGCAGTCAGAACCACGACACCACACTGTAGTCTGCCTGAGTAGATCTGTTCTCCCACGTGGACCCTACTGAAGTTAACAGACTCCAAACATCTGCAAGAAAGTACATGAGGACATCAGAACCTTAATTATTCCCAACCACTGCAGTATATTTATGTTCTGAAGTCAAACTGAGAACTTCATTTTCTGCTCACATTTAAGTGTGGAAATTAATCATTTGGGATTGTAATTATACATATGATGCTCGGGGAAATTATAATAACATCCAAAGTACCACATCTTTAGCCTGCATTTTGTTTTAGACATGTTAGATAATGCTTAATGAAGCATTTTACATCCTATTAAAGCTTTATGGCACACACTACCTCCTATTAAAAAATGCTTAGAGTCAGTACCTAAGTGCAGCTTAAAATCAGATACACACATAAAATACAAACATATTGTACAGTTTTCCTACATGCCAGAGTTAAAACATCTTTCTAGAGAAGGACAGAGCTCTGTGTACTTGGTGCAGTACTCATAGTAATAACTGCTCGTGGTAAAATGTTATGTGGAGACCAGGTAGCATTTGTTACCAGAATTTTTATGTATGACTGAAATAAATATACTTAAATGCAATATTTTTTTAATATAGTGCACCTGGATGCAACTTCCATTAATAAATGGTAATGTGCCATAAATTTTTCTAATTTATTAAAATAAAAACATTATTCAAGACAATGTATACACACAGGCAGAAGCATTCTAGAAGTCTTTAGACTTAAGCACACTAGTACCACTTGTCAAGAAATATGTCTTTTATGAACAATAACAACATTATTTTAAACAAGTGTGTACTGATCAGTGAAGAATGATACAGGTATCAAATCCGGACCCAACCACTTTAAGCACGTAGTTAAATCTCACAGATGCTAGTAGGGAAACATAACTCACCCCAGGTAAAGGCAAATATAAAAATAAAAAGACAGAAGGGAGGGAGAAACTTGTAGGGAAGAAAAGATTACACCTGATTCCATGATGTTACAAAAGCAGTATTTTTGCTGTGCCATATTTTTCCATTTCTGTTTTAAAATTTACCACAAGATAAAGTTTTAGTTTATTTTCAATAGTCATCTGACCCAAATGTTTCATTCCAAAGATATCTTCAGCAACTGTGATTTGATCACATTTGAATTAACACTGATGGAAGAGATAAGAGCCCCATCCTCAAAACTAGAGAAACGCACAGCACTGATTTTGTTGGAGCACAACAGGGAGCAGTTGCAACTTGGAAAGAGTTCTTGCAAATCGATAAGCTGAAACATTCCAAACATTTCAGTTTAAGGCAGATCACTAATCTAGCAAGTTTCAGCCTAAGTTATTAAAATTATAAGAAGCTAAAATAAGGTTCTCATTGGAAGGTGATAACCGCCTATGTTTTCACGGAATCATGGAATTGTCAGAGTTGGAAGGGACCTCTAGAGATGATCTAGTCCAACTCCCCTGCTAAAGCAGGATTGCCTACAGCACATCACTCAGGGCCGCATCCAGGCGGCTCTTGAAAAGCTCCAGAGTCAGTGTCAAAAGCCTTGCTGAAGTCAAGGTAGATGACATTTGCTGCTCTCCCTTCATCCAGCCATCTAGTTATAACATCATAGAAGGCTATCAGCTTGGTCAAGCATGATTTACCCTTGGTAAATCCGTGTTGACCACTTCCAATAGCTTCTTTATCTTCAATGTGTGTTTGTGTGACATTTTGTGTCTGTTCTGATGGAAGAAATGCAATATAAAGGTTTATTACTATCTTTGCCACAATTGTAGTAATAAATGCAGAAATCCCCACCTAATCATCACAAAACTATCTTGATAAAATTCTCCAGCCATACTGATGGAACCTCCTGCCTGTGTTAAAAATGAATATACTTACTATCAAATGGTCCCAATTAGACCAAGTAGTTTCATGTCTATTTTAGGCATCACTTAAAGCAAAGTCTGTCATTTCTTGTGATAAAGCAGCAAGTGCTGCTTAACAAGCTCATTTTTAACCAAATCAAATGATACTATTTAACTTTTAATTTATCCCCAGTCAAGTAGAACATTTCCCAAACTTCTCTCTTAGGGTAGCTTTCAATTTGCATTTTTGACTTTAGGGCTCAAAGTGCAATTCAGCCAGAAGCAAAGAGCTGGCACAAGGCCGTGTACCATGGAAGGCCTATATTGGAGTGATAGTCTGTGATCTCCTCTTCCTCGTTTTCTTCATAGAAGTGAATTCCAGCTTCATCAAGGACTTGGCCCAGAGTAGTACGTAAAAGTCATCAGAACAAAACCCTTTTGTACATAATAATATTTTTTAATGGAATTAAACCTGCAAAAACAGAGCTCAGAAGGGAGATTATTTTAGAAGTGAAACATACTGCAATAAATAGAATAAATAGGCTTCTTAGGCACACAGTGTTTTACAGATATGAGAACGGGCATCTCCTGTGTCGTCAGGAAATTAACATGAAGGTGACTGCCATGTAGGCACCTGCCTAATACTACAGTCAAACCATTCATCCAGTCTCATATCATATCTCTCTCCAGCAAGGCCAGTACCTACTGCAGCAGAGGAAGGCAAAAACTTCCAGGGTGTTTAATGATGATCCTAATGAGGTTTCATCTGTAACAGCTGGCAGCAGAACAGAAGAGTCTCAAATCAAAAAAAACTGCTGTAACAGGGCTCTTAATGAAGACAAGGGGAGGGTGTTTTCATGTTTAATTTCTGTCAAAACATTTTTCTGCTTCAAAACACTTGTATGAGTCTTTGACCACCCAGTCTGCAGAAGTCATTTAATTGTACCTACCCCTTGTACCTTCTCATTCCCGCTCTTATTCAGCGTCTTCATCCGCAGTGACATGGCCATCAAATTGAAGCAAAAATGCAATGAAGCACTTAGATGTAAAGTTCAGGAATCAAAGCTTCAGGCTGATGGAAGTGATTCAGTTGGCTGCCTCTCATTAAATGCTCAGAGAAAGAGAGTTGTTATGCTTCTTTAAATAAACTGTTCTTTCGACAGTAGAACAAAAAAAAAAAAAAGGAAAAAATGCTCCAGTCTTTAGCATTTTCTTTCCGAAAAAGAAAACAGAGCAACTTATGTCAATGCACAGTCAATCATCATAATAATAGTACCTGTCAGCTTGAGCAGATCAGAACTGAAAGATAAAAATATATTTTGCTTTGATAAATGATTTATTAAAGGATAGGGTTTTTCATTCTTATATACAGAGAACAGGAGGAAAAGGGAATGGAAAAAAAGACCTCAGTAAGCGAGATGGAGCTTGTGGTTAGAAAGAAGGAAAAGAAGGGAGGATGTATTTTGGTTCCCAGTTCTGATGAGGCTCTGGTATATGCAAGAAATGTTAAAACAGATGAAACCTCATGATCTTGCTTGAAGCTAAGTGTAGACAACTACAATCGTCATAATCTGCACACTGTCCGGTCAATAGTCCACTTTAAAGTCTGCTTACATTATCTAAAGTACCTTCGTATTTAGTCTAAAATTTTCTCAGGCTCTTATACCCAAAGTACACTGGGAAAATAAGTGTCTCTCTTTTATCTACAGCTATATAAGTAAAACCAAAGAGCCACCAGTATTCAGCCCCTTTAGCTACAGCTAAATCCATCTGTAGGAGAATTAAAGATACTACCCATTTTCATGTGACCATCCTACCAGAAAAGAGGAGCCCTGGGCTGTGCTCTGCATGAATCACATCTCAAGCATCCCATACAAGCACTGTAATTTGCACAAGAGAAGAAAATGTGTTTTGGTCCTCCAGCTGAAGCTGAACCACGGTGCCAGCAATGGACATGGAGGCTCCATGGCGAGCTGCAAGAGGAAGCTTCACTCCAGCCTAGTAATTAACTGGGATTGTCATGGAAAATAGACAGTCTGAGTGGCTCCCTGGGAGTTTGTGGGACTTAGGTGTTTATGATTAAACTTGGCTAGATTTAGGCAGGTTGAATCCCACCCATAAATTAGGCAGACTGAATCCCACCCCAGAGACTATAAATTCTCATTCAAGTCTTGAAGTGCTTTCCAGCTCTTCTAGAAACACAGCAATTCCTCAGCAACCAAGACAATTCCAGGGAATTTTGCATAATCCTGCTGTAGAGTCTGAAAATACTTGTCAGCTACATTGCATGAGACAAGACAGTACCCATACATTTTGAATCATAAATGGATGAGTCCTCTCTTCTTTTGTTTCCAAACACTCATATTTCCTGCTAATCTCTCTCTTCCCCTGCCCACTGCCACCTTGTTTCTTCATAACTATGTTTTTCCTGCTGCTCCTCCCCTCTCCATCTTGCTCTGTAGATGTAACAAGAGGATGGGGTATGATTAAGGACTGCAGCTACTGCCTGGCCCCAGGGATCATGTAGTAGCTACTTTACTTTCTCACTTGCCTGTTGAAACGCAATCTACCTACATATAACACAGCATCGTAAGCCTCACGCTGTTTAGGCCTCAGTTTCCCTCTTTGGAAAAAAAAAAAAAAAACGGTAAAATATGGACATCATACTCAAGCTTTTAAAATGTCAAATGAAAGATGCTATAAATGTAATGTGTTACATTACAGTTGTACTAATTTCTAACCTTAAACATCCCGCTTTGGTGGAAAGAGAAAGGAAAGCAAAAGATTTTGAAGATCCATGGCATTACAAGGTTATACATTATGTTCACAAAAATGCACCCCATGGCTCTAGTCTCTGATTGAGGAATGTGCTTCACCAGACCCACTCATCACACTAGTGATGCTGATGCCATGTAATTGGTTCAAACCAAATTTTTTCCACCAACTTAGTTGAGTGAAAGAGATAGAAGTTAATCTGAATAACTGACAGGGGATGATGCATTTCCAAAAGTAAACCTGAGGTTGCTTCCTTCATTCTTCTGTTCTAAGTACCCTGTGGATCATTATTTTACCTGGAATAAGCCTCATCTCCATAAATGACCCCATTTTAATAAAACAAAATAGTAACAAAAATTGTCGTTTTGTTAGGGTTTTTACTTATTTATTCTAGGTTAAACAAAATCCTCACAGATCATGACAGTTCTAGATGTGGCTGAATCAAATGAGGCCCAGCCAATCCCTAACAGAAATAGCTATGCGTGACAAAGCTGCAGAATAACACATAATTCCTGCTAACTTTTTGTCTACTAATAATATCTCTTATGCAATCATCAGAGTAAATCAAACTAATGAGCTGCTTAAAAATAAAGTGAAGTATCACTGATAATTTTGGTTCAGTGCAGTAAAATTAGTGATGAGCATGAGTTTTACGATTTGGAGTGTGAAGTTCCTTTCACAAGTTAGGGGGCATTTTGTGGCAGGGTTTTGATTCAGATCCTAGTCTTAATTAAATGATTTCATTATTAAACCCTTCTACTAAATGAGTTTGCATTATCATCATGCTCATCTGTACTGTAATATCTGATAATATGAACAAATCACTGTACTCACTAGGAGACATCTGGCAGTTTTGATCAGAAACACTTACATTACTGCAAGGGGAAAAATATCTTTTCAAAATTGGCAGTAGATGAGCTTTTGCTTGCCTGAGTCATATATTTAAACCATTTATATTTCATTTATGAACTGCAAGAGGTGAACTGTACCATCCCTTTCATGGTGGTCTATAGAGCTTGTTGGATAACGTCTAGTGGAAACCTTTCCATCCAAATCAAAATTTCAGGAGCAGACAGTGAGTTTCTCAAATTTAACACTGGGAAGAAATTAATTTGAGAAGCTTTGTGAGGGCTGAAACATTCTATTTAAAGATTTTCAGAAAAATATTATTTTTTTTAAACCATACATTGACATATTATCTGTCACCTTATATTGAAAAAGAATCAAAACAAAATACCTTAGAGTTTTATGCTCACTAAATACACGAATCCTAAAAAAGAATCCCTCACAGAAAATGAAAAGAAAATATTTGGTAACTTTGTTTCAATATGAACTTAAACTAGATCTTGAAATCTTACTTATCAGGAACTTCAGAAGTTCCAAGAGAGAAAACTATTTTCTTTCCTTTTCTGACCACAATTCTTAGCACAGATATATTATACCAAAACTGTAAAAATAGTCTTCAGGAAAGTGGTGTTTCAGTGTGGAAATCATTCTTAGAGATAAAATGAATTACGAACCTCGGATCTTTCCAAACAAAGGTTTTCTGAGTGTACTCTGGAAATAAAAAATATCCTGAGGAAAAAATCATGAATTAAATCAATAAACTCATTTTCCCCCACAGGCTGGGAATGAAACAAAACAAAGCAAAAGAAACAAAACAAAAAAAAAACCCGAAAGGGCAGAGTTAAGTGTTGGTCCTGTTATTTTTTAATATTTCTCTGAAGTCAGGACCCTGTGAATCTTCTTTTCTCTTGAAGTACAGGAGCTTTCCTTCCTCTCTCCTCTCCTCTCCTCTCCTCTCCTCTCCTCTCCTCTCCTCTCCTCTCCTCTCCTCTCCTCTCCTCTCCTCTCCTCTCCTCTCCTCTCCTCTCCTCTCCTCTCCTCTCCTCTCCTCTCCTCTCCTCTCCTCTCCTCTCCTCTCCTCTCCTCTCCTCTCCTCTCCTCTCCTCTCCTCTCCTCTCTCTTGCCCTGACCCTCACCTTGCCCTCATCTTTGCATATCTCAAGGGCCAATCGAGAGGCAAAAGTATCTGATTTCATAGGCAAATCTTTATATGGTCACACAAGAGCTTCCAACCAAGATATGCTTCTTTGTGACTGTTAATAGTTCTATTTAATCTTTCTTTCTCATTATTCATTTTCACACCTTCCACCAGCGTTTCTCATTGCTTACTTTTTCAGCACCACACACACGGGTGCCCTTTAAATATTAACATACAGCCTGACCAAAAAAGAACTTGAGATGTTGAAAAGGCTCCACTGTGAGATAATAGAGATTGCAAATTCTCCATCAACAAAATTTGCCTTCATGATCACATGTTATCAGAATGTTGATTGCCATTGAAATATTTTCTTTAAAATTTAAATTTTAAACTTTAAATTAACAGGTATGTGCCAAAAAATGCAGTTTACAGCTATATTGAACTTACTGTGCAATGAGCCTGATCTAAGGAAGACTTTCCCTCTCTGTAGCTGAAAGCCTTAAGGAGACAGAGGTGGGTATGATCCAAACGGTTTGACACTTCAAGCTAGATTTACTGAGGAACGAATGCATTTTCATGGTCAACTTTAGATATCTCTATGCTAGGAACCTTATCTTCCTCAGCTCCCCACAGCAATAAGTTTGTTATCTATAGTAGACATTGGTCCTATTCTCTATGTTACCTGGTTCATCCAGTGAGGAGAGAGAGCCCACTCAAAATATTCAAATTGCAGTGCGTGGACTGATTACTGTAGTTTCTGACCCTATATTATTCTGGGCTTGCTGAGCTCTAGAAATGGATTTTATTCTGAACCCAATTCAAAACCAGTTAGCTCTGATGATCATTTTAGGTCATTCTTCTGTGATACTATTTTTTTAAAGCTTCTGTGTCACATTACTTCTTTTCATTGTCTTCACCAGCACTTCTCCCTTTCATGCAATAACCCTTATCCTTTCCCCCATGTTTTGTATAGGAATGAATCATCAATATATCACTTTTCACCACCATTACTACTGCTCCTTTCATATTAACAACAAATTGGCTGTTGCTAAATTACTATACCTGATAAGGTCAAAATTTGCATGCACCTTTCTCCTTATCCTGAAACAGTTGTTACGAATGCTAATACGAATATTTTGAATCACATATTTCAGAAAGGGGATGGGTTTTGTTTGTTCTTTTTGCCTCTTATTCACAAAGTGAGAAAGAGAATGAGAAATGCTTAAAATCTTCCATACATTCTTCTGGAAAAGAAAGAAACTGGGGGCAAAATCTTAGCCCACTCGATGGTGGTGGGAGTAAGATGGGCATCAACTTTAATGATGAATTCTGGCAGATAATGTATGCCAATATCTTGGAGTATTTACAATCTCAGATTTTTGAAGCAGTCTTGAATTACTTCTTTACATTATGATAACATCACAGAAGAATTATCAAAATGTGGCTCAATGTTGCAGGAAGAATCTTCTGTGTCTCCTGAAGAATGACATTCATATTTTTGTCAGGAACTACAATTTTCCATTTTCCCTCTCCTTTTATTGACTGAGGATTAGAAGCTTTATTAGAAAACATATAATCCTTAGAGAAACAAGTTTCACTGGCTGCAAATGGTCTGTTTACTCACTTGATTCAGGTCATTTATGCACAACAACTGCTGTGTACAAAATATAAATTCCTTGTGGACAGAGGAAAGCATATGTAAGATGTAGACTTCTGGTCTCGTTCTCTCTCTGAAAAGAAGTAATAAGGTAGAATATATACAAGAGGCCCAAACTGCCCTCAGCCATGTACTGATCAACAACATAATTCATTTGTATTAGTGTTGTTGGTCAGATTCCTGTCACGCTTTCACAGTGTAAAAAAATGGCTGTAGATGATCATGGATGAAAACAAAATGACCCCGAAATAATGGAAATTAAAATCTGGTGAGCTCAGAATTTTCCTCTGAGCACAGTGCTGCTCCTTTCTTCTCTCCCTGTCACGTGTGCACACATACACTGACACAGGTACGAATTAGCTATGCTCTTGGAGTGAGATCTGGAGAGTGGGATTTTTCAAGACTATTAGTCTCAGCTGGACTGGCTTTCCCAACTACAAATTTGTAAGTCAGAAAATAGTACTCATCATCTTCCTGAAATATCCAATACTAGGTGTGTTCTGCTGGTAGCTGCACTTACACGTGCATGGCTCAACAACTGTGTGCCTTCACAAGGGAAACCAAGCAATCCCAACCCTGTCTTTGTCTAAGTCAATTATGTTTGCTCATTTGCTTTATCTTTCTCTCTCTTTCCGTAATTTGGAGACTGATCTGAAGGTAGAAAATGCTGTTGACCTGTGTAAAGACATGATTCTTAAGTGAACCTGCCACTTCTGTTATCCCAGGTATTGTGGACCACTGTTAGGTATTCGAATAGGGTGTCCAGGAGAAAGTTACTCATCCAGATGAGTATTCCAGCTTTTTTGTTCAATCACAGACCCACACAAAAGTATTAGTGAAAAGTTGCTATATCAGAAGGCTATTAAACTAAGTCATGTATTGGTGACATGGTTTCAATATTATATGATGCTATTTTTTGAAACCAGACACAGTACTGGCTTAATTGGGGTAAATTGTTCAACGTAGCTAGAAATAACAGGTCAAGAACAAATGTATTTTTCTAACAGGTGTGATTAGAATGAGAAATGGGAAGGAACAGAGCTGCCTGTAAAGGGAAGGATTTGTAATCGTTCTTTTGCGTTTTGTCTAGGAAACATTCTCAATTTTTTGAGTACTGATTCTAGACACTTTTACCCTTTCTGGCTGTGTAACTGCTCTGCTAAATACACACTGATGTAAAACTACTTTAACAATAATTAAGCAAGTTTGACTTTTAGTCTGCAAGTGCAAGTAATCTTAGCTTTAATTTACATTTAGTTTTTTTGGACAAGTGGAGTATTTAAAATAATACAGCCAAAATCTTTTGAGAAGTCAGTAAAAACAATCATTTCATGCTTATGATACCTTCAATTATATTTCACAAAGCTATGAGTCATAGTTACTGCTTCATGACTGCTTAAGAATGACATGACCCTAGAACTTCCTTATCACATTAGCAAAATTACACGTTAGCTTAAATCATAGAATCATAGAATAATTTGGGTTGGAAAGAACTTCCAGACATCATTTAGTCCAGCCTGCTATTCATGTTTTAATCCACTATCTGTTCCCATAGTGGAACAGATTTCTTTAAGGGAGATTGTGTGTAGCCCCTGGATTTCTTCTGAGAATAGGCACAAACTGAAACACAGGAGGTTCTCTCTGAACGTTAGGAAACACATCTCCACTATGAGGGTAACTAAGCAGGGCACAAAATCAACCAGATTTCTAGTTTTGCTTTCTGCAGCTTTAGGATGTTGAAATGGCTCACAGAGGGATCTGGTAAATTTTAAGGACAGTACAAAATAAGTAACAGGACTGCATGTCTAGGAGTGAGGCAGGGAAGAAGAGAGGAAAACCAGAAGATGGCCCTTTTAGCAGCCTTTGTATTGCTGGTGTCTGACTTTGTAGTATGGAACTGCACCTCAAGGACCCATACAGGCAGGGAGATTGAGGAATCAGACTTGAATGACACCTTGGAGATATGGAGTGGTTTGGAGATAGAGTGTGACAAAAAAATTGATTCTTCAGGAAAATTAATTGTGCTTTTCTGGTGGCTGTGCAAGTTGCTACTAGTGACCACTCTATTTCATTTTCCAAGTGAAGACCTTTGTATAATGCAAATGAAAGAAGTATAGTCATCTGCCACTATGCTCTACAGAATAAGTTGGCAGTCAGAGTTTATCCTCAAAAGAGAAAGAAAAATGAAGACTGTCTCTTCTTGCTTGTGCTGTTTTTATATGTCCTTTATTTGCTTTTGTTCTACCTGATTTACTTCATTCATTCAGAGCATGCAGTTGAAAAGTTGCATGAAGTGGCCAGACTCAATCTCTCTGATGGTTGAGAAGTCTAAGTGGCTATTCATATTCATTTGCCTTTCTTATTCAGCCTCCTTTGCTTTCAGATATTCTCGGATTCAGGTGTTTTTTATTTTATGCTTTGCAATGCATTAATCATAGCAGTGCCTAGGTGACACTGTTATATAGGAATTAGTCATCTCCTATTCGTTGGTTTGCCAGTAATTTGAGTTGTCTGACTCTCAGACTGATTTAAGAAAGTATCTAATTATCCCGGGAAAATTTCTTTGAAAACACCTGAATGGATTTTTCAGTTCATTAAAACTCTGCTGTGATTTCTTTATAGATAATTCTTCCAACAGATAATTGCAATCTATATTTAAATAATGTAAATCTTTATAGTTTGCTAGAACTTTATCCTTCTGCTGGAAATGGCTGAGTAGACCCCAGGGGCTCTCTCAGAGCTTGCTTTAGTTTACTAACCCTCATCTTTTCAGACTGTCTTCAAATTCAATGGAGAGGTAGGCTTCCAAGGACAAGTCAGAGTAGGAGCCTCACTTAGGTCGTCTAATTACCCGCTACATTAGAAGTCTGATATGTCTGCTCTTCCTTTGATAATAAACTCAGAAGCTTAAGTGGGCTGACTCAGACTTTTATCCCACAGAGATATATAGATAGATTCTCTTACAATTTACTGGGTCTGGGGAAGGAGGTATCTTGCATCTGAGGTATCCTATAACATAATCTTGTATCTCGCACATGAAAGATCACAGAACAAGTTACTAGCATATAGAGAAAAGTTTGGGCTGATATTTGTCTTCATTGGGCCTCATTCCACTTCAATGCCATCTTCCTAGCTGTTGTGCCTGGCAGGGTACCAAGCCACTAAGATCACCTATATCACTGTTTAAATGGTGAGCAAATTGGTGAGGGAATTCAGAAAGTCCAGAGCCTTGCTGTGGAAGATGCTCTACGTCCTATTATTTTAGGAAAGGGAGTTTTAGGTACAAAGGCAGAAGGTATGACAGTCTGAAAAGGTGATCTCACTGGCAATATACTAGAAAAGTAGCTCATAAGTTTGAGGTCAGGATCCCAAAAGCTGGCACTCTTGAAAGCATGGTATTTTCAGTCCCAAAAAGGGAATTTGTGGACTAGAACAGTCCAAACAGGCCACTAATAGAACAGACTATCCCTAAAAGAAGAGAGAAAGAGACTAGTGGGCGGGGGGAAGGTTCCCTGGTATTGATATGCAACACTGGACCACAGACTTTGACTAAATAAAGCAAGGGGAAAGCAAGATTTTGATCACAGTCTTCTGTGTCTCTGCACAGGCACTCAAAGAAGAACAAGGCAGCCAGCGAGCAGGGCAAGAAAACATGCAGAAGTATGTTATGGCAATTAATTAACATGGAGCAACTATTTCCAAATGGGAAAACTGAATACGTAGTTTTCATGGAAGATACAGAGCCTCACCAGCGGGTTGAGGAGTGGGACAGGTCTTAAAGCAGTTAGTGAATAAAGGGATAAATCACAGTCTCTTTCCAGGTGGGTAAATGTGACTGCTCTGCCAGGTCTACTCATAAGGAGGAAATGTGGAAAACAGAAGAATAAGCAAGAGGAACATATTTGCTATGCAAAAGGCTCAGAGGGGTGACTGGCTGCAAACTGGGGACTCTGCATCCCCCTAGGACTTAATGGAGGTGAGCAGGCTTATGTATTTATAACTGCCTCGTCTGGATGTACAGGGCACCACCAAACACATACCAGGTAATACCCTTGTCTGAGAAGTTGCATTTCTGCTCTCCTTGGCAGTAGTTGGAGAACATTTGCCTCCCTTTCAAATGAATGAAGTGTCCCAGCTCTGATCTGCCTCTGGCTATATTCAAAAAGAGCACCTGAAACGCAGTGGAAAAGAGAACGTTGAAACATTAAAAAATATTTTTATACATATATATATATATATATGTATCCGTTAAAGAACCTTGCAAGTCACATGCCACCAGTGGTGCTTGGGGTAGACATGCCTTGGCATCTCTTGCTTTCTCTGTAGCTTTGCACAAAGACCAGAGATGGCAAAATAGTAAGTGATATAATAGTAATCCTCTCTAAGGAGTTCACAGTAGCTGACTACTTCTGTCTGTGATTCTGAGTTTGCCCAGCAGCTGAATATATGAGGGGATGTCAGATCCTCAATCTCCCAGAAAACTTTAAAAATAGCAACTGAGATCAATGCTTTCTTATTAAACTGTACTTAAGAATAAGCAAAGTATATCACAAACCTGTCAAAATGAGAGGCTTGATATATTCATTCTTGGGTCTGATAGAGATTTCTTTTAAGTTCCTGTAAACGTCTACTTTTTTTTGTTAGGAAGTATTATTTTTCATTCAGATCTATCCTCTTTTTTTTCTTACTGTTCAGCTGCGTGGAAATAAATCATGTTATTACTGAAAAGTGAAAACAAGGTTTATCTCACTGGGGTATAATAAATCTTGGTTAAAATACAGATTTATTTTTTTAAATGTAATGATTCTATGCTTGAAAAATGTTAAGGTTGTGACAAAAATCAA
Organism: Calidris pugnax; assembly: GCF_001431845.1. NCBI lineage: Eukaryota > Metazoa > Chordata > Aves > Charadriiformes > Scolopacidae > Calidris > Calidris pugnax. The sequence goes on from NW_015094509.1 coordinate 5,713,555, forward strand.
CAAAAGCCAGGAAATTCAAAGTTAATGTTGAATTGTGTCCATAAAGCACCTCATTAAATCCAGTCATTGTATCCCATATGGAATCATACAGTTTCCAGAGACACATGTAATTGTTCAAAATAAAAGAGCATATTAAGGACAAAATCAGTCAATGTCCCCAATCCAGCAAAAAATAATCCAAGTGTCCATATGCCCTGTAATCTATGACAGGTGATTCCATGTGGATTAAGCAATGAAGCACTCTGTTTAAGGTAATCTGGGAAAAAATGCCAGAAAGAAACATGCAAAGCCTTGAGTTAGGTTTTAATGCAAGGCGTTGAGGGAGAGCTCCATAGTCTCCATCCACTGTCCTTTGATAGTAGTCACAATTCTAGAAAATGACTTGTTGATTTAGCATCAAAACTCACTGCATGCTTTTTGCTGAAGGAGTTTCTGAATGAAAAATTAAAGTTCATAAGAAATTATCTCTTATAGCAGTCTCAGTCATCAAGCACTTTCACTGATGCAGAAGTAAATAAAGGCTGGAGCCCTCCAAGTTTTCTTGCAGGATCACCCTAGGGCTGACAAGAACTCCGATGCTTCCCGAGGTTTGTAGCTGTAAAGTAAACCCACCACATACACTCCCAAGCCATCTCACTAGAGTTTTTGAAGAGAGAATTGCCAAAAACCCCATACCCAGGGCAGGGCTTAGACTTGTTTGGATTTTTCTGGAAAATCAGGTTTGATTTTGGTTTTTTTTTAGGTTGGTTGGAAAGAAAACAGAAAAGTTTGAAAAATTAGTCTTCTGTAATTTCCTACCATACACAGTGTCCCAAATATCTATAATTGTGAGTTTTAGTTTGTTTTTATGCTTTTTCCTACAGAAGTTAAACTGGGGGTGGGGTGGGGGGAGATGGGAGAAATCAGTTTGTCTCTATTTATGAAATACACGCAAATGCTGTATAGATCTTCTGTGTAGTCCAGTACACCAGCTTAGCAGGGGAGAGGTAAGTTTTTTTATTAGGCAAAAGGGCAGGATAAAATGGTTTTGGTTTGAAAAACTTTTACCTTACTAGGTGCAGTATCTGGGGAGTCTAAAGCTTGGAAGGTGTGGAGTAGCCTGCAGTGATCTTGGTGGTGAGCAGACAGATGGTGTTCCCCAAGTCCTGTTGATGGGCAGAGTACTGAGTGTTGGCTGATTCCAGGCTGGGAGGAGGGACAGTGGGGTCAAGGATCGGAGCAACAGCCAAGACATGGAAGCTGAGAGGCGTGGTTCTTCCTTATGGAAACACTGGTCCCATGCTGACCAGGCAGGGTGGGAACAAGCCTCCATATACTGAGCTGGAGCCTGAGGCCCTGGTGGCAGTTCATCCCTGGAGCACAGGGCTGCTGGGACTGTGCCTTAGCTGCTGGAGGGAAGAAAAGGCATTGGAGGCATGTTCTAGCCTAGTGGAAATCCCAGGAGAGGAGACAGCAGCAGGGGCAAACATGGTGGGTATGCTATTGGCACAAATGAACTAGACTGAATGGCTTCAGGAGGACATGGGCAGGAGCTCTTGGGAGGAGGAACCCTCTATCTCATCCCATACAGCAGTGGGCAGAACAGGTAAGGCGTAATATATATGCACATACTGGAACACTTCAGAACATTTCTATATAAAACAAAAAGCAACCAGGAAGAAGTAGAATCATAGAATCATAGAATGGTCTAGGTTGGAAGAGACCCTTGGGATCATCAAGTCCAACCATCTACCCTACTCTACAAAGTCCTCCCCTACACCATGTCCCTTAGCACTGCATCTAAATGGCCCTTAAACACAGCCAGGGATGGTGACTCCACCCCCTCCCTGGGCAGCCTGTTCCAATGCCCTATCACTCTTTCGGTGAAAAATTCTTTCCTAATGTTCAATCTAAACCTACCCTGTTGGAGCTTGAAGCCGTTCCCTCTCGTTCTGTCACTAATTACCTGTGAGAAGAGACCAGCACCAACCTCTCTACAGTGTCCTTTCACGAAGTTGTAGAGAGTGATGAGGTCTCCCCTCAGCCTCCTCTTCCTCATACTAAACAGTCCCAACTCCCTCAGCCTCACTAATTACCTGTGAGAAGAGACCAGCACCAACCTCTCTACAGTGTCCTTTCACAAAGTTGTAGAGAGTGATGAATAGCTCAGTGCTGTCACCGGAGGAGATACAGCTCATATTGTGCCTGGAGAGTGTGGGTAACCAAACCAGTCTGAATGCTCACAGGAACCAAGGAAGTTCAGGTAAATAAGATTAGAGAATTTTGAACTGAGCGTCTGTTGAAGAAAAGGGAAAAATAGAAGGGAAAACAGTTTTGTTCAAAGAACTCTGAAAAACTCAGCTACAGATGACCACTTTCGAAAAACTTGGGAGCATTGCAATATTTCACCTTCCACTGAAATTGTCTCTCTTTGGATCCTGCCTGTTTGAGTCTGGATTTAGACGTGTTTGCAAGACTCTCTATGGGGATTCAGAGATAATATGCTGGGCAACTGCACTCTGATCATCAAGATCCATTAGGCTGATCAAATCAGGAGCCCTAAACTCAAATATCCAAAATCATCATTCACTTTAAAAATTTATATAATCTTTTTCCCTGTCTTTTCTCTTTGCCAGCTAGAACTCTCTTTGATCTATGGCCCTTTTACATTTTTTTCCCAGCTAAGAGAGATAAAGCTGTAAGAGAAGAGCCAGATCTGATTTACCTGTCACTCAGAATCTGCAGCTTCAGGGCTATGAGGTGTACAAAGTTCCTTTGAATTGACTGTCATAAAGGTATTTTTAGGTGACTAGACCTATGTTTGTTACCTAAATGTTTTCTCAAAGAATAACATCAGGGCACAAGCTTTATTTTGGATCTAAGGTATCTATAAACTAGACCAACTGGCAGAGAGAGAAGCCAGGTATTTTAATGTTGTTACTGGCTTATTTTGATTTGAAGAAATTCATTTAACGTTGTTTGGGATTTATTCCACTAAAAACAAGATCAGAAACGCAGCCTCTGGGTACCTGTAAATAGCATGTCATGGCCAGGTTCAAAATCATTCTGCTCACACTCAGAGTCTGCTGGCACAACCTTATAAATTGATTGGTAAGAGCAAGCAGATTAACACATGGTTAGTGCTGAGGTCCTGCTTCAATTCAGAGCTCATTTGCCACCGCATGTTTAGACATGCTATGTCCCCATGTCAAATCTCTTTCTCTGTTGACTTACAAGCCTAAAGCAAGATTTATGTTGAGTTTAGGCACCTAATACAGCAATCTTGTCCACCCACTAAGGCACTGAGGAGCTCTTGTCCACAAACCCCAATTCTTCCTTCCCTTTCCCTTCCCAGAACAGGACATTGTTGTCTAAACTGTCTCCTGGGCATTGTCCCTGATGAATTCTCTTCCTCTGGCAAGGGCGAAAACCATGCCAAGGAGTATGTTAATAATTTAACAGCCCACTTCACTGCAAGCAAGTGCCTCTGTTATTAAGTGGTATATATACAGCCCTAGACACTCCTGCAAGACAGCAGATAGGTGTTTAAGTGCTTAGTTTGCCAATGTACGCTTTTTTTATTCAAGGTAACCATTTAATGCTTTGTTCCCGAATACTAAAGCAAAAAGTGCACTTTCAAACCTGGCTGCCAATATGAGTCACCTAAATTCATGTGTAATCATCTAGTGTCCTGAATTTCCTATGTGTTAATTCCATAGCTCGCTCTGAAGGATTTTTTTCCTTTATTGGATAGCTCAAGCTCCTTTACTCATTCCCATTATGGTCAGCATGTTTGAAAATAATCTAATTTTTATTCCAGAGAATAAACAGTGAATCAGAACCTAACTTCAGGCACACGGATTTGAATATTCTGACCACCACTCTCTGTCTTGACAAGTTCTTGACAATAATGTTATTCCAAATAATCCTCTTGTTTTTACATGTGGGTGTCAAAATGCTGGTTCTTTAGCAGGAAGTACTGAGCTAATTATAGCCATGGTTAATGTTTATTAGCTTAATCTGAGATTTAAATTTTATTGTACTTTAAAAATTGTTCCGTTATGCTTAAGCAACAGTTAGGTAGCTAAGAGCATAATCTTGTTGAATAGCAAAGTACTAGAAAAGGTTTTGCAAGCAGGAAAGATTAGAAGAATTCAAAGTAATAAAAAAAGCCTTTGTTCTTTTAATATGATCTCAAATCTCGTCATTGCTGTACTATAGCTGTGACTACAAAAGCATGTCTAGAGAAAGGGAAAATGCTACTCACTTAAGATACCAGGGAAACCAAAATCTTCTAATTTTTGCAGGTATGTGAATATGTTAATTCCTCTTGTAGTTTCTGTTCAACGTGATCATTCCTTCTTTACCTGAACTGCTATACAGATCTCTGCATTCTGAGACTGTATTCCATCCCAAAAGTGGCTGCATTTTGACGATGGATAAAACAAGCCATTACACAGTTTGGTGTGTTAAAGCGCTCTGAGACCCTCTGGGAGAAGGTATTATATATATGTGTACCAGAGGTATTATTTCAAGGCAGCAACTCTGCCAAATGCTAAACTGAGTCTGAAACCTTACAGCTGAGTTGTTAACCTCTGGAAACAGGAGTTTAAACTGCAAATGCTGACCTAACCTTACCTCTGGGGGAGCAAACAGTAATAATGAAAAATTATGCAGCTTTCACCTCTTCTCCAAAGACAAAACAAACAGTTTTAAGCTTCATTTTATGCTCTTTTTCTCCAGCTAATTTAGACAAGCCTGTTGGCAAAATAATAATTCCTGTGCTTAGTAAGCAGTATTTCAACCTTCTGACTCCCATTCTGCAGGAAAATCATGAGGGCAGGTTGCTTTCATCCTTGGTTTGTAAGTAGAAAAGAATTTTGCTTCTTGATGCCTCCATCAGACAATACAGCAAACGCACAAGGGAAACACAGCAGACACCAGTAGGTCCCAATGGATAAAATCACAGGAACAAGCAAGCTACAGGAAAAACGATTGGAGGCAAAAGAGACAGGAAAATTATTATTGCAGATTTACCCTCTTTGGTTGTTACTTTTAAAAGAGGAGAAAAAAAAAGATAAAATACTCAGCGGTTACATAGGAGGCCACAAGAAAGAGAAAAAGTGTCCTCTTTTCAGCAGACAGGTAGAAAGGGAGAGTCCGGCCTCCTCCACTTACTACAAATCTTTTCAAACTCTTGGAGATAGAAGTCACAAAGCAGCCTCAAGTGGTGGGACTGCATTTATTCATCAAAAACTGGCTTTCACTGCAGGTAATAAATGCTTTATTTCTTCTTCTCTGAATATAGCAGGATCTTACTCACAAGTTACGTGCGAGGGTCTGCTTGAACCTCCCAATAAGAGGGCCTTAACTACTGATTATTGAAATACAGATATGGCAAGGAAAAAGATCACTCAAATCATAGAATCATAGAATGGTTAGGGTTGGAAGGGACCTCAAATGATAGTGTTTATCTTGCTCCTGCAATCTCCTCTGAGCTTCCCTATGGTTCAAGAAATTGGATAAGTTCATAATACAAAACGTGACAATTTTAATGCTTTCAAATCAGTAGAAGCTAAAAAAGAAGCAAAGTAATGCAAAATAGTCATTACTGCACCGTCTATGTAGTCCGCAGTCCTATCGGGTCCACAAAGATGCTACACAGACAAGCAGTTTTCTCTGTCCCGTCTTGTCTTCATCATTAACTTCAGACTGTGAGGCTCTTCACCCACCCCTTTGCAAGAAGGTCAGGACACCTTCTCACTGTGTCCTCAACTAATTTGCTAATGCAGTCCAGCTTTTTTTTTTTTTTTTTTCTTTCCCAAAAGCCACAGAAAGAGCTGGACAAGGGTAAAAAACAACAACTACAGCCACAAATAGACACAAGGTGTGGGAGGAACGAAAAGCCATCCTTCCCACTCCAAACTGCCAGAGTGGCTTCTCCACTCACACCACCTACAAGGTCCCTTCCTGCAGTCAGCCCCTCAGCCTGGCTCACTGCAGGTAGGGGAAGGTGGGGCAGGACTCTGCCCTCCAGCTATGGGGAGTGATGGAACACAGCCCTTGGAGGGCTTCAGAGATGAGAAGGAAAACCCACACCAGATATTTAAAACACACCATCCCTAGCAGGATACTCGCTGATGTATTTTTACTTTTGGGGTCCAGAGGTTTGAGCTTGCCTGGTTACCAGGGTTTATTTATATATACAAATATATATATATATCTATTTATAAATATATTTTTATAAAAATATATTTATAAATATATATTTTATATATATTTATAAATATAACTGATATATACTGATGTCTCCAAGATACCTCTACCCGTGTGTGGAAATTATGGAGGCAAGCCATGGTCACCAAACTTTGAGTGCCTCAAGAGGCTTCAATGCCTAAGACCAGGCATAGCTGATCCCTGGAATGATGTCCCTACCACAGCACTTCCATCTCGGTTTCAAACATAAGGGTGCATACTGAGTGGCTAGTGAGAAGTTTTGGTGGCTCACAGTGATGCATTGACCACAAAAATTGGGGATCCACTAAGCTAAAGTGATCTGTCAGCTCCAGACTGTTCTCTCCTGGAACCTATCAACCCAAAATCACATTTCTTGCTGTTGTGTTCACTCTGTCTCATTACCAACAAGTGCCAATCTGCTTCCTGTGTTTTCCTGGCCTCTGCATAACCATGCTATCAGAAAGCAAATGAAGATCAGAAAATCAGAAGGCAGAAAATATGAGTAATGAAGGATGGAGATATATAATTCCAATGGGAAAACGAGCCATAGAAAACTTGCCATTAAAAATTAGAATCTGCAGTCAGAGGCACCCTGGAGGTGTGCTCATGGGAGCTGGAAACATTTCAAAATATTTATGGCATTAAAATAAAGCTTTCCCTCAAAATATAACTATTTTAAACAAAACACATTGAGGAAGAGATATGAAGAGTTTCAATAATTCTGTAAATATTCTTATACTTACAATATTGTTTGAATAATAATCTGCTTGAAATTATAATCGTTTTTAAAATTGCCTTATTTTACTGTTCTAAATAAAATATTTGAAATTGCAATGCAAATTCTACTTGAGCTACAAAATTTTGGGAGACATTTCACAGAAAATCCAGAAATATTTTGATTTTCTTCTAAGCCAGAACAAAATGAAATTTCAAAATGTCTGTATTTCTTGTGAAATGGATATTGCAGATCTACGCAGCTCAATTCACAGTTCAGATTAACTATTCTTTGTATACGCTTACGTGTGATGGCCTAATTTTTCTATTAACTCATGTACTATTAGTTTCCTATCTGGCGAATAAATGCAATGAACATTCTGGCATTTTTTCATGTTTTATGATCATTTTGTAACATACGAGATTTCCTCATTAGGTGATACATACTTCATGAATATTTTCTACAGGTTAGCATATCAGATCTGAAAGATCAGAAGATCATCCATGCTAAGGTGATGACCCCATGATATTTCCTCCTGATTATTGTGCTTCATATTGATATTTCTAAATTGGTGTATATGTGTGCTTGTTTGTTGAAATACAAGCACTGCATCAGAAATGGATTTTGATTTCACACAGCTTTTGCCATCTTCCTGTTCCCATAGCTAACGGTACACTCAACAGAAAATAAGAAACTAAGGTTATCTTTTCACTGATTTGGAGGGGTATTGGATCAGATTGTTACTATTAAAATGTCTCACAAGCTAGGCTGATCTGCAAGATGAATGGACCTTCAACCAAGACAAAAGGACAAAACCTCAAACATCCCAATGACTTTTCAAAATCTCAAATGAAAAGTTTGCCTAAAGTTTAGATTTTTGCATGTATTTTATTCCTTTACTATATTCCATCAATGAAAACAGTTTTTCAAATTGTCCATAATTATATTTAAATGGAGGCACTAGTATAGCATTGTCAGCTTAAACAAATTGTTAATTTTTAATCCCTAACCTCAGACACAGGCTGCCAGGGTAAAATTGCGTTATTTATCATGTGACAATTTTTTAAAACACTGATTATCTCAGATAATTATTTTTTATTTTGATATAATGATTTAATTAGTTCCTGTCCATCTAGAATATAATATTTTTGGGTTATGTCCAGATTACACAAAACTGTTGATTTACTCTCCTACTTGATTGCTTCAAGTAACCAGTAAGCAATCTCTACTCCCCTTTCTGTTCTTTCTGTCTTCTCCACTGCCAAGCAAATCCCATTTTTAAAAAAGATTTTAAAAATGTTTGCCGTGTAGGGAAGGCTGACCAGATTAAAACTAAGAAGAGTCGTAAGCACCATGAATTCTGAATATCTAAATTATACATTTTTTAAAATAAAGAATTGAATATAGCTGAAGGATGCATGAAGTGAAATGTTGGTCACGCGGAAGTGACAGCAAAATCAGTTTTAGCTTTTGTGAAAATGAAGTCTGCGTAACTCCTGAGGAAAAAAGATGAATTTTAGTACCCTCATCCTAATTAAATCCAACCTTTGTTTTATATTGTCTTTCACTATATACACTAGCTCTAGTCTTCCCCCCGATAGGGAATAGAATCAGGGAGAAGCACAGGTAACAACCACTGTCTATTAAAACACCTGTTACTAATTAAGCTGCAACCATTAATAGAAACAAGCTGTTATTATTAATGCCAAGTATCTGTCTGCACACTTCATTCACTGACTCCTCATGCAGTTCACTCTTTTGCATAGTTAGGGTCCCTCAGTTACCAAGTTGCAGTCGGGAGGTGAACCCCAGCTGCAGAAGCAGCAGCTCATCCCAATGTGCTGGTGGTTTCTGGACTGGTCTTCAGAGAGGCTCAAGAGTCCCTCGTGCCACCAGGCATGCATTTAACCTTGCAGTTTTTCTTCTCAAACTGTAACCACCAGCTCCCCATACAAGATCAGAATTGTCCAACTCCTTGCTGGTGTCCATATGCTCAGGTGGCCTTGTACACTCTTGTCTGGAGTTTATCCGTTCTTCCGGATCCAGCAGGACTTCTAGCCTCTGGAGTTCATCCGTTCTTGGGAGACTGTCACAGACTCCTCAGCTCATTGCCTTTCTGCTCGTTGGCCTGCTTTTATCCAGTAAATATGTCTTTACCCACGTACATGGTTAACCACAGAAGGGACTGCTACAGCATCCTGTGCTTCCAGGCTCCTGTGGAGCTTCCTTTCTGAACGTTAATGTTTATTTATTATACACATGATACACATGATACATGTGTAGGAAACAGATAACATACTGATGTACTACCAAATATTTTACAGCTTGAACTCTGGTATTTAATAATAACTACAGGTGGTGACTGTAGAAATTTTAGGTGATCCCACAAGATTTCCAATGAATTCTGTATATTACAACAGTGTTCACTATCCATTTATTTTCTGTGGCCACGCTGAATAAAATGTCAAAAACAGAAAAGAGTTTAAAGTAAATTTGGTTTTTATACTTATTTCAATTTTATTAATCTATGTTACTGTTATCTGGAAACATAAGTAATAACAATAGCTTAAATAATAGTAACAATAAAACCAAATTTTCTGAGGTGATATATTTTCATATTTACCGACCCAGTCATTTCCCTCAACCATTTCTCCACCATGGAAAGTCACCTATCCTGCCAATATCTCTATATTACCGTTTCTGCTAAGACAGGAGACCAGACAGAGATTTTCCATACTTAATCCAGTTATGAACCTGCTTTATTGGAATAAGATACTTTAAATCCCAGTGGTTAGCAAGGTGCAGTACCTTTAAGTATTCATTGTTCTGAGACAGATTATTACCTATATTGATCTTCAGGTCAGTAAGGTTTTGGTAAAAAAATCTGTACTTGAGAAAAGTGAAAAAACATCTTCTAAAAGTAACCACGGTGTTTTATTTTTCAGAAATATTTTGTTGTTGTTGTTGCTTTCACAGTGTTTTTTTATTGGTGCTGGAGTAAAAGATTCAGTTGATTTTAATATGACAGTTTATTTCAACTACCCAGAAGTTGGAATATCAATGGTAAACATGACAGTTATATAGTGAACATTATTAAGTAGATATAATTTGGACAAAAGTAATATATCTTCCCCATATTTATGAAGTTGCAGCAGCACATCACCATGATGTTATGACACCAAGCATCCACAGTATTTGAAATGTGCCATAAATTGTAAAATCATTCTCAGGAGTTGTTCTAGCTTGCTAGGATCTGTGATCAGGAAGATTTCTCCCTTTCTTTTTACCGCTCAATTCTTTTGGTCTTTTCCCACAGTAGAATTCATAAAGAAAACTCAGAAATGCCATGAACTACATTTAAAAAGGAAGTAACATCTTTACTAACTCTGTTCCCACTGCAAAGCATCTCTTTGCTTTGAAAGAGGGCCATGTTCCTATGGCCTGCATGCAGATAATGGAAATGAGAAAAAAACTGCTTGCAAAAACAGTCTCAGAAAGCATGTGTTGTACAGATCCCTAAAAAAAACTTGCAATTATCCAAAGATTTAATCAAACATTGCCTGCTATAGACATATGTGCCTGGAGTATCCTCATAACCTAAGCTCGTCTAGCAGTTTTACTTGGACTCTCAGTAGCTGCTAAGCTCAATAACTCAAGGAGATGCTCAAACCAGAAAGGTAAAAGTGTTCCTAGTACTGCAAAGATGTTGGAGGGAATGATTCACGGAATTGTCAGAGTTAGAAGGATGATATCTCTCCCGCTTCATATGAGCTAAGATTTTGATCCAACGGACTGATGTGTTCTGCAATCACACTGTTAGAGTTGTCTGACCCCTTAGGTAGTCTAGTCCTGTTGTGGGAGACCTGTAGTATGGTGTCCAAGTGATCAGTGATAAAATGAGCAGGAAATTGTAAATATCAACCTTTCATGCTGGTCTTACACTTTGATAAGAGCTGAGATAGCGCATTTGAAATAAAATGTTCCTCCTTCGGCACTTCAGCATTTTCAGTTTGGAAAAGTCTAATACATTTTAGGTCATATAGCTTGCTCCCTAAAGTGAGATATTTACTAATTTAAAAGGTGCTATCAAAACCAGCAAGAAATGGGAAATGAAAGAGCTAGCAAAATAGTGAGACCTTTCCTGGCACAAATAATCTCTAAGGCTTTGACCCAGCAAAAAATCCTGTCTGCTTAGTCTTGAATGTGCTGGCAAAAGTTCCAAATAAGATATCAGGAAAGGCAAACATATTTCTGCAGTGGAAGAGATTGTATTAACCTACCACCCTGTAATTTACTGAAATGCTTACTTTATTTGAAATGATTCTTCCCTAAAAGCAATAGTGATCTTTGTCTACTAACTAGAGAGGGAGACAGTGTCAAGCTATCTTGACAACATTTTCACCTGACAGGCTGGAATGAAACTGTAGGTACAATATGGTTCAGGGTTCTACTTTCATGTCCTTTGGTGTAAGATCCACCTATTAGTTATCTTCGATGCAAACAAATGCATTTAATTGTATTTGAAAAAATGATCATTGTACTACTTAATCACTCAGCTAGATTCTGTAAGGGATTTTGAGATCCCCAGGAAAAATAAACTATCACAAAAAAGGACAATAGATTTCAAAGAATAATAATAATATTTTGTCATAGAAATGCTCACTCGTCTGTTCTATTGCCATTCAAATAAGGTACGCAGCTTTTTACAACAAATTTTTGCAATTTTCAAACATTCGTCTTGATTTTAAACGTTTTTCTTATTATTATTGACATGAACATTCTTTTCCTGCTTTTTCTGCTTAGTTGTTAGCAGTTGTTACAGTGCTGCAATCTGAAAAAAAATAAAAGCTTGCTGAATAGCTAAGTATCATGCATTAAATATGCGTGGATTCTTTATTTACTGAAAATGTGAATGTACTCATCCAGAAGGCAAACTTGGTGCAGATTGCAAACAGGGACACTTGATAAAGATGATTGTTGGTGTTAAAAAAGTACTGAATGATACACCACTTCTGGTTGTAGTATCTTGAATGCAAATATCTTTCGGGCATATTAAATGAGTACACTGAATACACACACCAGAGCCTTCTGAACATCACTTAGAATATTAGGTCTGAAACATTTTTTTTTCCAGATAAATTTTCTTGTATCAAAACTGTATGAATAGACATTCTAACTTACTGTTTTAGATAATAGAAAATAAAAACCCTCAGAGCTATACTGACTAGACTGTGGAAGTACTGGTGTACTTTTTCCTTAAAAAAAAAAAAAGTCAATAACCATTCTACGTAATTAGAAAGATCATGTAAATTCACATTGTTTCACTGTCCAAACTAATGTCTATTTTGCATCTTAGCTCTTTTTTTTTCTCAAAGAATCAGAATATGCAGAAATTTTTGAAGCTGAAACACTTCCTTTTTGTCTTAATTTAGAAGCTGCAGGATTAGCTGCCTGAAAATGAAATGTTTAGATGGTAATGCTTTGATTACAAGCACTTAAGTTCCCATCTGCATACAGGTTCATCAGAGGTTCCACAAAATGAATGAAATCCTGGAACAGTTACTGGTCCATCACGATAACATCCATGCTCTAAAACAAATATGGAGATTTGTAGGAACTTTTGATTTGTTGCTCGCCTTTATTTGTAACGTGATATGCATATATATACTTATACCTTGACAAACTTTTAGTTTTACCGTCCCAAAGACAGCTGATTTCTGTGCTTTCAGCTCATCATTCTCCATATTTTGTGTCCATTTCCTTCTTTAATTGGGCCACATATCACTGAAGGAGTCTGCTTACGCTGTGTCTTACAGGAGACAGCTGGTCTCTGCAGTTATCTAACTTATCCCCCATTCTCTCCATTCCCATCAGCTTACGCTTGTAGTGGAGCATCAAAGAGCTGCTGCTACGTATTTTGTGTTTTCTTTGACATTGTTCTCCCTTAAAAAGGGCAATTCCAATCAGACTATGGAAAATATCCAACCCTAAGAGTAAGACAGTACACCAGAAACAAAGAAAATCTCAAAGCTCAGGGTCCCACCTTGGCTCATTTGACCATTATTAAGTTGCAGAAGCCAAGTGTTTGAGCTCCTCTAGATCAGACATGTCGCTGGCCTTCACCTCTGGCCCTGTTTGCTCCCAAACATCCTTTGCCACAGATGCCAGCCATTTTCTAACAAAATGGGCAACTGTTCCCAAATTGTCTTGCATCAGCAATGTGTGGATGATGCATCTTCATTTGATACAAGGTACACCTTAGAGAGAGAATACATTATGAACTGTTGTGCTGAGGCATTTGTCTTTGCAACATTGAGCGGGATAACTGTAAGAGCAATGTATAGTAACCATGAAGATAAATAACACAGCAGGCCACAGTATCATGTATAAAATATTCCCAGCACTCTAGGTTCCATTTCATTATTAGATTTTTTAAGAAGAACCATTTTCTTGGTTACTTTCCAGAGCTAGCAGTCACAGAGGCTAATTTCAAATTGCTTGAGGCCTTGGAAACAAAGATGTATTTGTGCAAACACTGGCTTAAATGCCAATAAAAAATGCGAGGAGGACTCACCCAGCCTTGTAAGTGAATGATACACCAGAGGGTTTTTCTCCTCACAAACCCCTGTCTACTTCAGTTTTTTTCTGTCATGCACCAGCATTTACAGGCTGGCTTTCAAGACAGCAAAAATATTAGGCAGGAAAAAAGATAGCTATCTGGATAGATAGACAGCTTTCCGCAGTGAGATCTCACTGAGATCTCATCTGGAGTATATTCTGGAAGGATGTGGGACAGAAGCAGGAAGTCCACAGGAGATCAGCAGGAATGGTTAGGTGTTTGGGTGTTAAAGACTAAATGAACTAGGAGGAGCTTCTTTCCTGTGAGGATGGCAGAGCCCTGGAAGAGGCTGCCCAGGGAGGTGGTGGAGTCTCCTTCTCTGGAGACATTCAAACCCACCTGGACACGTTCCTGTGCAACCTGCTCTGGGTGGACCTGCTTTGGCAGGGGGTTGGACTAGATGATCTCCAGAGGTCCCTTCCAACCCCATATCATTCTATGATTCTCTGATTCTGTGAATTTGGGTTGTCTAGCATAAAGAAAAGGAGTCTGGAGGGAGACCATGGCACTAGTTCACAAATCACTACAGACATTTGCAGTAAGAAAATAAAATATTCTTCATGTTCACAGTAAATAGGAGAACCTTAAAAGACAGTGAGGAAGGTTCAGGTTAGATACCAGGGAAACTTCTGCAATGTAAAGGTAGTAAAGCACCACAACAGGTTACTGAAATGCTGTGAAATTTGCAGCACTGAAAGTCTGATGTGAATGTTTATCGAGAGATAACACAAGTGCAGTTAACGCTGCTTTGGATCAGGGAGGTAAGACTGTGTAACCTTCTAAAACACTTTCAGACCAAGGATTTTTTTGATGTGTTAAAAAATGCTACATAATAAATATATGCCTAAATGCTAATGGTAATGCAGTACAAATATAAAATTGATCATAATCATTCAGCAGCACATCTTATCCCATAACTGTTAGCTTTTTTTTTTATGGTACCAGCTGGCAATAACATGCTAAGTTATTTATATTCTACTTAGAGACAAATGAGTTATTTTATGGTTAATTCAATATGTAGCCTTTAGACACCATGGAGCAGGGTTCAAGCCTCTGTTTTGCAACAGAATCTGTTACTTCAGTTAATCACTCGCTCTCCCTGAACCCTAGTTATTCACCTGTGAAAGGAGGACAACATCTCTTCCGGAATTTAATTAGTTACTGTAAGAATATGTGGAATGAAACTTGGGAACCAGTTTCTTCCAGGGGTGGCCAGACACTTTCTTTAGATGAACAAAACAATGAATGTCTTAAGACTAAAATCCTCACTGCCTACAAAATTATGTTTGTGTTTTTTTTGTTTGCGTGGTGCAGTTGGTGGTGGCTGTTGCTCCTTTCGAGTGCATTTCTTCAGTTTCTTAATAGTTCGTAATTACGGGATTGTAGCAATGAAACCAGGGTCTATTCCAGGTAAGAAAATTTGAAGGATGGCTAATCCCTTTGCTTCCAACAGATGAAACAAATTATAACAATTAGTATAGTAGTAGACCACTTCTTTTAATCAAGCAGCATAAGATGATGCTGGAATGATTGGTGCACATCCATCAGAAATAAAAGGCCAGCCTTAGCACATGTATCATTTTATTACAGTTTAATCACAAACGAAATGTTAAGTTCTCATTTTATGGGTAGCATTATAATGAAGATTAGTTATTTAATATTTCAGGACAATAGGCATGGTGGATGTAAAGTCATTGAACCCTAAACGTGTTTCTTGGACCAAGTGATGCTAATGGCCATTAATTGGATGTGAACAACTATTTTCAACCAAATATATTTGGGTTTATGTCTGCATAATTTGTATGTATTTTTCCAGTGAAGTGGATAAGAATTTAGGAACGGTGTGGAATGGAAGCAAAGCTTTCATGCCTCTGAGGAAAACTCTTCCTGAAATGGTCAGACCCACATGTCTAAAAGTTCCAGACTGGCTCTTTACTGGCCATGGCTCAGCATGCCAGCTCACTGCGCCAACGTATGAACCTTCCACTGGCATTAGACTCCCACTACCTAGAGACTGTAGTGACCTACTAATTCCTCAATTTCATTCACCTGGAAGTGCAAGTGTAACAATTGGATCTCTCTCCCCCAGGGAAGGAGGCTGCACCAGGAGCTCAGATCAGACTGTCTTTGATCTTACCTGCCGGGTGGTTGAAGAGCAGCAGGGAGTGTTGTCTCTCTAAGTCCTCCCCTTGGCTCTTTGAGGCACAGTAGTCTCTGACAGAGTTTCTCGTTTAGTTTGCAGTCCTGAGAGCTGAAATTGGCCCTCTTCTTTCCTTTTGGTAGTGTTTAATGTCAGTTATTTGAGGATTTGTAGCCATAAAGCACTTTTTAGACTGTTCCTCTTTCTCACTTATGGTTAGAGGGAGTGGCATATGTATTTTTAACTAGGAGTTATAAAACCTATAAAAAGACATGAGGCTTAACGTTTTAGCTGAAATACAGTGGGGAAAGAATCTGTCTTAAGACTTTTATTAAGAGCTTTATCTATTTTTCTAATACAAGTTTATTAATAAAGCAAAATATGTCTGTTCATGAAGATTTGATCCAAAAGCAAAGCAGACTCTTTTCTCAGCCTTCACAGAAATAAAAAAATGGAACGGTTCTGTTTGGCTGAAAAATTTATATCTCATTCTGGTTTTGATGGACTTATCATTTATGGCTTTCACATTAAGTTTAACATATTTCAGGATGTCACTACAAGCCTGATATATAGAACAGATATAATAACTTCACTGATGCTCAGTCTTGAAGCGTATTCAGTGATTGCTGTCATATCTGGACTCACAGTGTGAGGTCGATGGTTTTGCATGTGTCACATATGTGCAGAATCCAAGACTGTAGAGAAGGTTGGCTGACTCACCTCTAGTGCTTCTCATTTATTTCCCAGCTAAGTTGGACACAGGGACATTTTGTTTGCGCAAAAGACTCCCAGGATTGTTGTCACCATCTCTCTCTCTCTCACTATCTCTTTACTTGTTTTCTTATATATAACTCACATTAGGTAGTTCATAAGTCTTCCTTGCTTTGTTCCAGTCATTTGTTATTGTTCATGCCATGCTCAACTTATACGAAGACAACGTTCATCCAGAAATTTATTAAAATGTCTTTTGGTAAAGTGAGACAAACAATCCTGTTTCACTGACTGTCTGCATGCTACAATACAATCTAGATATTCTTCAGAGCTAGGATAATCTGTCAAGCAAAAAAACCCCAAAATGACACTTAAAAGCCGTGTATGAATCTTGACATAACGTATAGTCTGTTTTCACAAATACCATCCAAACAATTTGCACCTTTTGAAATGGTATTGCATAAAACCACTATTTCTGCAAGAATTTATCACTAAAAAAAATTGTGTTCTGTCTTGAAAAAAATAAGAAAGAAATTTATTCCTATTTGAAAGTCTAACAGGCTGAGGCTAAGCAAAATGCCAATACAAAATCTGATACAGTTCCTCAAGTCCAATGGAAACACTTTTTTTCTCTAAGTCATTGTATTGAAACCCAGGTAATTCAAAGGGAAAACAAATGTTGGAATAACATGCATAGTTCTTCTAGAATAAGGAACATAACCTATTCCCACAATCTTCACTTTCAAGTCATTATTTTGTCTGAAGAGATCACGTTCATCTATATAGCTTTTGTGTCTCTCTTAAGATTAATTTCATATTCTCTGTAGAGAAATACACTAATAAAATATTTTTCCATTCAAAAGATCTAATTTTATTACCTTTTGAATGGGCATGCAAGTTTAGTTGTCTATCTTTTGCTGGTTCGTTGCCAAGCAATCTTTTGGTAGGTGTCCTATGACATATTTCAAATACTTTGCTACAGCATTAAATATTTTTGTGGTACCTGAATATTAGTGGTGTAATATTATATTCTTATTTATGTATTTATACAGTTTTCTTTCTCACAGTGCTTCAATGCCACTTTATTGGCTTAGCTTTTTCTGCAGGAAAAAGCCAACATCTGCATTTAAGAAATCTTTTGACAAGTAAGGTTAGAAAAGTACTCTCTTCTGTGTTTTCATTTGCACTGGGGACATAAGTATTACCAAAGAAAACTAGGAAACAAATAAAAATGGTGATCTGTGCAAATAAAAATGGTTATCTAATTGTCTGGAGAAGAATCAACCAAAAGGTGTATAAATATAGACAAGTTGAATTGTGTACCACGATTCAGTGAGTGCTTATTTCCACAAGCTTCACCAAGACATTATCTGTAGAACCACGATCCTTTCCAGAGCTTGATGTGTGGGCTCATCAGAAAGTTCACGGAGGCCAGGTATGCAAAAGAAATTTAGGATCCAGCACAGCTGGTGCTGAGAAGTCAGATAAAAGAATTCTGTGTCTTCCTAGAAAATACTCTCAAAAAAAGAATTAATAAACCTGGGCAAAAAGCACTTACTGACTTAAAGGAATGAAAATGCTTCTACCTTAAATGCAGCTTCTTGATTATGGCTTTCATACTTTAAATTGCCAAGTATACTCAGGGCATGATATTAGAGTAATGATGACATCATTAACTCTATTATGCTACTATGAAATTGGACAGGTCTAACAAGGGACTTACGGTAATTATATCAAGGGAATTTTTTAGGGACAGGTTGTCAGTCACCTCTTAGAGCAGGTGAGTTACCTGTGGAAAAACTTCAGAGTCAGTAAGAGGCACCTCTGTAGATGACTACGTGCTGGATGACGTTGAGCAGTCAGTTATGTGATCTGATGCTGCTTCAGGAATTAAGAGAGCCCCTTGCGGTCCTCTATAGCTCTACATTCTTTGATGTTGTGGCTTATGTAAAGCTGTGCAGACCAGTTATCAAAAACTTTCTAGATAAACTTTCCCTTTATCTTCAAGTAAGCACCTGTTTCTTCATTCACTCTCCTTGGTTTCTGGGACTCTTCAAAAACAGTGAGATTCCTGAAAGAAGGAATTTTGAAAAGCAGAATTATTGGAAGGGTTTCCCTATAAAATTGCATTGCAAATAAGAACAGCAAACAAAATGTGGCACAGGAGGTCCTTCAACAGAGCTTGGGAATGGAAAAATTCCTTGCAGAAACATCTGGAGGTGTACATCTCAGTGGTGGATCACCCAGGAGATAGAGGAGCAGGTAGGAGAAAGAAAGGCTGAAACTTGCTGAACTGGAAGAATAACTAGAGGCCAACCCTGTATGCATCTTTGTAATCCACAAATTCAACAAGTGGAATTGTTGACTCTGCTTTATTTCCCTTGAACTCCAAGACAGTTGTACATATGCTGCCAGTGCAGGCTGGAATGTCAGTAGTAGGGCAGGGGTGTCCTTAGGGCTTGCCAGGATCCCTCATGCATTCCACAGCAGAGATTTGAGATTGGACTCCTGATCACAAGTTGAATGTGTTCTTCTTTGAAGGTTATGGAGCCAAAGTAAAAATCTAAGCATTTGAATTCAAATTTCTAGCAGAGATCATTGCCAAAGATGAAGCTTTGAAATTTCTCCAAGTATTTTCTTGATGCCTCAGGTGAAAAATGACATTAAGCCAGATGGCATAGCTGTAGAAGCCGTATGAGTAAAAAGAGAGAGTCCTAGAAAAGGAAGTACATTTAAATGCTAAAGAATAAAAATAGAAAAAAAAAAAAACTACAAAAAGAACTAAAGTACACTACAGAAAGGTTTGAGCGATGCCCTAAGTTACAAGTAAAATTCAAGCTAGTGGCTGAGAGCAGCTAAGACGATGCAGGAATGTGCAGGGTATGGACAGAAAGGGGTGAAGGATGTCACCGTACCATGGCTGGGGTAGAATGTAGACCTCGCCACCACTGACCATGTATGACCTCAACTTGGCAACGTACCTACAGGCAATCACCTAAAGGAGAAATTTTATCTATACTGAGTATTATACTCTGGCAGGTGGATCACTTGATGGAAGCAATGCTTATCTCTACAGTGGCAGCAAATAATGAAAGCAAGATAAGTATGTGAGTCAGTTGTACTTTTGAAAGGTACTTCTTATTCCTCTCTTGAAACATAGCTATAGGTGTTTGATTTCTTAACACAAAACGCAATCACATCTCAAAATGAAGATGAATGTGTCTCTATATTTCTAACACGCAGGTGCTGAAATATTTATTTCTCAGCGTAAACAGGCACAGTGCCTGAAGAACAGCCAGTTGCAGCAAGTTGACGGGCACCAGGCAACACAAAACGGTAATTCATCAGCATTGGCAGGCTGCAAACTCAAAGCAGAGCAGCAGCTGCTAAGAGGTGCTTTATACTCTAAAAAAGTATAAAGCACCTGTTTAGCCTCTTCCCATTCATTGCTGAGGAGTGGAAAATCCAGCGTCACCACTCTTCAACGTTCACCACTGCAAACTTCTCACAGTTTGAAGTCCCTGTTGTGGTTCTGTTACATTCAGCATGTGTTGGACTAGAAAGCACAGCACAGAAGCACAGGTGCGGCGTTTGCTGAAGCACGAGAAAAACAGACAAAAAGTTATACAAGCTCTGAGGTAGGTGTGGTTCATCTCCCACAACATGGAGAGACACCATTCAAGACCGAAGAGTGAAGGTTCTGATTTCACGTGGCCAGGGGTGACTCACAGTCTGAAAGCACAGACACTAAAGAGGTTTTCTGTGAAAGAGAGCAGAGACGAACCCACCTTTGCCACTGGCTCTGCATTAAAAACACGAGATGAAATGCAGACTTTACCAAACACTACTGCAGGTTTCAACAGTCCCATTCCTCTACGAATGAAATAGCAGCGACACTTTTTCACCAACCCTCGCCTTGCTTTTGACTTATAAATATTTCTCTCTGCTCTACTCTTGACTTTTAAATAAAAACAGCATAAGAGAGTTAACAGATCAAAGAACCAAGGAGGGCTATAATAACTAAAAGAGCATTTTATCATGGTGGAGGATTTTTTTCGGCGTGGTTTAAGCTGGGCTATTAAGCCTTTATTTTTTTCAAACTGAAATAGATTCTTGTGAAGGCTCTTACTGTTTACACTGCCTTAAGATAGGAATGAATTTTATTCCATTGAACATTTCTTCCAGAGATACACACAGTTATCTAAAAGCAATAAAAACAGCTACTAAATAATGCTTGCTAAATAATGATTACAGGAAAGGTTCTACAAACAGCAGTAGATTCAAGAGGTCAGGAGTGCAAAAAGAAAAAGATCATTAAGCAAAGCAGGAACAAGCTGCATAAAGAAGCAGTATAAAGTGACCCATATACATGTTAAGAAAATTAAGCATTAGGTTCATATAATCTAGCCACAAATTAGTTCTAGAAAAATGTTTGTAAATTAATTTGTACACCACTGGAAGAAAATTCATCTTCAGAAGCATTGACATAGGACTAATCAAGTAGATGTTTTTCTGACTGTCTTAAACCAACAAGTTTTTCATTCAAGTTAACAATAGCTATTTTTCTGAATAAAATTATTCATAGCTGTAAGCAATACTAGATCACATTTTAGGACAAACAGCTTACACCATAATGACCTTTACTGAACAACCCTAATTTTACCCAAGCTTTTGATTTTGTCACTATTGTCAGAAACTTTAAAGATTCAGAGCAACAAAGTGACAGTGTCTGACAAAACAAAACAAAACAAAAACGTAACCAAACACTAAATAAATTCACAAGAACATAAACTGCCTAAAAATACCCCCCAAAAAAGACATTTTTGAAATTAACTTACTTTCTAATAGCATTTTCTATTTGGTTTCTCTTAGGACATCAATATCTCTTAGGACTCAGCATTTTGTGTATAATGTAATTAAGATGTTAAATCTTGATAAATAATTTAATAAATTAGTCAATGTTAGATGTGTAAACTGTGAACACTCAGCTAGACATCTTATCATCTAAGTCCTTTCCTATCCAAGACAAGAATTTTCCACTACAGGAAAAAAAAGAGATATTTCTTGTGGATGAAATATTGCAGTTGAGTCTCTCAGTAGGATTTCAATTCTCAGATTCTCACATGTAAAAATCTGTATTGAAGACTTATCAGAGTTAATGCTGTGTACCTATTGCAGGTTCAACTTCCTCAAGTGAGAGCTGCTCAGGATTTGAAATAACATTCATGATGTTGTGACCTCATTTATACCATCTTCCTTTCCATTGCACTGAGACAACTGAGGGAGTACCTTTGCACAATATTAAGCTGAAGTACTCCAGGAATTGTTTTCCAAACAATTACAAGAGTCCTTCGTTGTCCTTCCTATAAACCCCTATTGGAACCGTTCGACATTAAGGAAACACTGCAGGCATTAAAGTGGCATTTCAGTGTTTGTTTTAGTGCTTCATTTGTGATTAGCTTACACTACCATGGAGTCAACTATTTTGAATTAAAACCACCATTTTATCTGGAGGCGGGGGGGGGATATGCTTATAGGCATAGGATCTTGGACCGGACACAGACTCTTCTCAGTGGACCAAACCTACTAGTGCAGCCCCAGGCAATTATATTTAACCTCTTTATATCCCAATAACTCCATCTGAGAACTGGAAATTACAATTTTTCTCCCCCACTCTTTATATGCCTGACCTATTCTAAGCTCTGGTAAGACCAAAAAATCAGCTGGTGTAAACAGAAGAAATTTTCTGATTCGTTTCCATTTTAGATTAGATTTTGAGACAAGAGCTCTTGTGTCCCTGTATATTGATTCAACGTGTAGGAGCTTATGTATTGAAGATAGTAAATCATCTTCATGAAGAATTAAAAAAATCCCAAACTTTTCTTTACCTTTCTTCCCTATAATGATATGGCTGTTTCCCTGTGTCCAGGAAAGTGGAACCACCATGTTAGTTTTAGCAACACTCAGTTCAAACTGTCTACGTGAAGGGGATTTGACTCAGCATTGAAAACTGCTGCTATAAAGTACGCTACAAGAGGGGAAACTTGGTTGTGTCAGTTCGGTGTCTATGCCATTGAAAAACCGCAGGAGGGAATTAGCAAGCACTGCCTAAATGAAACAGATAATACTTTAGACCTGTTTGACCCTGGATTTTGGAAAAGTCACTGCTGTTACCCCCTGTAAAATATTACAAGCTCGGTAACGAAGAACGCTTCGTCTGGCCTCCCACCTCTGCCTGCCATGCAACAGCAACATTGCCAGATAAAGGCAACCAGAGGTGAAAGTAGAGATCCAAGTCCAGAATGTACCTATTATGTACGTTGTTAGTGGTTATTTATTCATCCACTGCCTAAACAGCTGTAGTTTGCATGATTTTATCAAAGCTACAATACACATGGAGTCAACATCCCACAATTCCACTGTTTCCACTTCACACAATTGTGATTGAGCCATTTACCCGTAGACCTGATGATGGCTTTTTATATCAATATTACTCACCTCTACATGAGTGCTGGTAACAAATTAGAGGGGACAAAAACATCAGGTTTTTTACTGTTCTACTGATACCAACTAATGAACTCCAGCCTACAGGAGAAGTTCCTCTTGTTAGGCTCCAAGGGCATCAGTTCGTACTTTGTGTTCATTTACTTTTGGGGACATGGCTAGATTATCTTTAATCTCTGCTCTGTCATTATTGTGTAGTGGACTCACTTATGCTTTCCTGTGTTCTTTTTATTTATACAGCTGAATAACCTTTTGCTATTTGTTTAATTTCCTTTACAAAATCTGGCTCGGACTGACTTTTGGCATGTCTCACATTATCCCCATACTTCTTGATCTCCTAAACATAATTGTATTGCTGAGTGGGACTTTTCCTGTTCCTGGTAGGGTGTCTACTTACTCCTGTGATTTGCTTTGTGGTTTTTATTCATCCAGTGAGATCCGGAGCCCTATCCTAAAATTTCCCCCAGAGTTCAGAATATAAATTCCACATAGTTTTTTTGTCTTTTTTACTGAACAAGATTTCAAGCCTCCAGTTGTTACTCTTTGATCCTTTCAGTGCAACTGACTTCACAAATCTTAACATGCTCATTCACACTCCAGATGCCAGACGCCATGATATTTCCTCAGCAGCTGAAAAACAAATTCTGGCCACACAAGCAATAGAGAGATATCGTACCTTCTAACAAAATACGTGCGCCAGCCCACCAGACAGCTTGTCTTCCACCATCAGCTTCTTTGCATTACTCACTTGCCCTAGTCTTAGGTGACTCACCTGATAATATTCACCCCATCTAGCCTGGCCTCTTTGCTAGTTTTGGACACATCTCATAAATGACAGTCTGTCACTGTGCAAAGAAGGACCCACAGACATATAAGTGAAGTCTGTTGTTTATTCATTTATGAATCTTCTCTAAGAAATTCACATATAATATCTCCACTTGTGCTTAACAAAATTTGAAACTCTCCTTTTCTATATAGTTGAACTTTAAAATATCAGATTAATGGTATTTATAATTTCACTGTCCTGTCAAACAACATAAAATTTAATGATTAATTCTTGTCATCAAATAGAGCTCTTTCTATCCATGTATCCTATCTGCAACCAAAGAGGACAATTCATCATGCCCACAAACAGCTGACCCATTTTTCTGACAATCTCTAGGAAATAAGTAATAGGCCATATTAATTTAGGTCATGTTAGGGAAAGAGGTCATATTAACTACCCTTGGATACCCATCACACTATGACTACTTTGCATGCACACCCTGCCATACATCAGGGTTCTATTGGAGGTGACTCATGCCCTTTCAGCCAGCTGCTGTTTCCTGACCTTTCTGACATAAAAATTAAGTCTAGTGTGCACTGCTCCCTTTGGTTGATGCCATTTTCCCTCAGCACTGTTGCCTGTTCTTGGTTTGATGAATGTCTCCTTCATCTCTTCCTGCTTTTTTTTCAGGCTTGCACATGGAACTCTTTATACTTTGTACGTGGACTGTCCAGTACGTGACAGCTGACCCTTTGGCTCATTTCCATGATGCCTGGCACCACTTCAACACCAGTGAACATTCTTTTGGCAGCTCACGCTGACATGCATATTGGTGAATCCCTCTCCCTCCCAGGAAATAGTGAGGCCAGAAATGATCCTGGCCACAGCCAAAACAAAATACGGGGCAGCCAAGAACGAATTGACCTTTGGTTATTTCAAACACCATGCAACGCGCACGAGTTGATGCTTTGAAAATGGATTGCATATTGGGCCATATGGTGAGGGGCATTAGAATGACTGGAACCACTCATTTAGGAGGGGTCAGCATCAGGGGCTAAGGGGCCACAGCGAAGATGGATGTTTAGATGGACTGAGGGGGTTCTGGTGCTCTATAATTGGTGTAGAGGGATACAACTGCCATGATGAAGAATTAGGCTGGCAGGTGGAGTAGCAGTGACCAGACATGAACACTCCTCCTCTACAATCATTCTATATCTGCAAAGATATCTTAACTTCTCCAAATACATGAGACTAGGCTATAAACCAATAGAATTGCTTCACTCTGCAAGAGAACAGCTGGAGAAAAAGAAAAAATTTACAAGGTGTTTTTAAGAACTCTTCTAGCTGTGTGTACTCCTGCTTCGCAAAAGTACTGAAAAAGTCTTGCAACCAATCTTTGTTAAAATGTCATCAACTTTAATGCCAATAGGTTTACTTAGTACACAAGCTCAGAAGAAGTGCAAGAGGATTATTGACTCAGAAAATAGTTATTAAGCTTTAAAATGCAGCAAGGACATTAAAAAGGAAAAAAAAAAAGACAAAATTACTGTAAAAATTTCATTAGAAGCAGTACTTTCTCAAAATGTAAAAATTTTTGGACATTAAGTACTGCAAAGCTTTCATTATCAGTGCCATTCTTATTGTTTATGCTGTATAATTACGTTTAAGACTAGAAAAGTAAATTAAAGGTACTCAGTGAATGCACTAAAACAGCAACATTATCTGAAAAGCAAATTCTAATAACACATAAATTTAAATCTCATAATAATCTCATAATAGGTGAAGAACTCCTATTTATTTCAGCATATACAGTGCTGGCATGGGGTGTAATTTAGCTTGAATCCCACAGCTCTATCAGACCAACCAATGCCCTGAGTGCCTTGATAAACTACAAGGAGAACAGATGCATAATAAGATAACTCAGACAGCTTGCTAAAGTTTCATCTGCCAGTGGGACCTGCTTGGTACAGCCAGAGCCCTTTGCCAACTCTGCTTTCTCACACTGTATAGATGGCATTGCTCCAGCAGCAGCTCTCATCTTCTATCCAGCTGCTACACACAACCTCAGAGAGAGAGTTTTCAGCGTGCATTAATTACAAAGGCCTACAAAGAACAACAGGACCTACTAACTACTCCTTAGCAGGTCGTTTAGCATTTTTAAAAGCCCA
Source organism: Calidris pugnax (assembly GCF_001431845.1). Classification (NCBI taxonomy): domain Eukaryota; kingdom Metazoa; phylum Chordata; class Aves; order Charadriiformes; family Scolopacidae; genus Calidris; species Calidris pugnax. The sequence continues at coordinate 5,739,394 of NW_015094509.1, forward strand.
TTTTCAAAAGTGCTGGAAGTGGCAAAACTCAACTCTGCCCACCTAGCTACAGAAACAGTTCTGCACAAAGTGAACTTTGAGCTCCAAAGAATGTGAGGACTCACCAAGAGAAATCAGAATTAGGAATTACTAAACTCTAATTTTTTAATAAAAAACTCTGATACTGTAGCAATACTGATTTTATTATGGGTTGAAATCATCGGAGTTCTCTGGCTATGACATTGCAATTTTCTTTATATGTGTTTTTCCACATGTACATTTCCATTGCAGAGGCTTAACTCCTCACTTGAAGTGCTCCTCTAAACTGCCTGACCTTGAATGAGTCATGTTGTGAGGAGGCACCTGAGCTTCTAATGAGTCAGATCTGCTGTCCTTGGTTATGTATGTCTCTTTGATTTCTAGGAAGTTCATCCCACAGTTCTGTGCATTGCAGCAAGACAAGTTCTTCTTGTAGTAGGAGAACTTTTCTGAAGTTTCTAGAGAGTGTTTTAGTTGTGGATGCTCCTTCCCTGGAGGTGTTCATGGCCAGGCTGGATGGGGCTTTGAGCAACCTGGTCTAGTGGGAGGTGTCCCTGCCCATGGCAGAGGGGTTGGAACGAGATGATCTTCAGGTCCCGTTTCAATTCTAACCATCTTATGATCCTAGTCTACAATTCTTCTGAGACGTTCCTAATTTATTACTTTAAAACTCCCAGGCAGTGACAGAAATTCTTTTGGTATTTTATATTGGTGAACAACTCTCTCTCTCTTACTTTGGCTACCAAATACACGTAAATAGTATAATTGTGACATGAACTCTTTAAATGCAATACATTAACAGTCAGCCTTTTGCTTAAGTAATGAAATTGTATCCAAATACTCCACATTCTTTACTGCAACAAATCAGCATGGTCCAGACACTAAAACTGAAGATTACACATGCACATGTGTTCTGGTTAGGCATCCTAAAAAAATAACGAGGTGAATTTCACTTTAGGTGTGACCTACTGCATTAAGATGGCTGATTCCACATTTTGGATTTGGAGTTTTGTGAAGCTGAGATGTGATAAACTGGATAGAAACTGTTTCCCTTTTATAGAATATGAGTAGGGCAGGTTTTTCTAATACGATTTCAAACCTAAGGTGAAAGACAATTGTCCCAAGTTTAGTCTGGTGAACTTAGTGAAAATTTTGCCTCTATAGTGAGCATGGAGCCAAGATTTCTGGATTATGGTCTTGGAGGTTGCTAAATTATTCCTAATCCTTCGTGAGGTTTTACAGCATACAAAGGCTGGATTATGGTGAAAATGAACTATTTTCATACCAGATCCTTCAAAATAAATACTGTTCATTTAGTCAATGCTGAGATAATTTTCCAACGATGTAGTTTCTCCAATCAGCTATCAACAGACTCCAGAAAAACAAGTTTTAGAGTCTGAATATGAATGAAGAAAAAGTTCAGAAACAGTTAGGGGAAAAAGCATTTTAGTATAGGATTTTTTTCAGCACAAAACCAGACATGTCAATGATATTTTTATGTCCTTTTTATAGTCAGTTGCAGAGTGAAGCCAACCAATCTGCAAAAATTGTGCATATACCGTAAGTGAGCAAATATTCCTCCTATTGCCTGTGCTGTTTGATCTCACAGTCTAGAAGAGAAGCAGAACTATATTTAATGACTCCCACAGCCAGAATTTCAATTTAAAAAACCATCCCTGAGCTCTATTGTTCTTTGAAATATGAAACCCCCATCTCGTTTTCCTGCTCAGAGAGCTTGAAACGGATGACGGCAGGATCCTTCCATTAAATTGCTGACAGGTAGCTGCCTGCCAGGATTCCAGCCAGGAGCCAAATTCACAGGGGTCAGGGGTGGAGGTGAATGTTGTGCATCCACAGACAAGTCTTATAATACACAAATATAGAAGAGAAGGTTTTTGAGAATCAACCTCTACAAGGATGTCAGAAGCAGAGATTAGAGAATGGGGAAGATGTGCTTCAGCCCCTTGTGCTTCCATGGTAGGTGATGAATTCTATAGCTGAAAGCAGTCTAAGGATACTGTTAAGTGACAGAAATACTGGAGACATTTTGTCAACATCTCGATTTCCAGATCTACAAGAATAAATTATTCATGGGTTGCTCATGTGCTATGTCACCATCACAAAACAGTTTTGTTAGTACTGGCTTTACTATTTCATTTCTTGGGCTGAATAGCAGATTCTTCACTCCCACAGAAACTTTCACACTTTCTGTTTTAGAGAGAAGCTGAGGTTCATCAAGGTAATGCAAGTAGCATAAATGTTGCTTCTTTTGGAGTTTTGTCTTCACCTGTGCAGAAAAAAAAGAATCTGCATGTATATTCCTGTATTGTGGCAATGAGGGGTAAGGTAACACAGAAACCAATGCCCCTTCAGCTGCTCTTGCCCCAGAAAAGTGTCACACAGGTTAATGTGGGACAGATGGTAATGGAAGACTCTGCAGAGGTGGTCAAGAAAAGAAGACAACTGAGTGCAGAACAAGAGCATCGCCAATAAAGAACAGGTAAAATTAACAGAGCTTTTAGGCATTGAATGGGGCAATAGGGAATCTGGGTATCTACAGAGGCAAAGCAGAAGAAAAGAGTAAAAGCTTTCACCAGTATTCTGTTCACGACAGCAATACTGTTGCAGCACAGCAACTCTGATAATGAGGAGTTTGCCTACATTTCCTATTTAACATTCCTCCCCATTTTCCCCTGCTTCATGTATTTCCCCTGCTTTGTGTGCTTCGAAAGATAGGTGACACCAATTTATACCAGCTTGAACTTATTCCTGCTATATCCACTCTGCAAGGAGCTTATTTAACTTGAAATGCAAAACCATTTCACATTCCAGGACTGAAATGTCTATGAAGATAGTGTAAGAAGTGAGCCATTTGCAGCTCAGATGATGGGTTGTGATTTCATAAGCGTTTATTGATAGGAAAGAGTTTGTATATATTCCTGTCCTAGCAAGTCATGCTAACTGAATTTAAAATTTCAGTTATAATACCCTTTAAGTATGGCCATCTCTGTTTTATAAAGATAAAGTTTATTTCCTGAGACTCCCTGGTGAAGCACTGTGTTTTCCTAAGAGAGGTATCTTGATTACATTTTGCAAAGAGGGATTTCTGTGTCTGTCACGTTGTAACATAAATCACATATCATGTACAGATGCATCATTTAAACTCACATAGGTTTATGGCATACTGTGACAGCTCTTTCTCTCTAGAGCCCGCTGGTGGTTTGATAATGGTCTGAGACCTTGACAGAAGCCCCTTTAGGCAATTGACCTACATGGGACATGTACCAGCAGATTATGTTGACTGTATTTAAGGGAAAAAATCATACATGACGAAGATAAATCTTCCTTTCTTACTAACAGACAAAAAATGGTGAAAAGTGTCCTCGATTACTGATATACAGAGAGCTTGAAGAACTAAAAGGCTGTTTACAGTAAAGTAGCAAAGCGCTGATGGAAAATCACTTTGGCAGCATGTGAGGAAATGGGGAAGTGAACAAAAGACAAAAGAAACAGTCCATGTAAAACTTCCTGTCTGCATAAAAATCCTACATTGACCTTCCTATCTCTATGGAAATTGCAAGTTAAATGCTTTGTCCCTCAGATTTATCATTTTTAAGTGCGTAAAATGTATAAAACGTTTCCAGAATTGAGTGACCACTTATGCTAAAAGGCCCACAGCATGACACCAATATGCCATGGGGAATTGCAGAAGTGCCATTGCAACAAGGCACTAGTAAGGCCTCATTTGGAATATCATGAACTGGGCTGGCCATCTATGCTCAAGAAAGATATAACTGAACTGGAAGAGGAGCAGAAATGATCAATAAGATTAAGTAAGAGAAAGCCCTACAATGAGAACTTGCAGGGATTGGGTTGTTTAGCCAAGCAAAATAAGAGGTGGAAGAGAATATGGAGACTCTAGAAATATGTCTTTAGATTAATATCAAGGCTCAAGCTAAATAGAAGCACTAGCATAAAATCAAACTACTTTAAAGTGTTCATTAATGTATCTATTCTGGCAATTCCTAATATCTGAGGAGTAAAATTTTAGGAATATCCACATAGGCTACAGGAGAAAGTGAAGCTAAATTTTTAAGACGAACTTAAGTAAATGTATGTAAAGAGCTATATAAGAGAGTAATATGGGGCTGGGAAGTTAGTGTCTTACTTCAGTTCCCTAGGGAGAAGTAACTAGTGCCATGTCCTGGGACGCTGCTTCTGGGCTCCAGCTGCCAGCCCATAGAAGTTAATCTATGAGATTTGGGTAATATTTGCCACACCTGTGCACATTTTTCAGCTAAGTTACAGCATCTCAAATGGCATTAGGTGACCATGTTTAAGCTTCTGAATTGGGCTGCAAGCACGAGCAATCAAATTTCACACATGTCATGTGTTATGTAGGCAGAGATATATCATAAGTACCTGGATCTTTATGAGCTTGTATTGCATTTATAATGTGTTCTCAGGGTTTTTTACTTGTCACATTTGGAGGCTAAGGAGGATTTCCCTAGGTGAATGCTCCAGTTTCTAGGGGAGGCAGGTTTTGCTTTCAGCTTTGAAGCTGAAAAGTTTTGCCATAGCTGCTGGGAAGAAGTTTACAGGATACATTTGAGGGTCATAGTGCAATTATATTGCTCCAGGCTGGTGTTAAGGGTTAAAGAAGGTATTGATCAGGAGACAGTCTTTCTCCCAAGTTTGACTTAAAAAGTCTTTTTTCCCTCGCCTTTCTGTACAGGGAGAAAAGTAATCAGTCTTTGGGCAAGTTTTGTTTAACACATACTATGATAGTACAGAGATTGGAAATATTCTCTGTTTCTCACTCATGCTTTCCGTGGCACAGCTGTGACTTTTGTCCTGTATAAGACTACAAATTCAGTATAGAGTGATGGAGATTCCTTGCAGTCCAGGGTATTAGGTACAGGTGGAGGCTCTGTAACCTTTTGGTTAGAGGTATTTCTTTGGACTAGAGGTATTTCCTCCCTTGCCCACAGTTCTGGGTATTCTGACCTACATGAACCAGACTGTGTACAGACCATGACCCAGACTGTCTCTTCCAGCCATCCTCCTATTTTTATGTCCATATCAGCATAATAATCAATACTGAATGCTGGGAGAATTCGCATTATGCTGCCCTGAATTTTCTGTGAATTCTAGAGGTATGTATTTCTATTTTGATTAGCTAGCTTCTAGACATCTTTTTCCATGTGTCAGAAGAAATAATTATTTTAGATGTTAAGCACCTTTGTTGTTTTCAGGAAACAGGCTCTTTTCAGGAAACGTCTCAATGTAAAGGATTTTTAAAATTTAATTAATAAATTATTTTTTACTAAAAGTCACATCCATACTGGATATAACTGAAAAATTCATAGGAAGGTGTGTTGCCACAGTTGCATGTTTGAAAGGATCTACACAACTGGAAGTATAAAGTAATGGTGTGCACATAGCATGTAACCTACACTTTATTAAGTTGTGAGGGTTGTATGTGCCATCTGAATATTCAGTTGCTTTACCAGAGACTCCTATATGATTATGAGGAGATAAGTGCAAATGGCCAGGTAGAAATAATAAGCAAGAAATAAACCATCTAGAGATACAATGTTTCTATTAAAAAAAAAAACAAACCACCCTTTGAACATACTAAACATCTGGGAGATTAATGGGAAAATGTATACCTGACTAACTTTTCCCAGGAAATTAGAACTGAGAACAAGGTCTTTGTCCTCAGGTTCAAAAGAATCCTCAAGAGAAGAGATTTGGGGGTAAGAAAGGCTAAGCTACTTCCTGAGACAGCAGCTGCTTCAGAAAGAAACTGAATACGAATCCGAGGTATCACAGAAATGCGATGCTGAGTCAGAGCATCTTTATGGGAAATGCCCCAGTTTAGGATGGGTGTGGGTTTACCAGGAAAAGTGAGCCAGCATGTCAGCCATGACGCTGATCCACCGTCCTCCTCACCTCACCAGGATGCTGGTGCAGAGAGCCATAGCTATTCTTTCCTGTATCTCACTCATTAGTCACAGCTCCCACCTGAGATCTGGTGGCTGACTGCATGTGAACCAGGCCAACATCAACAGGCTAGTCATCATCGCAGAACGTAGGAACATATTAAATGAAGCAGGAATGACACTAAATATCACTTCTTACACTTTAGTTTATTGCCCTGTCACTGGAGCTGAAACAAGCGTGCACAGGTACATATGTTTTTCTGCTCAGCTGTGCTTTAAGCCACCTTCAAGGGTATTCAAAAGCTCGCTTTGACTCGGCCCTGAAATGGGCTAGAAGTGCTCACTGCGGTCCGAAATACCTCAACTTGCTTACTTTCTGGTGCCGAGCTGAGATGGAGACCCTGACTGAATCCATATGTCCGAGCTTTGTGGTCGTTTACGTGTCAAATCTGGATACAAATTTAGCTTGTCAGCAGGTATGTTGATGACTGATCTCAGGACTAAAGTGCAGTCATAAAACTATTGCAACTTCCCCCAATATGGACAGGCAGGGCAGAGGAAGTCTGAAGAAGACAGCTGTGTTTGGCTAACAACTGGAGAGTGCTGAACTGTGTGTAGGAAGATTACAGTGTAGAGGGTATGGATTATTTTATTGCTGTTTTCTTATGTCATGCAGTGTTACTGTGAACAGTATCTTGAAAAGGCAGTTGAGTCACCGTCTGTTCCTGCTCACAGCTCCCAAGAGCAGAACAGCAGGTACAGAATGTAACTCAGGCTTTCTGAAGCAATCCCAGCTTAGCACACAGGCATCTTGATATCAAAACACTCTTTTTTAAAGTGTAAGAGCCACTTACCTCAATCCCAGGCAAGTGACCTCCTCTAAAGTCACAGTCAGGTCGGACAGTAGCATGGGTGGAAGGATGATATACGTTCTTTTATTTCAGAAGTTGTTTTAGCTTTGTCTTAGCAAGAGACTAGTAGCATTTCTGTTTAAGAAGCTAACATCTCTTTTTTTTTTTTTTGATTCATTGCATATTTATAAGCTTTGATGCCTCTTCAAAGAAAACTGGTAACACCTCCTTCTGCTATTTTCTTCATGGTAGTTACATCAGTTTTAAAAGACCTTATTAAAGAGCTTATCTTTAGCATCGTTTCCAACTCTAACCAGAGCTTTCATTATTATATATCCTCTCCAGAAAAAAACAAGTTTGTACCTCCTAAGAATGCAAAAGATCCAGAAAACCATACCTATTCCAGAATCAATGTAATTGGCCTTTTTGTGCATTCAGTCCACCAAGCAATGCTGTCAGGTGCTGCTATACACCATGTTCTGCTAAAAAGAGGTCCAATAGAAGAGTTCCCATCCCTTCAGAAATACAGAAACAAACAAGGGAGCTCATTAAACACAGGCTAGAGGCAGAAATAAACTTGTATTTCTGGAGATATTCCTCCTTTCTCACATCTGGGAAAGTGGGACTCGGGGCATAGGTAGGATCTTTGCTTCTGACCTGATCTATCAGTTCACAGAACAATACAATCATAGAATACCAGGTTGGAAGGGACCTCAAGGATCAGCTGCTCCGACCTTCCTTGACAAAAGCACAGTCCAGATAAGATGGCCCAGCACCCCGTCCAGTTGAGTCTTAAAAGTGTCTGATGTTGGGGAATCTACCACTTCCGTGGGGAGATTATTCCAATGCCTGATGGTTCTCACTGTGAAAAATTGTCCTCTTGTGTCCAATTGGAATCTCCTTACTACCCATTACCATTTGTCTTTACCATGTGACTCCTTGTAAGAAGGGAGTCTCCATCTGCTTTGCAGCCACCCTTTAAATACTGGGACATGGGGATAAGTGGGAATTTCTTATTCCATTTGGCAGAGCACTGAGCAGCAGGCTACTTACACAGGTAGCATCATCTCACAAATCGTATTTCCTCAAGTGCCACACTTGTCCTCTACTTTAATTTTGACTTTCAGGGTACCACTCTTCTCAGGCCTATGTTCCTGGCCTCACTGCTTTGTCATCTCATGGTTGTACGAATCAGCCTAGGGAATAAAAGGCTGATTTCTGGAAGGCAGACTTATGGAAGACAACTGATGATGAATCACTGAAGTTAATAAGTGTTAGTCATTAAAATTGTTCTTAATAAATGAATCTCACAACAGCAAAAGCAGTACTCACCAGACAATGAGGGAAGTGGCAGGGGGTACTCACGCAATGCATGGAAATGACATGACAGAAAACATCATCTAGGTTGTAGCAGCATCTGCCTCTGCTCATTCTACAAAATTACAAAGGGTTTACATTTATCACAACATAAATAAGCACAGAGAAAAATAAGAGGTAATAAGGAATGTTTGCTTCCACATGCCACAAATAAAGACTGGATACACAAATACAAAAGTAGGGTGTAATGAAAGCTGACTTCTCACAGACCTTGATGCATGCATAGGTGGTCAGGTCTCTTTTGCAAACACCTCTTGGATAGGAGACAAATTACTGAATTTAAGTTATTTAAGCTATGTCTACTTCAGCAGGTGGCATGTTTCAAAAGGAGAGAATCTGGGAGGTAGAAGGATTGGTGCCAAGTACATGATGTCCACATCAACCTTAAAGATTTTGCTGAAAATGAGATCTAGTCTGATCCGGCTTATTCAACACCCATTAGCAGTGGGAGTGCAGGCATCTTCCTGCAGCATTTAATTCAGTTTAGTTTCACCAAAAAAAAAGAAATTCAGTCTGCATGCTCCAAGACCATTTCACAGTGTGAACTCTTTTTAGGACAGCAGGGGAATTCACAAACTTGCTCCTGGTCCAAACGAGAACAATAAGTTCCATAGATGTGTCTACCTTATGTCTATAGTGTCTACCCAACTGTATCTTTAGGGCATTCACATCTGCGAGACTACATTCCCAGTTTCCTCCAATTGCAAAGTAAGATACCATTATTAAGGCATTATAACTCAATAGCTCTTACATTTTTTTGGCTGTGGTTTTACTGAAGCCCATAAAACAGAGTCATATCTTCATTTCTGTGAAGGACCTGATTCAGCACCTGCTGAACTCTGTGAAATTCTTTCTGGTGGTTTAAAGCAATTATAGAACAGACTCCAGGTAAGCTGCTCACTCATTTGCTTTGAGTTGCATTTTTAAAGTGAATTTAATTGTTATTCAGTACTGCTGTTTTGTTTCAGAACCAATGCAGGACCTATTTTGTACTGGCAGGAGCAAAGACTCCTTCGGCTGAGAAGACGGGATGGTAGAGAGCCAACTACAGTTTCTGTAGTTCCAGAGCTTTTCCAACACCTTCTAACTCCAACACCAACACCTTGGCAGCTGCTGCAGCAAAGTCTGAGCTTAAGCACAATATCAGTTATTACATCTACTGCTCTCTGCAGCAGCATCTTTTTCACTTTTGCCATGAGTAGGTGTATTTTGTATCGCCCTTTTTCCTCTATTAGCCCAAGTCCGGCAACAGTCTAATTTCATAGCCAATACAAATATTACTTACATTTGACAAAGAGCCAAATATTCACCTGTGTGAAAACCACAGCTACTCCGTGCTTCATGTCGGTCTATTTAATGCTTTTCTTCTCTCTGTGCCCATATTTTGACACCATTACACTGTGAGGCATGTGACACAATAAAGTGCTGCCAGCAAAAGCCATGACTGTCCATGGAACGTCTCTCTTTTCACTCAGCAATTTCTCTGCTGCAGTGGGTATGGTTCATATCCTCTAACTGAAAAGCAGGTCCCTGGAGGAAAGTGGTTGCTGTTCATGAAAATACAATGTAAGACAAAAATGATGCATTCATCAGTTTTAATGTTTGACATGATTCCATGATGACCCTCCATCCACATACTAGGAACTTCTAACCTCGATGGCGTTGGGCAATGGAGACAATTAGTTAAACAAATGTACTTTTTGTTCAGCAAGGCACTCCCTGTATGTTCTACCATTGAGATTTTTCATTGCAGAGTAGGTTTGTTTGAAGTAAAACTGGCAGACAATTTTGCGATGAAACAATTGTTTTCAGAAACTGTTGATGTGTGGAAATAGAAGCGCTCAGGCTGCTTTCAAAGGACAAGGCTCATCTGGCCAAACTCAGACGGAAGACAGATGTTCTCTGACCTTAAGAGAGTTTCAGGCAGGCAAGTGGGAGTAAGAATCCAACCATGACATACTTGCTATGCTTATTTCAGCCTATGGATCTGAACCTCACACTCCCACATACCCAGCAGGTTTTCTGCTCTCTGGACTATTAAGTCATCTCCCCTTATGCTCTCTCCAAATAGATAATGCAGTAATCCGTGTGAGGTGGAGTATGTCCAACAGGAATGACTGAGAGAAACACAGAGATTTACTTAATAACATGCTTCAGGCATTTGATTAAATTCTACCATCCCAGGGTTCAAATATCTCTTTCAGTAATCGCCTACAGAAAGGTAAACACATTGAGTGAAATGTAGACAGAAAAAAAGAAGTTTAAATCATTTGGCATGTTTGAACCTAACAGAGCCTTTAACAGAGATCTAAATTTCTACTGTGACAGCTCTTGAAATATTACATATTATATGATAGATAGATCTGACTTTTTTTACTAACAACCTTGAAATGTCGTAATGTCATTTCAAAGTATAATAGCCATACACTCACACACCAAAACATCAAATCTGCACAAAAATTCACAAGGGGAAATGGAAAAGATTCTTTCACTGAGTTCTTGCTGAATGCAACTTTCTGTAACACAGGAGTGGGAGAATCAGTAAAGTTTATCACTCACATGATCCTCTGAGATCTCATATTCCTTAAGAAAAGTTAATAAATTCATCTTCATGGATTCCTTGAGGTAGGTATTATCCTCATTTTGAAGGTAAGAAAAATGCAGTATGGAGGAAATAAGTCTTCCATATCAAATACAAAGTCATTGGCAGAAGTGCAAAGAGAATCTAAATATATAGCACTCAACCGTAACTATGACATTATCCTTTTCCATAAAGTGTTTGTCCTTTCAAAGGTATCACAGTCAGAGTTGAAGGGAAAGATTCTCTTTCACCTCACCCATATTACTGAGTTTTTTCCCTTTCTCCTGTTCCATGAGATGGGCTCAAGTACATACTGTCTGTAAAGCAAGGAAGAATTACTCAGATCATCCAGTCCTCTGTATTTAAAGTGTAGCCCCTAATCAAAGGAGTTTGAAGTATTTTGGCCTTGGATCTCCTTTTCTAATGTTGAACAGGCTCTACTGTACATTGGAGAAATTGGGGTGGGTTTTTTTAATAACAACTTTTTCATTACAGAATCATACTTCAACAAACTATTTCAATGAATCATTTTCTTTTTTTTCAATTGAAAACACATTTTGCTGAGAAATTTCTAACTACTTGACTTTCAGGATAAGTTAATAACCTGGACCTAAATCCTGAATTCCTTCCTGAGGGATATTTCATCCTCTCAACGATTTGATCTGCCAAAAAAAAAAAAAAAAATTGGGAGTAATACTAGAAATAACAATGGCTTATCATTTGTATTTTGTTAAGAAAGCAGTTTTATTCATAATGAAAATCCCCTAGGAACTTTCTTTTGATTGCAGTGACATCTGCTGGTACTCATAAAAATTTCTGAAATCAGAATAAACATGTCAAAATGACACCAGGTACAGGGCCGAGCAGCTTGATGTTTTATTTCTAAGTAGGAGAGGAGAAAAAAAGCAGACGTTTCAGAGTTCAGACATGTATCATCCCAAGGACTTTAGGCTTGCTCATGTTTCTTAATGTAAGAACAAAATATTCGGTGGAGAGAGCACAAGTTCAACAGTGTTTTAAAAGGCAAGGGGTCACCTGATACATGGGGCACAGATTGTTGCTCACTTTCTATTCTGGAGTGAATGAAAAGAAGGGAAAAGACTGCAGTGGAGAGAATTCAGGAATGCAGAGGAGTCTACAGAAGCAGCAGGGCTGGCAGAGCTAGCAGTAGGCCAACACCAAGAGCTCTCAGGCATCTCCATTCCTGAGTCATTGAAGCAAAACACAGATGCAGTCAAGCTAAAAAAACTGAAACTCTGCACAAATCACCCTTGAGCACCCAAACCCCACCACCTGCTTTCTTGGTGTGGTGCACAGCTGATGACTGCCCCTTCCACCAGAAGACTGGATCATCAACAGCACTGGGGACGTCTACATCTTCCTGCTCTTCACTAACATACTCCTTGTTCCGCCTCTACCTTTCAAATAGATAGTGGGCAGTTAAGAAAAGACAATATAGGAGCTAAGGATTTCTATAAGATACTCAGATAGCCATTTTTCATTGTAAATTCTCTCCTTCCATGTTTTGTTCATACTGAATGTAGCCGTAAATACTTAAGAAAACATATAATATACATTAGACTTATGAAGCATCACAATACATGCCTTTAAAGCAACACAATGTATAGTAATACATAACAAAAAGTTATTTATACGTAAGTATCCCCCTTATTTTCTTTCTGAAGCAAACCGGAAGTCTTGTATACTTTAGTTACACTCTATTTGGCAATATGCACAATGGAGAATGCATTTTAAAATGTGTCCTTTTCTTAATTATGTAAAATAATGGCATATGAGTATTTTGAAAATCATTACTGATTATATTCATATATCAAACACTTAGTTGGTCTTTCTGAAATGACTGAGAAATGTATCAAGACATATTGTCCAATGACAATAATTTAATGCTAGTCAAAGTCAGAAAGCTGCATTGTCTAATGCATTAAATTATTCCGTTCCCCTCTGCCTTTCAGATAAAATCAAGAATATATAGGCTAATACGAACAGTGGGCCATCTCTCTGGACTTTGCAACCTTCCAGATAACCCATGAATCTGTCCTGTAGCCATTTGGAGAAGCACTGGGAGCAAATGAGTTATGAGTCATGGGAAGAAGAAAAGGCATGTCACAAAAACTGAAATTAAATGCAAAGGGAAATGACAAGTACTGGAAATATGAGCTGCCTAACAAGCCACAGATAATAAAACAAGGCAAATGCTGGAAATGGCAAATAACACAAGAAGACAAATACTGGGAAGAAAACACAATAAAATAAGAGAATGAAAACAAATACAGAACTAATGGTATCATTGATCCTAAGGAATTTTGAAAGGGTAAGACAAAAATACTGAAACAAACAAAGCTCTAGGGAAGATGCTAAATTAAGGCAGAGTAAAAAATAAGAGATCAAAAGATTCACTTAGAGGCTTGACCAGAAACACCAGAGTTGTCATTGATGGACTCTTTGATTCTCTCCATAGTTTTTTGTGTAACTTCAGCGTACTCTATTCGATTCTAATCTATCTGTTTCCTGGCATATGAGCAGATGCAGATACTGTTGTCAGGAGTGTGGAAGGTTTTTAAGATCTTTGGCCATTGTTTTAAATGTGACTTTGATTTACACCTTGAGTATGCTTAATGATTTGCAGAAACTACACTTGCTAAGCAAGGCAGAAATTTCTCCAAGTTCATTTATTGATTCTAAAGGGAAAAGAAAGAAGAGAACATGAAAATAAAGATGAAAGGCCACAGTCTCGGCTGAGATATGTATGTGTAGTTAGATGGTCTTCTGATTCATATTTCTTAGAAAACTCACTTCACTGAACAAAACTATTCCCAAGGCATTTACAAGTTTGTATAGGGGATGAGTCATATAAAATTGATGCTTGGCTTATTGATTCTTGAACACATTGAACTATTTGTTACGTCCTGAGTTTGCACACTCAGGCTAATGTATGTGGGACTACCTGTTTGCACTCTGTGTTGTATGATTTGTTTATAAAAACATAAACAAACACGGCTTCAGTCACGTGTAATTCTTGCAACTTCCCTGCTGCACAAGCCTTTCAAAATATATCCAGAAAAGAAAATGAGAATATTTTAAAATGAGTTGAAAAATGACATCTGAGAACTTGCTGCAGCCTAATATAAATTTTTTATGAATAATAATGCTGATTATTTATTTCAATGACACGCTTTGAAAGGGATAAGAAAACAGAATATGAAATAAATTATGGAGTAAATGCATATTTTAAACTCAAAGAGAAGGTTACTGTGGCATTTCAGACCAACAATGCCTTCCATATCACTACAAATATTCACCCTCACATAAATGGTAATAAAACCAAAACATCACAAGCCCCTTTGTATTTCCTTGCGGGTCCACATACAGAATTAATGCTACTCAAAACAATGATAACATGTCAAGAAAAAAGCATTTATAGCTTAGTCTTCCGCTCTTTAGTGCTGAAAACCACAAATTTCCAAGTTCACAGTACTGTGCTTTTTATCCAAAGATCTTGATGTGCTTCATAAACTTTAATTAAGCTCCACAGCACGCCTACCAGTCAGGCAGAAATTACATTATTTTCAGAAAAAGCGTAGCATGGCCTTCATTCCTTACACCTCTGCTCTGATTACATACCGCGTTCTCTCCACTGTAATGTATTGTGGAAAAATATGCAATAGCAAAGCAAAAGGCCACAGTGCACCCAACCTCTAGTAGTTTAGCTTTCTTTGCTTTTATTTCTTACTTTTTTGATAATACCTTACGCTAACCCCTTGCATTTGTTAGCTTTACTACTGAATTCATATATGTATGCCTAAACTGAGCTTATGACTAAAATACTTTCCTTTCCTTTTTTTTTTTTTTTTTTTTTTTTTTTTATTTTTTTTTTTTTTTTTTTTTTTTTTTTTAATTAGAAGGATTTTTACTTTAGGTTGTATTTTCTGCTAGAATCAACTATGGAAAATATACGAGACTATATAGATTTGGAAACTAATTGCTACGGGAGCTGTACTTTTCAAAGCACAAATCCTCTTTTCCTACATTTGTATGTACATAGAACAATATGATCACATTTTTTGGGGGGACATCTGAACACCTCGACAAGAAAAAGAGTACCATATTAAAGACAGTACTATAAAGAAAGCCACAGTTTCTCCAGGGCGGACTAAGGAAGTAAGAGGGATGTAGTCATTATCTTTTTGCAATTTTAGCATGTGATACATCTCACCAAAAAGCACCTTCAGCTGGTAAAAGGGGTTCAGACACAAGCCATTTGAACTGAAGTTAGATATTAGATATATATAAATAAGAAAAACGCGTTACAAAATAATTAAGAACAAACTGCTGGATTTAAACCAAAGTGCAAATACTTTGAAAGGGACACTAAACTATGAAAGCGTATGTTATCAACTCTCCTAGGTATCTACAGTCCAGAGCAACAACTAAAAATGTGGCTGAAATGCAGTATATGCAGCTCAGACAACCAAGTGCAAATCAGAAGAATTTACCACACAGTGCTAAAATTTTGGAATTAATTTTAATACTTGAAGAGTTAAGGAGAAGATCCACAGGGCTATCAAAAAATGGAGATAGGAATTATCATGGAAAACAAACTACAAAGCCCAAGGAAAAGACATTTATGATGAAGAGGTCGAAGTATTTCACAAATAGATTGAGGAGCATGTATTGTTATTATTTAGAACTGACGTGGAAGGCAACATTTTCTGAGAAGCAACAAAAGTCAAAATCAGAACTGATAGCATGAAGTCGTCTACGTTTCAATAGACCAAGTTTTCTCAAAATAGTAGTATAAATAGTATAGCACAATCCTGGTTAGCACAGGATGCTGCCCCAGGCCCTCCTGGTGGGACCCGCTCAGTATTTTCAGGTTCACTTGCAAACAAGGAGATGCCTGTATTTGTGGCCCTCCTTAGTGTCGTTCAGTGAGGAGGAGAACCCAGAAAGAGCTCTTTCTAATCTTTTATGGAAGTGTATATGCTTAAATTTTTATTTAAAAGTTACCTGTAAGAACTTTTCGCTTACACAGAGTTATTGTGTTATCCTGTGAGAAAGTATACACATGTAGGTGTGTGTCTGTAGGTTTGCCTGCCTGGATTATTCTTTCCTTTATGAAAACTTTATGACCACGACAGACTAATAACCTCAATCTAATTACTGATTGTTACATTATTAAATTATTACTAAGTTTAACTTTAGTAACAGAGGCTATATGTAAAGTTATCAATCAGATGTAATTTTTCCAGCAGGATATACTTAGCCTCGGCGTCACCAAAATGTAGCAGCATCCATGAAGTGTAAATTGCTGGCAAAGGAGTGAATCTACCTAGGAATCTGCATTTGTAAATCTGCTCTGCGGGGTGAGTTCCTGGACTGGAGGTGAGGCTATGCCAGAAAGGGGAACGTGGTGCACTGGGGGTCCTGGCTGCACCCCAGTTGGCCCAGCCCCCTAACGGCATCAGGGCAAGTGATTGGCTTCGCTCCTAAGAGAGAAGCAGTGAAATATTTATTAATGTGAAACAGTGATTTAACAAAATCAGTGGAAAATGTGATAAAACCGGTAGTAAATGCGATAGTGTTTTACAAGCTTCGATGTCAATGTACACTCTATTATTTACTGTGCAGAGGACGGGGTCAGACACACTGTCAGGGAGCCCCTCCCGTTGAGTCAGGAGGTTCAGAAGGGACCCCCTGGCTTTCTGAACTCCTTCCCAGAGAGGAGTCTGGGAGCAGCTGGATCAAATCCCAGTCCCTGACTTGGTCAACGGTTTATGTCTAAAGGACTATATCTGCGCAATCAACCCTCTGTATTACTTAGCTAAGATTTCAAAGTTTAGCATGCTATTAGTCACTTACTAAGAATCTGTTGCAGCAAGGAATCTCTCAACCTCAAGGAATAGAACCTGAAGCAAGCACCCTCACAAAAGGCGAGATCCTGGCGTGCAGCCATTGCCGTACAGGAGAGCTCCAAGGGCTCTTGGGCTGTCCACTATTTATAGGGTAAGAGAATTGACCTACAGTCATATTCTTATGTCCCCACTCTGGACAGTGTTTTGGCTGTGTTGCCAGCCATCCCTCAAAGTCCAGGTGTAAGTTATCATAACTGCTGTTGTGATGGTCACGGATGGACTGAGCAGGAGCCGGGGGGGTGGGGGAGAGGGGAGGAGAAGAAGAGGGGGAAAAACAGGGAGAGCGCAACACCACACAAGTGAAACAGAAAATGGAAATAAGAGAAGTGCCATTATCTCCATTTCACTCATACTCTTCTCATATGGCTGAGAAAAAAAACCAAAAAAACACAACAACAAAAAACCACCTTTTCCAGTCTTTCAGTTCTTTAATTTTATGACATGAATGGTTTCTGCCTAAAGGCACTTTGTGTTACAGGGTACGGTTTGCCAAAATATTATTTTCAATATGCATATCCGTCTTATTTTAAAATCTTTTTGCTTGCAAATATTAAAATGAAGCTGATTTCTTGCAGGTCGCAGAATCTGAACTGAAAAATTTATGTATTCGAATTTTAGGTATATGCTATTTTCCAGCTTAGCCTCTGTACAAATGCGATTGACCCTCCTGAGCCAGTTTGGCTGCTGAAGAGATAATAAGAAATCATTAATATTTTTATAATCTGCACAATTTTAAAATATTTGAGAACATGCTGTCATGGCAATAACTGCTCACGTGATTGCAGCTCCTAAAAATACTCCTCAAAGCATTATATGATTAGCATATATGTGATTCCCAAAAGAACCATTTCATGGAGTAGCACTTCTGAGGGCCTACTGCCAGTGCATTAATGGTTTTGATGCTATAAAATCACTGGAAGAAAGTCTCTGTTATGAATAGAGACATTTCCTTTGCAGCGAAGGGGAATCGAACGGATTTACATGATCGAACCCTTTTCGGCCCCTTGGAAAATCTGGTGTTACATAAAATGAGGTAGTATGGGCATTACCCCCACATTGTAGTTTTTTTATCAACACCCGTAAACTTTCATCTATTTCTATTACCAATGTCTTTAAAATCAGGCCAGACTTATGGTTTCCAAAATGGTGGATTCAGCATTTAACTCACAATAGCACTTACTTGTAATACTCAGGGAATTTTGCTGCTTCATTGACGCGCAGGATAAAGAAAAAAAATTGAGATCTCATTTAAAAATTGGCCTCCAAAGGAGTATTCTGATGCTCGCCTCGAGCAGCATGACATAATTTAAATGTGATTTATATACACAAAGATAGACTTTCAAAGGCAGGCATATAACTCCATAATAAATCATCGGGAGTGCTTCACTTGTAAAAAGTTGCTTGCCTGGGCATTGTGTCAGTAGTTTAGTTACGTTCTTCTGCCTGACAGATGTGGAACAGTGTGTAACACTAACACACTGCTGCAGCATAAGCTTACTCAGCACTTTTCTGGTGGCCAAGTGCATTAATGGTAGAGTTGTTGCGAAGCATCCTGAGACGAATGCATATTTATAAGAATTACTAGGTCTTGCTGGTTCATGGGGGCTTTCATTTTCATGTCATAGAAGAGCAGTGATTAATGCAACTTCTGTATGTGGGGTATGGTTAGGGAAGAGAAGCCCAGCTTTCAAAAGACAAGCAAGGTCTGTCCCTAGGAGACATCAGGGCTGAGCTGTGACTCACCAGCCAGAGAGCGAGGAGAGAGGGATGAAAAAGGAGTGGCTCATCTGTTGGAAACAAATTGCAGGAAATCACTGCTCCAGGACTGGATCTGTCACCTACATGATGTATGAGCCTTCAGAGGCAGAGGCAGATGTCTCCTGAAGATATCTGCAAAGCCTATTCTAAATTAGTTTTATAATAGAAAAGCCACAATAATTCAGCTTTTCAGGACTGCCTAATCACAGTGCACCCATGTGATATTCCTTGGACAAGATCCTCAGCCTGCTTTGTTCATCCTGGGGAAATGTATTGGAGCAGAAAAGATCCTACCAGCTGCATATCTGCTTGTGTGAAGGTTGCTGTAAGACAACTATGGTGGCTGTGCAAGGTCTGTAGGAGGAGGTAGTCCAAGAATAATGGAGGCAGAGACACACAACACAGTCACTAACACTTGTACTCTGCTGTGAGACTCAGCTCTGCTGGAATTTCAAAGGGTCCTCATTTGACTTCTGAACTTAAAACATCTTTTCCAGTTATCTAGAGAGGTAGAACACAGACTTGTACCATGTGCCTCATCAGGAGGACTTGTCCTTCAAGAGATGTGTTCCATCAAACCACCACACTACTTAGCACCTTCCCTTCCGTGGCTGTTCTTGTTTTGCAAGCTTCCTTCCCTTCCAAGCTGTTCTGCCAGTGATCTAGGAAGCTGGAAAATGCAGGGAAAAAAAAGTCCTACTCTTCAGGGTATGTCTTCTTTGGCAAAAGCAGCACAACCTTTCTCATACAAGCTTTGGCACTAAGGGGAAGGACAGAGACATTTTTTTTCCACTGCTAAAAAAGTTTCCCAGGAGCTCAAGCTATGCTGAGAGAGAACAAACTGTGCTGACAAGCGACTAGTGTTCAAGACTTTGTGCATTTTCTGAAGAGGCCATAAAAGAAATACCTGACTCAGAGGAATGTGTGTACGTCTAAAATTTCTTCACCCTTTGTAGCCCATGCTTCTTTGGGGCTTTATACGATCATATCTAAATGGCTCTGCCTTTCAGCCACTTGCTCCCTAGGTTTGCAGAGTTTCACCTACATGAGTACAGCGAAGGAGACTTCTCTTTAATCTCTTCCTTGCCCCCTTAAGCCCTCTGTGCTGTCCTGAAGTTAAGAAGTACAGAATACGACACAAATAATGCAAATACTGCATTCCTCAACATTTACTTTGATTTTCCTTTCATAAACGAATATAAATCAAAGAACACACTAGAAAAGAAATAATATCTGAGCAATTATTTAAAAATACTTTTCACATCTTTGAAGCACAAATACAATTATTAATAGCAATTTTGGCAAATGATTACCTAAGCTAATAATAACTTTGTCCAGCTGCTCTACCAAAAAGTTATGTGTTGTCTATGGCTGTAAGATATACAAGAAAATTTAAAACTGCATCAAACAAACAGCTCTATGAAAAGCAAAATACTGAAAAACCGCTTGAAATGTGCTTGTATATGAGGGATAATCACTAAAAATATACTGATATGTAAAAAAATCTACTCATAGATTTGTAATACAGATGGCACCTTAAATTAGCTAGTCTATATTTTAGAGGGATTCTAGAAAAAATAAGAAATGCAGATCACAACGTTTTATTGTATTTATATTGTGTAAGCACTTGAGGAAGACACAGAAGAAAGATCCATCCCCAAGAGAGTTTTACTAAAGCTGATTATTTATACAGCTGTGCCAAAGGATGTGTCAAGCGGCTCGTCTGAAACGCCCCATTCACATTTTCACTAATATCAAAACAGCCACCAAGGCTTTTTCAAGTATGAATTTGAACGACGATAGTGACATCGAGTGGTCATTGCTGTTAATTCCTGCTGTTTATTGCCATGAAACTCCTGCTATAATGGCAATAACAAGGTGTAGACTTCAAAAAGTATACAGTGCTAAATCAACTGGCACTGCTTGTACAGCAGTTACGAAGGTGAAGTCATTACCAATTGTCAATGTGCAGTCTACATTCACAGTCAAGCATTTTACACATAATCCTGCGTATATCGTAGGGACTCTTTAGTCTGGAGAAGAGAAGGCTGAGGGGAGACCTTATCAATGCCTACAAGTATCTAAAGGGTGGGTTGAAGGAGGAGAGAGCCAGACTCTTTTCAGCGGTTGCCAGTGAGAGGACGAGGGGCAACGGGCACAAGTTGAAACGTCAGAGGTTCCACTCAAATAGGAGAAAAAACTTTTTCACAGTGAGGGTGCCAGAGCCCTGGAACAGGCTGCCCAGGGAGGTCGTGGAGTCCCCTTCTTTGGAGATTTTCAAGACTCGCCTGGATGCTCCTGAGTAACGTGCTCTAGCTCTGGCCAATCCTGCTTCAGCAGGGGAGTTGGACTAGATGATCTCTATGGTCCCTTCCAACTCTAAAAAATTCAGTGAAATTCAGTGAAAATTCAGTAGCAGAGCCCATAATGTACTGACAAAAGCACAAGCAGAATACGAAGGCAGAGCATCTGCCACAGGGTGGGCTGCACCCTTAAAAGGTTGGCATCAAAAGTCTGAAGAACATGGCCTGAACCATGCACCCATTCACACCTGTGCATAATGTCAGGTGTGTGACCAGCACCAAGTTCTGGCTAATTTCTGTCCCCAGAAGTTCTTCCCTACTACTTGGTCCTGGTGCTTGCTCTGGCCCCACTCAGCCCCTACATTCACAGGAGACCACTCACATCCACGTGGCCTTGCTCCTCGAGCACTCTATACCTGTACAAAACAATTAGTGTGTGTAGGCTGGATGGGTCCGGAGCACACCCTCCAGCCAGTCCCCTTGCTTGGAAAAATCAGAGAACCAGCACACTGGCAAGCGCTCTTATGCCTCAGGAGCCAACCTCGGTGCAGCAGATAAGTCACTAAGACTAGCAGCATAATTAAAGTTAATCATGCACGTAAGCGCACAGCTGGCTGGAGCCATACGCTTGGCTTTTCGCATGGCTGAGGGGGCTTCACTGGACAGAAGGAGGGCGAAGATCACTCAGTAGCCAGGGATACAATGAATGCTCACCTGGGGTTTTTTGGTGCTTATTGAATCCACATTATGTTCCTACTCTGTTTCCTTTTTCATCCCCTTCCCAATGCCCATGGCCACAGTGTGACTGAACTTCTACTAAAATTCCCCGTCTTTTCAGTTCTCTATTACTTTTTTTTTTAATAGTTAGTTGCATTTAAAAGCACTATTTCCTCCTTATTGCCCTTACTGCTTAGATGTTAAGGCATCTGCGTTAGCTCTTAGGGCAGACACTTTGTGGCAGTGACAATCTGTCAAAAATGACTGGGGATTGTCATAGGTTTGGGTGCACCTGTGAAGCTCTTAACCAGAGCATATCTCAGGTAATAATACACTCTATCTCAGGTAATAATACACTCTCCACCCCACATAGTTCCATATTGTGCCCTGCATCTGCAGGCCATGCCTTAAACAGAAGGTTCTCCTCAGTATCTAGAGGTACGTTGAGGGAACTTGCTGGGAGTCCAATTCAAAGACTTTGATCTTCAGATTTCAAGGAGGGAGTCACTTTTTGTCTTTATGATGTACAACTGCTTCTACACGTGGTGTGAGACTTTAGAGGAATTTGAAGAACAATGCAGAAAAGGATAGCCGCATCCACTTGCACCAGCATGGGGTTCTCCACAGGCTGCAGGTAGATATCCACCGATAACCACCATGGGCTGTAGGTGGACAGCCTCTATGATTCTATCATCTGCTACCATTCACTTTGGAGCATTTGTAGGCCCAACCTGCCCCAGGCAAGTGCGTGTAATGCATATTTATTAGCTCAGTTTGCACAATGCTGTTGCAACTTTGTCACTTTCAGATGGTTGGTTTGGTCTGGTTTCTTTTAGAAGCGAACCAACTTGTAGAGGTGGGGTTACTGTTGGTCAAGTTCCATTGTGCGTGTCTTGGTAGTCATCTATACATTGCAGCTTTAACTTCTGGAAAAGCTTTTTAACACATCACACCTCTCCTTTGAGTCCAGGGGGGCCAGGGCAGACCATGTAAGGCTGTATAGGGTCTGGATGGGGTGGAGTTGACTTTCCCCATAGCAGCCCTTACAGGTGCTGTGCTTTGTATTTGTAACTAGAAAGGTGTTGAAGACACACCAGTGTTTTGGATACTGCTGAGCAGTGCTCCCACAGCCTCAAGGCTGTCTCTCCAAACTCCCTTACACCCAAAGGCCAACAGACTGGGGGTGCGCAAGAGGTTGGCAGGGGACATAGCCAGCACAGCTGACTCAAGCTGACCCAAGAGATATTCCATACCAAATGATGTTGTGCTCAGGAATAAAAGCTAAGAGAAAGGAGGAGGGGAGGGGGTACTCGTCATTAAGGCGTTTTTCTTCTGGAGCAACCACTACACATACTGAGGCCCTACTTCTTGGGCAGTGGCTGGACATTGGTTGCTGATGGGAAGTAGAAAATAAGTCTTTTGTTTTCCTTTGCTTCCACTTGCAGCTTTTGCTTTTTCCTCATTAAACTGCCTTTATGAGTTCTTTTTGATCTTATATTCTACCCTCTTGTTCTGCTGAGGAAGGGAGTAACAGAGCGGTTGCATGGGCATCTGGCAGCCAGTCAAAGTCAACCCAACACTACTTTTCACAGAGCAAGACCACAGAGTCAGCTCTTCCCCGTCAGAACATTACTCCCAGGTACTTCTGAAAGGACCCAGCAGAAGTACAGTCCAATTTGTTTACTTTTCTGTAAGTGCCTCTCTAGGTGACCCAGCCGTTTCCATCAATAGAGCAATGAATTATATGGATTATTTGTGCTTTGTGTGACACCAAGTCAGGGCTGCTGCAAAAGTAGCCAAAAGCTTAGAAGCAAGCATCTACTCAGCAGAATAAAATAAAATCTCAAGTAGTGCTCCAAAAATGTAGAATGACCATGTATTTTAAAGAAGTATGGGACACTTGGACACCTGAAGACAATGACAGCTCTTTTTTAATGGTCAGGCAGACACTTAAAACAGTGACTTACAAAAGAGCAATGTATGATGGCACTCATTGATAAGAACAGAAGCCTTCCACAAGTTTAACACCTTCCATAAGCCACCCTGAGGCTACTGTTTTCTTCCTGCAAGTGTGTTTGAGTCAATGGTCATATTTTAAAAAATAGCCAGGTAATAATTGCATAATAAATGAATAATCAGAACTCTGAAACATTTTTAACTATCAGATGTATAAATCCAAGTAATTTTACTTGCCCTTGTCCTTATTATTTTCTCTCTTTCCTTCCTATTCCTTGTACTCTTAAATTATCTTCAATCAGTTTTGACACTAAGAAAACAGAATCTATCTTTGATTTTGCTTGTATTACTTTAAGTACAAACATTTCTAACTGCAGTTTAAACCTTTGAGTCCTAAAGAAATAATTACTAATAAAATTTAGTGAGCATTTTCCTACAAGAACTTTGAACCCTTCCAGACTTACAGAAGCAGGTTAGATTCAAATTTCCATCTCAACTTGTCTCAGAAGTTCTCACTGAAGGAAAACTTAAATGGGATAAACTTCCCATTTTGTCACTCAGAAAAGATGCACCAGCAAAATACACTTCTTAATTGTTTTAAAACCACATTTTTTTTTGTCTAATTTGAAAAGGTAGCTATTTTTTAGGTAGTAAAATTCTGCTGAAGCCATAGGGTCTTGATAGATTTTCCAGAACCAACTTCTTATAAGAGCAGTTCCTCAAATGTCAGTATTACTGACTGAATTGCAGTTATTTTCTTGGATAGTATCTACAATATTTTTTATTGACACTTCTATGTTGGGATGAAAAGGATTCGCTTATTTCCTCTGGTATTTCATCTTTATTTTGACTATATGTACAGCAGAATTGCAACATAAATAGTGTCAGTTTGAAAGTCATGTTCTAAGCTAATTTGTACTTGATGCTCTTAAAACTTATTCTTTATAAAACTTTTGAAAATTTGGGTTTGATAAATTTGCTGATATATGGATCTATACTAGAGGTTTTCATTCATTGGAAATATTTACACAGAAACATATTTCAAGTTTACCAAATCAGGCAAAATTTCTCTTTTTCATTGAAGACCACAAGGTGGCATGTGAAACATACAATAAACATACTTGCAAGAAAATGTAAAAAACTAGTATACAGTACTACCCAATGACCATAGCCTGAAAATTCAGTTTTTAAAAGTCTAAACTTTTATGTGGGATTTTCTCTTTTTCAGTCCAAGCTCTTTACATTGGAAATGCAATAAGGTGCACAAGCCTCTTATTAACAAGGAGGGACTATCCTTTCTAATATAAAAATATATTAGAGCATTCCGGCATAGACACCGGGTCTTGTTACCCACAGAGGCAAAATACAGAACAATCAGTGTAAAATTCAGAAAATTTCTTCCATGATTTCCATAAGAACCAGCCAGATCATCAGTTAATGCAGATGTGGTGTGCTAAATCTTCATTTTAATGGGGTCCTCAATTTAATATCTGGTTTACATATACATTATTCATTAAAATATTCCACCTTCAGTTTTGGTTTGTTGTTTGTTTTTTTTTAAGATCTTTTTCTGGAATTTACCCTCTCCTGAACTGTTACATTTGTTGTTACATTGAAAATATGCCTTACGTTATTCCCGGATGACACATGATAATTACGTACACAAACAGGAAGAGAAGGCCATGCGTTTATGCCCGAAAACCAAAGAGATGATTAACAGGGTTGATTCATTTGGGCTTACTATAAATTCCTCAAGACATAAGTGCTGTTGCTAAAAGCCACAGACCTTCAGCAGAATAATCAGGAATTACCTGCTCCTAAACGAACAGGAATTAATTGCACTAAGAAAATGACTAATGCTTATTATCAGTGAATGGGGTTGAACATTGCAGACAACAAACACCAGGGAGGCTTTATTTCTCTCTTTAAAAAAAGGGGGGGGGGGGGGGGGGGGGGG
>NW_015094509.1:5765093-5913018 GCF_001431845.1 Calidris pugnax
GGGGGGGGGGGGGAAGTGTTGCCATAATCTTAAGTATTTTACAAGAAAAAAGACATTTCATTAAACAAGAGTATTTATTGGAGATGGTTCAGAATCACGGAATTTGGGCAAGATTTGACCTTGCTCAAGCCAGAAGGGTTTCAAATCTGGAGCTGGAAACTGGGGCTATTGCTTCTATTGAGAATTCAGTCTTGTGCTGTACTAATTATGTTCAGTTCCTACAAGTCTTAGCTCCTCATTTCATTTACAGATAGGCTGCAATTAAATTTGCTTTCAAAGCGCATAGGTATTGTCAAATAAACATACCAGTGTTTTACTGAAGTGTCAAAAAAAAACCATAAAAAAAAGCAAATGTAAACAGTTAACGTTTCCAGTCTGGACTTGACCACCAAATGTACCCATTTGGTTACCTAGACCTCTCTTTGCAGTCTTGTAGCAAAGTAATTAATGCTATCCTTTATGACTCTGTGAGGAATGACAGCTTGACAGTTATTTGGAGAGAACTGTAGCTATTCAAGCTACAGGACCGAGCTCTAACAGCTTATGTACTTGTGGGAGTTGTAATTGCAGACCTGGGAGATTTTTGACACTCTTAGGCAGTGCTTTGCATCAAATTCGCCCCACTTGCATAACAGCTTAAATTTTAAAAGAGAAAACAGAGGAGAAAAATAGAATTTGCCCTAATGCACTGCTGAAAGTAAATTTTTCAGCTGCTCTCAGCTGAAATAATTTTGTGGGAAACACAAAAGAAGACTGAAAATCAAAATAAAGGTTAAAACCTGGAAGTGGGGGGAAGAGGGAAGCTGAAGCCTTTGAGGAAATATCCCAGCCTAAAAAATTAACATAGCCTGATCCTGAATGTAGTAGACCACTGAATACCTTATGCTGCCTGTGCTAGTAAATTCAGAGGTGTCAGGGGATGCTCCCAGGCCCTGGCACTCGACCTTCTACCAGAAGATTGTCCTATCAGAAGACTATTAGAATAAACCCTTTTGGATCACAAGAAATACCACTCTCCTAAACAATCCTCCTGCTTCAGGAGTGAGCACCAGGAACTATCCTTAGCAGGCATTTCCAATACAGATTCTCTATTTTGGATGGATGACAGCCATCCCATGTTAGCTGGCCTCGTTGCTAAGAAATGATCCAACCATGTTTAATTTATTAGCATGGATTCATCACCGAGAGACCTGGGCTTCATGTGGCCCCAGAGAATCCAGGACAGCACATGTTAAAGAAGGGACAGAAAAAGTACCACGCTGTCATTTTGTCCAGGCAGAACCCACCAAAATCTCTTTCTCCTTCCGTTCCTCCTTCTCTATCAAGCTTTTGCCTCTGCGTTACTTCCACACAGAAAGCTTTACTGGGTTCATGTGAAGCAGATGGCTAGGAAGAGGACTGGCATCATAAAATTTTCCACGTCCCACAAGCAAGGGGAGAAAAGAGGAAGCTCAGTGAAAACAGCAAATAAATGATTCAAGCGTGGGGTGGCTTTGTTAAACTGCTGCTGCTGAAAGGAAATCTCATTTCTCTTCAGGAGAGCCGCAGAGTTTATCCTAACATTATACTTATGACGTGTCTCACCGCCACGTGGTGACCACCAGCGCAGTAGCACAAAATGGAAATAAAATCCCAGGTGACTCAGAAATATTGTAATCCCAAGCGTTCCCTCTATCCCTCCCTCCCTCCTTCCCTCTTTCCCTCCCTCCAAACTGCCAGAAAAGCTCCTACCAGCTCTGCCCCTTCATTCAGGCAGTTGGGTAGTGCCGACATGTTGCAATAGCTGGGTACAAGTACTTTCATGCAGATCTCTTCAGGTAGAATTGTGTAAACAGTTACAATAGGTAATAATTTCCAAAGGAATTCAGACATTCAAGAACAGCCCAGCTACTGTGTGGCACATGCTAACAAAGAGCAATTAATTAAGGGCTGGTAGAAGACTACAGGAGGGACTGCAAAGGGTGTTGGTTTCCACGGCGCTCCTCCGTTGTAGCACTTGGCATCAACAGATCTGAGCAAGTTTGTCATTATATTGTCAGGATGGCAGCAGGCAAAACGGGATCTCAGCCAGAATCTAAACACATGGTGCTTTGTTTTGTAAAAATATCAGGACTGGGGATGATTTCTTACTGCTATGAACAAGTACAATTCTACAGGTTGTTACCAAAATTATTCATTCCTGCTCTGTAGATAGTACAAAATATTCCTTTTAAAAAAGCTATTTTAAAACAAATATTCATTTTCTTCTTATTTAAAAGTTTGGAAAATCCACCAAAAAAAAAAAAGCAAGGACAAAGGCATTGTCATTCCTGAGTGAAAGTTCATTTTCTAAAACAGGATCCTTTATACAATTCTAAATATACAAATAAAATTCAGGGAATATCGAGAGTTAAGAGAAAAATAGTATCTTTTCCCCAAATATTTCAGAATATTTAATAGGTAACAAGGTCTGTCATGTTTAAGTCCAACAGTAAAAACATAGTGAGAGATCCAATGGCTAAATACGTAAGTCCATGTTCTGACTATTGCCATGCTTTTTTATTACTTCATATCATGTAAATAGATATATCTATATGATACATATTACTGTATTTAATATTAACATTTTCCTGTCTTCAGGTTTGTCATATCCAATAAATCTTGGTAATGGATATTACATGTTATGTGTTCATAGGAAATTATACTAGTGACCCGAACAATTGTTCAGTAATCTTCACAAGACATAATCACTTCCACTATTTGATTTTAATTGCTTACCATTTGCTTTTTTACTACCTTGCTAAAAATATGGTAGCTTGGTACACAATCCTCCCCAGGTTTTGTGGGCAAGATAATAATTCCATTTTGCTGGGCCTGTCATGTTAAATCCTGCCATAAAAATGATCCTACTTGCAAAACACCTGTAACTACCACCAAAAAGAAGAAGAAGAAAAGAAAAAAAGTAGTCTAACAAAACAAGGAAGAGCCCTGACAAGCCAAAGTGAGGCTATATTTATGAGGCAGGACAGATAGGTGACTATCACAGGTAGGTGACACATCCAGACTGACAACTATCCTCAATCCCAACACACCATCATAGCTTAAGTGTTTGATACAGTCAACTGGTCTTGACAGTTTCCCAGCTATTGAGATCAGGGAAGATCATTCAGTTGTCATCTCTGATTTTCAGTGTAATTCCATCTGTTTCATTAAACCCAGATGTATCTATAAAACAAAAGACTAAAAAGGCCAGACCTGAGGCATATAGGCAGTATAAATCACATTTTCACAAATAAGAACAAACCAGGAAGTCATTCTTTCTAAAAAATGGCATATTTGTATGCCAGTTGCACTGAAAGGAAAGTATTTGAAACCACGAGAAATTGAGCCTGATTTATTTAGGGAGGAAACTACCCCTCTTCAGGCAGGATTAAATCAGTTTTTAAATTGCATAATGAAATCATAACTTCCTTAAATCTGAATATCTTGCTTTGACAA
The DNA here is from genome assembly GCF_001431845.1 of Calidris pugnax. Classification (NCBI taxonomy): domain Eukaryota; kingdom Metazoa; phylum Chordata; class Aves; order Charadriiformes; family Scolopacidae; genus Calidris; species Calidris pugnax. The sequence goes on from NW_015094509.1 coordinate 5,768,571, forward strand.
CAGATCTGTACAACTTTCTCTGCTGTTGTGGAAACACAGTCAATCTGGTGAATTTTAAAAACAGCACAACCAGAATTAGTGTTTAATGTCCATAAAAATGAAGGCACTATAATTCTTCTGGATAAAGGGACAAGACTGCAACAAATTCCTTGAGAAAAATTAGTCTTTTTCTTAACACAGTCGTGCCTGTGGTGTACATTTTTATATATACATATATGTTTACAAAGGGGTACATGCACATCTATGCATGTAGATGGAAACAATGTGCATGATTTCTACAGATGTATAGAAAAAACTCCACCTTTCTATATTTTTTTACCCTCTTCTCAACATAGAATCATACAATCATCTAGATTGGAAGGGACGTTGAAGATCATCAAGCCCAGCCATCAACCTAAGACTGTCAAAACCACCACTAAACCATGTCCCTTAGCACCATGTCTACCCATCTTTTAAATACCTCCAGGAACGGTGACTCCACCACTCTCCTGGGCAGCCCATTGCAATGCTTGGTAACCCTTTCAGTGAAGAATTTTTTCCTAATATCTAATATAAACCTCCCCTGGCGCAACTTGAGGCCATTTTGTCTTGTCCTATCACTTGTTACTTGGGAGAAGAGACCAACACCCACCTTGCTATGACCTCCTTTCAGGTAGTTGTAGAGAGCAAGCCTCCTTTTCTCCAGGCTAAACAGCCCCAGTTCCTTCAGCCTCTCCTCATAAGACTTGTCCTCTAGACCCCTCACCAGCTTCGTTGCCCTTCTCTGGACATGCTCCAGTATCTCAATGTCTTGTTGTGAGGGGCCCAAAACTGAACACAGTATTCAAGGTGCGGCCTCACCAGTGGCTGTACAGGGGGACGATCACTTTCCTAGTCCTGCTGGCCATACTATTTCTCATACAAGCCAGGATATTATTGGCCTTCTTGTCCACCTGGGCACACCGCTGGCTCATATTCAGCCATCAGTCAAACAACACCCCCAGGTCCTTTTCCTGTTTCCCCGGCCTGTATTGCTGCATGGGGTTGTTGTGACCCAAGTATAATGACCCTGGCACTTGGTCTTGTTGAACCATTTGCCTCAGCCCATCAATCCGGACTGTCCAGGTCCCTCTGTAGAGCCTTCCTACCCTTAAGCAGGTCAACATTCCCTCCTAACTCGGTGTTGTCTGCAAACTTACCAAGGAGGCACTCAAATGCCCTCATCCAGATTGTTGATAAAGACAGTAAAGACAACCATGTCTCTGAATACCTGTTTACAGCAGAAATATAAAAGCTCTTTCAGCCTATGCTGCTCACAGGAAAGAATGTCAGAAAACAAATACTACTTCGGTCTGGAAAACATGTTTAATATTAGTTGTTATTTTAGCTGACCTTTTATACACAGATACAAAGCGTGAAAAGCATTTTACATGTCCTTATCATCATGTGCTGAACACACAGTAGCTTCCCTCCTGGATTTCGCAAGCTGAAGTCTAAGCTCATCAACATAGCTGTCACACTTTCAAAACCAGTTTCGCCAAATACTTCTTAAATTCAAGAAAGAGAATTATGTTCACTACAACGCTAATGAAACCATGAGGAATATTACACACACAAGAATATCCTCTTTGCTGTGGACCTTTGCTTATCTCGTTGTCTGTGTGGACTTTCAGAAAATCCCCCTGTGAAGGGAAGAGTCAGAGCAAAGACTCCTTAACAAGAAGTAACTCAGGGTGGGAATTCTCACAAGTTAAAAACTCAAAGAAGAAACCAAGAGGCAGCTGTTTATCTGCTAGATGGTCTAAACACTGTTTCCATCATTTAGAAACGGTATTTAACAAAAGCTTTTGTTTCATCAAAAGCCTGATCTACCTTAGGATGCCCCCATGAATAGGGATCTTGTCCACAATCAAAACGAAGGACTTTGAAACTTCAAGTATGAAGAATACTTTTTTATTCTTATGTCTATTCGATGACAAGATATGTGAAAGTCACGGCTTGCTGTACCAGGACATTTATCACCAGATCCAATAAGATAAAATACAGGTTACATCACCTGCTCCTTCAAATGTAGCAGCAGCACTGTCAGAAACAGTGTAGACTTAATTAGGCTCCAAAAAAGTTTACTACGTGGGTAGCACATTAAAAGGTGAGTATCAGATATTCTACTAGTTATTTTTATTAGTATACTGTGCATCTTCTCTATTGCCTACCGCATGTTTTTAAATTACAGTTTAATGGGTCTGTGCTTTGCTAAAGGCCTCAGCAACACCAAGAAAAGCTGTTCTGTTCTGACGTGGTCTGACAGCCAGCCTCAAGAACAGGAAGAACACAAAAACCTTTTTTTCTTCCCCGATGCCATGCTCAGGCTCTGGGACCTAGATTCTCACTTTCTGGTCCGTATCCTTTCTTTATCCCAGGCTTATTCAGATAGAAATAATAAAAATATATCCAGAAAATCTACTTGCTCACTGCTTTAGAACTTTACCCAGATTTAACTCTTCAACAGGATTCTGGAAAACCGGGGTGGAAAGGTTTTTTTTTAGGTAAGCATTGTATCCCACTGCCTCCACCAGATAAGATCACACAAATTAGGCCTGGCACAAGCAGCTTCGCTACACGTTGTCTCCTTCATCACCCTTCTGTTTTTGTAACCACCACACCTTTGGGAAGTCCATCGCGTGCTCTTCACTGACGAGGGAGCTGCACTTCCTCTGTGAGTGAAGTCTGAGCTGCCACTATGGGTGCATAAACAGATAGGTGGGGTTTTACAAGAAAATGCTTGTTTTCTCAGTCTTCAGCACGCTGAAATCTAATCAGAGTTCACCATTTAGTCACTGATTATCCTTAAATCTGCCACTGATATTTCCTGCAGGTCTCTTTGCACACATTATAAGAAGGGATTCTGCTTGCATTTAGAGATACCAAAGGGATTTTAAGTTAAAATCAGTAATAACGAAAAAATAAAGTTTAGGGGTTTTTCCATGCGATGAACTGCTGAAACAAGTTAGGTCCTATAATGACTAAGAAATCTAGTTTTGAAGGTACCTCTCAAAAATTGTTAAGAGTAATTAAAAATAAGCTCAATTGCACATAATAAGTAATAAGTATAATACAAGTCTCTCAGAGGTTATGACCCAATTTACAGTTGGAAACAGAAAGTCAACAGATACTGTTACATGGCTTCCCCGAACACCATTACAGCTTTGATTTGAAGTTAATTATACAGTTAATCTAAGAATCACACCACCACATATAATACCTCAATTGACGTCACACCGTATTTGAGTTTCACAACAGTCAACAGTTTCAACGCAATCATCTTAAAGGAATATTTAAAAGCTTTAATTTGCACCGAAATGATTTCGTATTTTAACTGCAGTTCATATCACATAACTTCAACAATAAAACCTCAAGCCAGTCATGATGCCACTTGTGTCATTTGAGGGAATGCCTTTTAAATATTCTAATGAAAAAAAAGGGGGGTTTCCAGAAGCTGTAATGATTCACTCTAATTTTTCCTTCAGGAGCTCCTCTTTGTCTTGGGAGCTCCGAGTCACCAATTTATCTTTTTGGAACTTCTGTGTTAGTGTGGCAGCAAAACACAGGGCTCACCACAGCACTACAGCCATGGAGCTTGGATCCCAGAATCACAGAATGGTAGGGGTTGGAAGGGACCTTCAGAGATCATCCAGTCCAACCCCCCTCCCAAAGCAGGTTCAGCTACAGCAGGTTGCACAGGAACACATCCAGGCTGTTCTGAGTATCTCCAGAGAAGAAGACTCTACAGCCTCTCCGGGCAGCCTATTCCAGTGCTCTGGCACCCTCAAAGTAAGGAAGTTTTCCCTCATGTTGAGACAGAACTTACTGTGTTCCAGCTTCTGTCTGGTGCCCCTCGTCCTGTCACCAGGCACCACTGAGAAGAGCCTGACCCCGTCCTCTTGACACCTGCCCTTTAGATATTGATAAGCATTGATGAGACCCGTCTCAGTCTTCTCTTCTCCAGGCTAAACAGACCTCAAATGGAGCATTCCTCTTTGCTTTCCACCCTTACTCGCAAGCTTGCCTTCAAACTCTGACATAATTCCAAAAGATCTGTGGAATGTATCAACTAACTATTCCTGTTACTCATCCTGTAGTCCTTTGCTGTGATGAAAATGTCAATATAGCTTCCACTCAACTAGCAAAAACCGACCCAGTGTTGTCTTGGCATGGTCCAAAAACCACTGGCATCAACGGAAATAGATGGGCTCTTTAGACGATATATCACAGTACGCTTTATAATAGATACATATTTTTATAACAACATACAGTTCCACACTTTGGAACAAAACAATTAGCTAAATAAAAGACCATTGTAATACTCTTGGCACTGTTCCCAATCTGCCACTTTTCATAATCACAGGAATTTTCTTGGGTTTTAAGTTAGTCTACTTAAAACTACAAATATACACGAAATCAACACGGCACATTGCAAAAAGATGCACAAATAATTTTTTTTCAGAGGATCTTAAAATTTTTAGTAGAGTGACATTCATACTGTCTTAATGGGAAACACCGTATGTGTTTACACAGTGGTTTTGTAGGACATGCTCACGGTAGGTGTTCGTTGCTTATTATTTTCTTTAGGAAACAAAACCTTTCTTACATATCAGAGTGGAAATAGTATGACATACAGTACTACCGACATGGTAAATACAGAGAGGGATCTGCATAAACAGATACCCAAAACCTCTGTATTGCAAACATTGCATGGAAATTACACTTTTGGGAAACCACCTAGCGTGTGTGAAGGACAAAGGCTAAACAAAAACTGAAAGTAGTGTAAGTCAGCACTTGCTTCATATGGCTACTCAGTATGTTTGCAAAGCTGCAGCATTTGGAGGATATAAATTGCCCAAGAAAAGTGGAAAACCATACCAAATCTATCAAAAGTACTAGGACGTAGACAGGACTGAAAAATAATTGCATACTGTGGAATATTGCACGGTATCACAGCCTGAAAGCTTATATCCTTTCCCTCCTGGTCTGGTCCACATCCATTACTGGGAGAGAAGAGGAGAGGTGAAAATCCACAGCCTAAGATCCATACACATGGAAAGGGGAGGGATTTGCTCTGTTTATCTCCATTTCATCCTGCGGAACTGTCACTCCCTGGGGAAAGCTGCAGGCTTCTAACTTTTAATTTAAACTATTTTGTGTAGGCTGTGACAGCCTGACTGGGTGACAAGGCCTTGCCAAACCCTCCTGCGTAAAACTCTCAGGAACACACCAGCCCATCAGGCAGGCTCCGAGCGGGGGCAAAGGTGAAATTCCACTTTCTGGAAGTTATTTCGAAATTACCTTTGTGAAATGCCGCTATCCTGAAAAAAAACAAAAATAAATCTTCCCAGGACAGACACGGAAGAGATAAGCATCTGCAAGAGCTAATGCTCCTCTCACTGCACCTGAGAGATGAACACACACCCGAAACTGCACAAGTCACAGCTCTGGGGAGGGATGGGGGGGGCAACAGGGCTGGGCCCTGCCATCCTGCATCATTTTTCCGGAAAAAACAGAAATAACGCATCCCCCGCCCCCCTCCCGCACGCAGGGGGATGCTTCCCTCCTGTCCCCAACCCCAGCCCGGGGGATGCCTCCCGGCACGACGTCCCCAGGATGGGATGGGGGGATGCTCCATCCCTGGCCCCGGGGATGCCCCCCGGCCCGACGTCCCCCAAACGGGATGGGTGGGGGGATGCTCCATCCCTGGCCCCGGGGATGCCTCCTGGCCTGACGTCCCCGGACCGGGCTCGGGGAGGGGGGATGCTCCATCCCCGGGGCCGGAGGATGCCCACCGGCCCGACGTCCCCTGGACGGGGCGGGGGGATGCTCCATCCCCCGGACGCCTCCCGGCCCCGCTTCCCGGCTTCCCACGAAGTTTTCCCGAAGGACCCCCGGGTCGCTCCCGGCTTTCTCCTCCCCTGGCGGCGGGGAGGCCGTTTTCCTCGGGGAAGGGAAGTGGAGGACGGGAGAGGAGGCGGACCCGGGAAGGGGCGGGGAAGGAGGGCGAAAGGAGGGAGGCTCCGGCCCCGGCGCCGGGGCTCGGGAGTGCGAGGATGAGCGGCGGCGGGGCCGAGGAAATCCGGGCGGGCTCCATCAGCTATTCCCTTCCCTCCATCCCCTCTAACAAACTGCCGGATTTGCGCTTTATCAGCCGTGGGGTTTACGGGACCGTGTCCTCCGCCCGCCACGCCGACTGGAGGGTCCCGGTCGCCCTCAAATGTCTGCAGGGACCGCTGGTAGACAGGTAACGGGGGTAGGTGAGGGTCTGCCGGGATGGGAACAGCCTTTCCCCCAAACCAGGGAAGGGGATCCCTCTCTCCATCTATTCCCCGGGGGTGCGCCCCGTCGGTGGGTAAAGCGGCCGCGGGCGGTTGGAGCGCGGGTTGTGCCCGGGAGTTGCGGGGGCCGGGTTCTCGTGGGGTTGGTGGTCTCGGTGGGCACCCCCGTGCTTTAAATCCCGGGGCAAAGTAAGATCCCAGGAAGAAGGATTCAGCCCGGGCCACGAAAAATCACGTCCCAGCCCCGGAGCTTCCTCTCTTTCGGTTGTTGAAAATGGGTGGTTTCGGGCTCAGCCTGCCAGACACTTGCCAGCTTGCCTCTTTGGAAGGTTTTGGTTTTAGATTTTTGGGTTTTTTTGGTTTTTTTTTTTTCCCCAGTATGGACCTTGGATCCTCCTCAAGGTGGGATTTGCACAGTTCGGCTTCTTTCTGGGTTTGTTGGTTACTGACCGTTTTCCTGAAGTACCAGCTGGATGTTAAAATTGCAGTGATTGCTGTAGATTTGTTGTTTACGGAAAGAGACAGAGAGACTACACGTAATAGGTTACTGTATCCACCAGAGATTGCTTCTAGCTCCTAGAAGAAGCTTCTCTGAGACGATGCACATTTTTTTCCCCCCAGATCTCACAGTACTGAGAGAAGCTCATTTAAAATAATAGGCTTGTAGGCCCCCCATGTACAACTGATATTTTCCATTAACTCTTCAACTTGTAGCAATTGTGTTCCCCATTTTCTTGGGGCTCAAGTGACAAGAGTGTTTATTACAGGAGCTGTTGCTCCATGTAAGGGGGCAGCAGGTAATGATTTTCCATCCATCTCTGCCTCATTCACTTCCTACAGAACCGATTTTTTATCCTCTAAATGCAAACTTGCCTCTTCTTAGGCTGTCTGACTGCAAATCTGCCTCTTGTGTCTTATCTAGGTGTCTTTAATCTTTACTGCCTCAAGTTTTCCTGGATCTAGTATTAGGCATTTAGGCAGAATAAGATTCATTCAAAAGAACAAGGCTTCTAGTCTTGCGAGCCAATATGCTAGAATATAAGATAAGGTGTTTTAAACTATCTGACCTCTTATTTCCCAGGTGTGTATAAACAGGCTTTATCTCTGAAATCATGCCAGAATGAAATGGAATCTCACTTATGTTTTTAAGCAGGAATATTGTGTTCTCCGACAAGTGGGCTTTTTTTTCCCCTTTTCTTTACTTTAAATGCCTGCTTAAATCCCTGCTAATACAATGTTTGCCCTCCGAACTCAGTCAGGAGGAAACAACAATTATTATTTTTCGCCGTGCGATAATTTAGCTTAGCGTGACATCTAACCTGTGAAACTATGACGAAAAGAGGCAGTGAGGTAATCAAAATAATTCAGCCACCTACCCTGCAGCAGACCAAAAGCTGTAAAGACATCTCTTATGCCCGAGTTTCTGCAGCGAGTGAGGTGCTGGCTGTGTAGCAGGTGACATCAAACACCGTCCTGTAAATGCTGTTAAGAACAGGGAAGGGTTCATGGTGCAGGTGATTCCCCTGCCGGGAAGCCTGCAACCACGTATCCCAGAACTTGGGAGTGTGACCAGGCAAAGAGCAGAGCCAGCTGGGAAGGTATTTGCATGTTTGTACTAATTTAGGCATTACTCAGTGCCCTTCTGGTATGGAGCAGGCAAAGGTGAAGTGAGTTACAGGACCAGGAATAGACCTCAATTATGTCGCAACGCGTTTCCCAGCTGGAGCTGAATCCCCATGTGCCTCACAGCCTGGGAAAACCCCCAACTTCTCAAACCCAGCCTTCCTGGAGGGAGGGAGGGAGGGAGAGAGGGAGTTGTGTCTTTCCTCATGCTTTCCCTGAAGGTTGCCTTTTAACTTTTATCATTTCCTAGAGTTTCCTCTACTAGAAGCCTCTTTCCGTCACATAGATAATGTGAGAAACACCGACTCACATCTTAGAATTTAAAGAGGACAAAGTCACCAAAGCAAAGGTTAAAAAATTAATAATTTATTAATACGAAACAGCGCTGAATCGGGTGCACCAAAAATAGATGCACGATGATCTTTTAGCTTTCAGGTATTTTATACCTTTATCCCGGCCGCTTGAGTTTCTGTCTCCCTTCTCATTGGCTGAGAAGTTGGAGCTCACATTCTTCCCCACCGCTTGACCTATTACAGGTTTATTTTGCACTTTTTCCCATATAAGGCACACATACACCTATTTTACGAAATCATTATCCTAAACACGCCTTTGATTAGTTGATTATGCTACACATTATTTCAGAGTCTTTGCTACCATCTGCTTGGCAGATTTACCAGACTGGTTTCTTTGGCCTTATTGATACTCCCCTACCCTTTGGGTTTTTGTGTTGAAGGCCATGTTCTAGTCTGTTTCTTTTCACCTAGATAACGCTCTGTGAACAAGGATCCCTTGACAGACCAAGGGCATTTCTGGGGATTAATTGGATACAATTTATTAGACTCTACTATTACTAAGGCTTCTTTGTTAGTACTATCACACTAACAATGATACATCAATAAGCTGAAGCAAAACTTAGCTTATTTCCCACAATAAGGACCAGCAATTGCAGTTAATTTCACATCCATCTAAACTCAAAGTTTTCTGTCATAAAAGAGGCAGGCTTAACTCTCCGGGTTTCCTCTTTTCCTCCTCTTTTTGTGAGGGCTAGATGAACATGGATGGGTCCGGGCTGAGGTGGGCTCTTCAGTGTGTGCCCTGAGCCAGCTCTCCCCCTGGAGCTGTGTAGCCACATGAAGAAGGTCCGTGGTGGCCAAGAGCGAACCGTGGTGGCCATAGCCCTGGCTCCTCTGTGGCCGTGCCCCAGCACAGCCGTGTGGCCACCACCGCCAGCTCACATCCAAAGGAGCAGACCAAGATGTGCTGTAAAAATCCTGTTATTGGGCATCCTCATTGCATGCTTGCAGCTGCACCAATCCCCGCTGGTATAAAATCAAATTTTATTTTTTTTTTCTTAGAATTATCCTTCATGGTCCCAAGTATCCTCACTATCAACAAACCTTTTTTTTTTTTTTTTCAAAAACATTTGAGATACTGTCATACCAAATGCTTTATAATTTTCAGGGATAGAGGCGTACTCACTCTTAAATAAAACCTGAGCTTCTCGAATCCTTTTTTTTTTTTTTTTCAACAACATTTGAGATACTGTCATACCAAATGCTTTATAATTTTCAGGGATAGAGGCGTACTCACTCTTAAATAAAACCTGAGCTTCTCGAATCCAGATGCTGCAAGGTCTGAATGTGTAAATATGCATCAAGTTCACATTTATGAGGGGGTTTGGCATAAAAAAGAGCATTCTCACAGCCAAATTCAGGCATCCAGACAGCATGAGGCTGGTCTTTTCCTTTTTCCTGTACCACCAGGGGATGTTTTTTCCGGAGGTGGTTGATTCAAAGCAGAAGCCCAATTTGAAGGAATGTTTTATGTGAGAACAAAACATAATTGTTCATTCCTTTTCCTTCAGAAACCAAAGGTGCATTCCTTTAGCCCATATTATTTTTGTGCATGTCAGTGTAAATTTAAACGTTTGGAGAACGGTTAGTATTACAATTCCCACTCCGTAGGATATTAACATTGGGCCTCGGTGACAACTCAGGGTTTGAAGATGGGCAGTAAAAGAGGACAAATGTAGTTGGTTATTACCCTTATGGTTACACAAGGCAGTGAAAGCTGGAGTTCTGACTGTATCATTATTTACTGGAAACGTGGATGAAATGTGTGATGGAAATAGAGAGATTTGTGTGGTACAACAAAACCGGGGAAGCTATCTTGCATTTGCATTTGCAGATCCTAATTTTTTCTTACAGTATCTTGTTCTCAAAAGAGTGTTGTAGGAAACAAACGGGGAAAGATAGTGGCATTGCATATAGGTACATTTTTATTTTTTTAAAGAGAATACAGTGAATTCAGCATTTTCTTTGAGTTTCTTAGTATTGGCGTGGTAATGGTTTTGTTTCTTTGTTTTCTTTAAGTCATAGAGAGTACCTTCTAAAAGAAGCAGAGATATTACACAAAGCCAGGTTTAGTTACATTCTGCCAATTTTGGGAATTTGCAACGAACCTGAATTTCTGGGGATAGTAACAGAATACATGACAAATGGGTCATTAAACCAGCTTTTACATGGGGTAAGTGTACTTACAGTCTTTAATGCAATCCCGGGTTGTTTCAAATAGGTTATAATTTCCATACTTAAGAGAAATAGTATAGTAAAGTCTATTATTAATAATATTTCAAATTAAAGGATAGTCACTATCACTAGTAGTTTTTGGTGTTCTGTATCCCAAAAAGACAACTAAAATCAAACCACTTTAGTTTTATTACACTATTTCCTTTAATGTCATGATTTATAACTGCCTTCATGTTGAATTATTGTGTACAATCACTTCAAAAATCTCTATTATTCTCTGATTAGAAGCTGAAATACTTATGCTTACTTCAGTCTGGGTTTCAGAATTATTGGCCATGTAAATATCACACAAAGATAGAGAAGTTTTTCCTGCATTTGAATCTTTAGTTAAAAAAAAAATAAAAATTGAAAATTTTTACTTTAGTTTATGAAGTCAAATATAGCTAATCTGAACAGATATGGATATTTCTACCAGATCTTACTCTTGGGAGTAAGTTCTTCTGTGCTGAACTCTCAGCTGTTCCCATTAGCTTGGTCTGAGGATCCAGTTGTAAAGCTGCTGCAGGTGGGTCTTAACAGTGCTGCAGTCTTCTCTGTATCTTCAATCAGTCCATATCTCATACCTGGGGGAGCTCAGCTGCGTGTTTTTCATCAAGGCATTAGTGTCGATGTAACTTCTAAGATTTCAGTTGAGTTTTACTGCCTTTTTCTTGGTGTATTAATACTTATAAAGGTAGTATTTTGTGCTTAGTTTCACCACAGCTTTTTATTTTTTTTCTCGATGTCAGCTGAAGTTATGATTCTTGCCTTCCTTTGAGTAGTACATATAAGCTGTGGGTTGCATGTTTCATACAGGAGTTCAGTTGTAAATCTTATTTCCATATGAATGAGTAGTATAGTAAATGTCTACATCATGTAAAACGGTCATGAACTATTATGTGAATGGTAGGGAACGGAAGCATAACACTTAATGATTAACACTTAAATATTTATTTTAACAGCTAACCAGCTCAGTTAGAATTTTTTAAGGAGTTCACGTAATGTATATTTTAAAAGATTACCGTTTATCCAAGTCGCTTTCTTCTTATGAATGTCTTTGTGTTGTGCTGTTAGATCAGACCAGAGGATTATATTCTGGTTTTGTGGTTTTCTCTTGGCAGAAAGATGTATATCCTGACCTTCCTTGGTGCCTGAGATTCCGCATTCTTTATGAAATTGCTTTGGGAGTAAACTATTTGCACAACATGAATCCTCCATTGCTGCACCATGACTTGAAAACCCAGAATATTTTACTGGACGATGAGTTTCATGTCAAGGTAGAGTCATTTAATTCTTGTGTTCTTCAGCATCCAAAATTACTAAAAGTGTCTTAATTATTGTAGAGGAGGAAGAGTGAGGATGTGGCCATGCAGAGGGGACATAATTGTATGCCAGATGTTTTCTTCTGCCCTTGCAGACAGAACTTACCAACTTCTTTTGAAAACTCTGCTTTGCTCAAGTGTGGATTTGATCCATCTGAGAAGACCAGAACTTGGGCTGTTTGTGCTATAGCAGTAGCTGATACTCAATAGCAGTGATGCTCTCGTATGGCAACCTTCCAAGGGTAGCTACATCTGGCCCTTTCTGAGGAGAAAATAGAAAGCATTTCTGGCTGAGATGCTCAGACAAGTTAGTTCTGTAGGACAGTAGAACCAAATTCAAACGTTAGTACCCCATTTGACATTTGTCATGCAATAGGTACCTATATGTTCTGGTAGTGTAGTATAAGAACACGTAAAACTTAAGTGTAAAATCTGAACATGTTGGAAGGTGGCTTTTGTGAAGCTCCTTAGAGAAAGCAAACATACATAGAGGAGTAATAATAGTTTAAACTTTTATTCTGCCTTTTAAAATATCACTGCTGTGATGTGAAAGAGAAGGTAAAAGTACTTCTGATATAAGGGTTAGGTGCTTCTGTAATTGCAAAAGTTGGTTTTGGCTTTTTTTGTAAAAGATTCTCTGCTTTTAAAATTTACAGAATATACTATTCAAGTGAATGAGAAATAAGAGATATTTTGCACTTAATTTATACTTGAGTGGCGAGTGCTTGGTACCATGCACTCACCACTGGTACCATGTGCAGTACCATGGCTGGTACCATGAGATGAATCTTTCTTGTGGGTCCCTTGGGCGAGATCAAAGATCCAGCCCTGATTTTCCTCTTTCTCCATTGCCAAGACGTTTTTCTTGGCAGCAAGGTGCCTTACGCAGCCTGTCTCTGCTCACGCCCTCAGTAGGTCGTACCTCCTCCCACTCGGTTGTGCTGCTCTTGCCATCTCTCAGGCTTCCTGATAAACCTGATCAGGGAACTGGTCCAAGTAAATTTTTTTTAACCACTCTGTTTTTTTTTTTGACCCTTAACAGCACTGATGCAGTCTGGTGCTCTGCCCGACCGCATCGAAATATTTGCTTTGCTGGAGCAATTGAAGGGAAGAGGTTAATTCCTGTCCTGCCTCCTCAAAGGAGTCTCTGGAAGCCTGTCCTTTGGGTTTTTAAGTGTTTTCTTGGGGTGAAGCAAGGTTGTCTAAATTAGGACAGCTGTCAGGAAATGCAAGGAAGGTTATAGAATATAGAAGAAGTATTGCATATATATAAAAGTAACACCGTTTTATAGAATACAATTGTCTGGGCCGGAAGGGACCTCCAAAGGTCATCTAGTCCGACCTCCCCGCAGTCAGCAGGGACACCCCCAACTAGACCAGGTTGCCCAGGGCCTCATCGAGCCTCTCCTTGAATATCTCCAGGGAAGGGGCCTCAACCACCTCCCTGGGCAACCTGTTCCAGTGCTCCACCACCCTCACAGTGAAGAACTTTCTCCTAATCTCCAATCTAAATCTGTTCCCCTCCATCTTAAAGCCATTTCCCCTCGTCCTATCACTACAGGCCTTTGTAAACAGGCTCTCCCCAGCCTTCCTGTAGGCCCTCTTCAGGTACTGGAAGGCTGCTATTAGGTCTCCCCAGAGCCTCCTCTTCTCCAGGCTGAACAACCCCAGCTCCCTCAGCCTGTCCTCGTAGCAGAGGTGCTCCAACCCCCTGGTCATCCTTGAGGCCCTCCTCTGGACCCGTTCCATCAGGTCCATATCTTTCCTATACTGAGGGCTCCTGATGGAGTGGTTCATAGAGTGCTGTCCCAGATCTACTAAATGAGCAAGATATTGTGACAGTTACAGTGAGGAAGGCTTGATGAGACTGAGCTGTAGAGAAAAAAAGGTTATTTTTCACTGTGGATTTTGACTGTAGGCTCGGCAGAAAAGTGATTTCTGTAATCTCTATTGCCACAGTGCTTGCACAGGCATCTTTGTTGAATATGTTTTTGCTCTTGTGCAAATGCTGGACAAGTGCAGAGCTGGTCAGTGGCTACTTATCTTTTTCCCTTGTATGCTGGACGCTGCAGCTCAGCCAGCAAGTTTATTCTGCTGGCTGCTTGTCTCCCTACCCGTAACCCAGCCTGACATCTCGCTCCCTGGCTCAGGAGTGTCCGGGAATGTAAACTGAAGTCACTTAATTCTTGATGAAGTTGTACTGTAAACTCTGTAGGAAGGGTCAAGGTCCCAGAGTGCACAGTAAACAAACTATTCAGCAACTTTTTGCAGCACACAATTTCAGAATATCAAATCTATTAATTAAAGATTAATATTTCAAAGTTTTGGGGGGTGAGGTGGAGTTGCCCTAAAATTTTTTGTGAGAGCAGCTGTCTTGGGCTCTCTGCAAGCTAAGTTTACATAGAGCTATTGTGATTTATCCTGAATTTGTGCTTTCTTCACAACCAGGGAGCTAGAAGTACTCAGTGGTTTTTTGTTTGCTCTTTTTATTCAAAGAAAGTGATTTTCTTCATACAGGACAGATTCCCATGGGAGATTTTCCAGCCGTGAAGTTAACGAGTCCTTCCTTAAAAGAAGGACATGATAGGGCAGAGCTATAGGGATAGCATGAGTCATGACCTGGGAATGCTTTCTGAAGCAGAGCTGGTGTTTGCTGTTGCTAGGACAACCACATACTTTCTGTGTGTTAAGGTTAAGGACTTTTAGTGACCTGTTCTGTCGGGGCGTATTTCAGGAATTTCTAACAACGATCAGCAGATAAATCCAGTTTTTCTGCTCAGAACAATCGACTTGTCCTTTCCAGATTGCAGATTTTGGCATGTCAAAATGGCGTGTCATATCCATGTCGCAATCACGAAGTGAAACCTCTCTGCCAGAAGGAGGGACAATTATCTACATGCCGCCTGAAGATTACCATCCCAGTCAGAAAACCCGGGCAAGTGTAAAACACGATATCTACAGGTAACTCGTGTGGTTCTCGAGTGGGCTTTGCAATCTGAGTTCAAATTTGATTTACTGAACTTAGACTTTAACATAGTTTCAGCAGTTCTGTTATTTTCAGAAGTGTTGTAAGTTTATAAGCAAAATGAATCGGGTAAAATACAATTGAGTGGTAGCTGGATTTGATCACCTCTTTCTTTAGGAAACACTGTGACAAGTGTCATGCTCCAAAAATTAAGCTAAGAGAGAAGAAGAAGAAATCAAGCTAGAGAAACAGAGAGAGAAAACTGGTTTCTATAAATGAGTGTACACACAGAGACAATATAGGGAGGGGAAAAACTGTTCACACCTTTATTTCAATGTGCATACCCTTGTAATTTGTGCACATCAATTAACACAATTTGCAGCGTGTACTCGGGGGAAAGACAAAAACATATTTTTGGAATGGGGTTAGTAAAAAGCAGGATGATGGGAGTGGAGGAAGTCTTTAGAGAGATTTGCTTAAGGAATAACTTGCTCTAGGAAAGTTCAGGTACATTTGTGTCAGTCAGTTTTGAGTAGTAGAAGTAATAGAATAGGAAGCAGTAGCGTGGTGGCTACCCAAATAACAACACGACGATTGCTCTTAGGATATTAGAGTTACAATTAGCTAGTCTGAAAAGCCTTAGAGAGCTCAAAGATTCCTTGGGTGGTCGTGTAGGGAATTGTCATGTGTAAATTGAGATTGAGGAGGCAGGAAGAGGAACATCACTCTACCACCTTTACCTTCAGCTATCTTTGGCAGAGTTGTATTTTGGTGAGAGATGAATCAATCTCAGGTCTTACCGACTTCCAGGGACACCACTAATTTCTCTTAATTATCCCTTACCCTTAAGGGGCACACAAAGTTCCTTGATATTCCTGCCCAAAGAATAGAGATGGTAACATACCTGCTTTCCTCACCCTCTGGTGAGAAAATCTGGACTAGAAAGACATTGTAAAGGAATAATGGTATAATATGGGGAAAGAAGCAGTGTGACATTATCTCTTCTGGCTTCCAATTTTAGAGGATTTGAAAGTATGGATCGTGGCTTAATGAGTGTAGATGAGGAAGACAAATATTTATTAAAAAGAAAAAAAAATGTGTGCAGAGGAATAACAACCAAATGGGAGAAAATAAGAGAGAAAGGATCAGTAGAAGAGTTTTTACAAAACTGATAGATTAGGAAGGAAAGTGATTAATTGAGAAGAGAGAAAAGAAACAGAGACAACGTCGTAAAGAGGGATGGCAGTTCAAGGCAGGAGGACTTGAAGGTGGAGAGATAATGAAGGAGATGACTGGCAGGAAGGTCACACAGGAAGGTCTGTGCTCAGGATCAGAAAGAGATGCTGCGTAGCAAAAGTAAGAAAGGAAAACATGGCTAGTGTAAAGAGTGATCAGCAGGAAGTGGTATGCTGCAGTGTTGCAGAATTAAGAAAATAGTCTTTAATCGTAGAGAGATTCCAAGCTGAATGAAAGGCTGGATGTCTGATGAATTGACCACAGCAGATACAGGAGAACATTGTTGAGGTTTTAAATCTAATTTGTGAGGAAGGATCTCTCTTTGGGAAACAAATCCTTTAAATTACACTCAAAGCAGCATTAACTTTTAGAAAAGGAACGATTTGTTGTGCAAAAATAAAGCAGCTTGCATGAATTTCTCAGGAATGCATCAAAAGCAGGTTTTCTGCCAGGGAGGACTGCTTCTATTAAATGTTACTTGAATAAATTTTTAACCTTGGTGAATGTTAAAATGTGAATGGAATAAGTAGTTAGGAAAGCTCAATGTATATGATTGATTTTAGGTGTCAGTTATTTTGTTCTTACTTAAATGTTTTGTTTCTTCCTCATTGGTATCTGTTAGATGATGAAATGCTTAGAGGCAGTTAAGTGTAACCTGTATGCAAAATTCAGTACTTCTTAGTGATACAGGAAAATACTGTCTTTGTGTACTTGAGTAGTTGAGCAAACATGGATTCTGATAAGTATAGTTCTTCTTTGGCGAAAAAAGTAATTCTTTGCATAGTTTCACTTTTATTGCTTCAGTGGGAAATTTTTTGAAGTAATGTTTTAGAAGCTTTTTAATCCATTTTGAAATGGATTTATTGAAAAAATAAAGAAGTAGAAGTAAGTTTACAAGGATATGTTTGAAATTAGAAATGAGGTTCTTAAGCAGTGAAATATTTTTGCTCTCTCATTTTAGCATTACAGCTACTAGATTTATGCCTCACATCAAGTTCCTATTCTTAAATAGGAAAACCAGATTTGGGGTTTTTACAATGTTTTATTTTCTTTTATTTGCTTTAACTGCATTGATTACTTTTTTATAAATGAAAATGCTTCATTTAAATGACATAATGTAATCCAATTTAAATTACAAACTTGTTTAAAGTTGCCTTTTTCTTTTAATGTATCCTGATGATTGAAGGGAGTGAATAGTGAGCTAAAGACAGAGCAGACGCGTATTGACTGAGCCATTTCCCATTCGCTTTGATGTGAATGGTAAAAAATGTCACCAGTTTGAGTAAGCAGGTGTGTGTTCAGTCTGCTGGCTGTAGTTCAGGGTGGTCTTCCTGAGAGTATCTTTTGTAAAGTGAATATAAAAATAATTTCTAATAAAATGATGTAATTAATATAATTTTTAAAAAAATTAAAAAACAAAATAGTTTTTAATAACATGTGAAGCTGAGCACGTTGTGCTATTGTCAGCAACCTAAATTAATGTCTTCTATACTTTTTTATGCTTTAAACAGTTATGCAATTATTATGTGGGAAGTGATGTCCAGGAAACAGCCATTTGAAGGTAAGGCCACATCTTCCTTTAATTTATTCTTTAATTTATTTTTCCAGCCTTACATAGAGGCTAAATCTGGGAGCTGAGTACACGGGGACTTCATTTTAGGGGTTACTTTTTAATGATTCAACGTCTCAGCTTCTTGAAGAACACTTTGAGTTACTGTTGGAATTAGATTATTTTTCAGAATTTTTTTTTAAATTAGTGTTGCTTGATAAATTAAAAATATATTTTTTTGCAAAAAGAAAAAGCATAACCATATATAAATGCTATGTCTGCAAACTAAACTGTTGCTCCTGTAGTAATCTGTTTATATTGCATATATTTCTAATGGATGCACGATGTCTATTTTGACAGAAGTTATAAACTTCTGGCAGATAATGTACAGTGTGTCCCAAGGAAAGCGGCTAGATTTAAGTGAAGAAAGCTTATCAATGGACATTCCTCATCGAGACCTCATCATAAAACTGATAGGAAGTGGATGGGCACAAAACCCGGATGAAAGACCGTCGTTTTTAAGTGAGTTTACCTTGCATAATAAGAAACGGTTTTTAAAATGCCAGATTTCTGTTGAACGTGTTACTTGCAGAGCAAGATCATGGTTGCAAAAAGGAAATGGTTAAGGGTGTCACGAGATACATGTGCCCTGTCATGTTGTGTAAGATAAGGTGCTTGTCTGCAAACAGACTTTTATGAATGGAACTATGTGTGTGCCATAATACTAAGTATTCAGTTGGAGTCTTTTGCATTTGCCATCTCTAATTTACCCATAAAAAAGGAGCATATTTTGTTTAACTACTTTCACTTGGGGTTTTTTTGTTTATTGAAGGGAACTGTTTTTTTTTTTAAGAAGGGGGGGAGTGAAGTGTATAATGAGTGCTGTGGGATTTATGAGCAAGCTGGCAAACACACCAACAAATCGTTGCACATCAGATAAGCTATAGCGACTTTACCTTGTGTTTGCATCTCAGTACAAATCTTCTTCACTAAGACTTCATCTTTTGAAGTTCTACATCCCAGATTCAGCAGGAACTGGTTGAACCCACACACTTAACTTTTCCCATCGGCCTTTCCATTGTTCAGCTTTTTGTCCATGAGACCAAAAATAGACACTTTCAGCCTTTTTTACCGTGGGTTACAGAATTTAGAGAATAAGATTGAAGTGTGAGCTTGTAGAGATAAGAGTGGCAAGGCGTGAACTGGAAAAGTTTTGGTTTGATTTTTGCAAACCTGTGTTTGTCGCACTTCACCAACATAGCTGGTGTATGTTGGGTCCAAATTTACCCCCATAAAAATTTCTCTTAACGTGCTTAATTTTGTGTTTTACTTTCGGCTCTTGTTTGGCCATTTTGTAAAGATAATTCCATAGAAATTGGCAGAAAGCAATTACCTGTTTTCAGCTGTGAAATTTGTTTGTGTGAGTGTCGCTGTGGTCACATCTGTCAGCGCGGTGAAGCCACGCAGCCGCCTCGCTGGGATTGTTTAATCTGCTTGTGCTTTAAAATCCTCCCTACACCTGTAGAAAACATGATCCTAATTCCCTAGGGAAAGCTAAATTGCCTTCGAGGGGCAAAAATGTAGAATAAGTTACTAAAAGTATTCAAATGTAGAACAATGCGTGCAAAGAGATCTGGCTTAAACAATTCTATATTTTAAGTTTCTCACTGGTTAGGTTGCGGCTGCAATGACTCAAAGCTGAAATACTAGGTTTTTTTAGTTGGTTCTGGTGGGGTTTGTTTTTAGGGTTTGTTCCAGCGGGTTTTTTTAATGTTACAAGTAGAAAGGCCTGCAATCTTAATGTTTCATTTATAGCTTTGGTGAGTAGAACTTTGTTTATTATTTTGAAAATATTTATAGGCATACTTCCTTTGAGGTGGAAAGTGTTAGAAAATTGCTGTTCACATAACTTAGGCAGAAATACTCAGAACTTCAATTTTTTTCCATCAGTTTGGCAGAGGACAAAATGGGGACACATCCAAACTGATCTTCATGTTCAGTTTACAATCCAAAATTAATTACATGACGTTTTTGAGGCATTCTTATATTTGCATTAAGAACATTTTGAAATATCAGCTTATTTTGGCATGAGTCTGGTTTGTATAATTGTAAAGTGTGGATTATTTTTTCTCCACGCAAGGAAATATATCTATTTATAATATTTTTTAAAATCAGAAAGAATGGACACTTCACGATATTTTCTTATATATTCCTGTTTTCCTGTGCCAGTTAACTAAAACAAAATAGCAATCAAAACCTGTGGTCACAATGAAGGGATAATTACCTGGGGTACATACTGAAGTGTGAGATATCTTGGGTTCAATTATTAGTGTCCGTAGTGAGACGGTCTTTGAAGAAAACAGGCCTTGCTTTTTCGCCTACTTTACCGTCATAAAAAGAAAGAGGAAGTTGCAAAACTGTTGCAAAGTTAAGGGAAGTAAATCTCACTGATTGGGAAATTTTGCAAGGGGCGGGGGAAAACCAAAATATCCGAACACCCTTTTGTTAAATAATCTTTAAATAGAATAGGTCCGTTAACCTGTCTGTTCCCCTTAAAAAAGACTACTTATCACCATGTTTCTGCATGCACTTGGAATGTGTACCTACAATTTAATTATAATCAACAAAAATTAACAGTTCCAGTATTTCAGTGTGGAAAATGCAGTGCCAAAGCTGTAAAACCCCAGTTTAGCTGATGCAAGAAAATAAGAATCCTGCTATGTAATGTATGTCTTGAAGACACTAGTGGAAAAAAAAATAATATGGGAGAACTATGGTAAAATTATAGTAAAAAAATAAAAATATGTTAATAAGATGCAGTGTGACGGATTGCTAGTGTGGAAAATGGGTTTGGTGGAGTGGGTGGAGTCTGTAGAAATGCAGTAGAATTGTGATGTACCATCATCCTTTCCTGAGGTTTTATTGTACTTGAGCAAAATTTCAGAGACATTTTTATAATACAGTCATCTCAAAATTGTAAATACTTAGTTTTGTAGACCTTTCAGCACTGGAAAGCAAGGGAGCATAGCACAGGTTGTCACTTGTTTTTTTGATTGTTTGGGTTGTCGTGTGTCTCCCTGTGGGAGCAGATGGTTTTGACTTGAGTTGCCGCCTTTGGTGAGTGTGAGGACACTGTCATTTGGATTCACTGGATGGGACAGGTCAGTGCCCTGACTATCACCATCTTCTCCAGCCCTGCCGCACAGCATCTCCTCTGGATTTTGCTGTGGTGGAGGGCTGGTTGTTTATTTTTATTATAGAAATAGTTAAGACCTCTGCTGCAGTGGAAAGACAGTGACCCACTTTGAGGTCTTCTGCTGCTTGGTCCCATTTCGCAAACCAGACTTGTTGGGTCTGTCTTGAAATATAGCAAATGCCCTGATCTGTCCATTCCAGGAATGCCAGACTTGTGGTCGAGCACAGTCCTGGATCTCTTTGGATACAGAGTGCTGAGGTGGCCGGATCAGGACAGGGTTTGGTTTGGGGATGTGCAACCGTTGTGTTTGTAACAGCAGGTGAAAGCAAGAAACATCTGGGTTTTGATACGTATCAATAGACAAATTACTTTTATAAATGTAAGAAAGTAGCTTTAGCAAAATGAAAACTTAATTTCCACCATAAATCCTTCAGCAAAGTATTCTTTCTTTATTTAGAATGCTTGATAGACCTTGAGCCTGTCCTGCGAACGTTTGATGAGATAGCTATGCTGGAAGCAGTACTTCTGTTAAAGAGATCAAAGGTAAATGGCTTTTGTTAGTCATGAGTTTGTCAAACAAGTTGGTAACTTTTGCTTGCAAAAAGAAATGTCATCTCCTTTGTCATTTATCTAATCTTGTATCTGGCTGAAGCATGTGTTGGTACAGAGCTGTCATCTTGTCTTAGGGCAGAAATTTAATACAGGTAAATATATCTCTTCCAGTCACTGTATGAATCACGATGTATTTACAAGAGTGGAAAGAAAACAGATGTGGAGCAGATATCTCTAAATATACCTCTGAATCCCCAAGAGGTAAATATTTTTCATATTGTGTTTGGTATGTGTGCATCATTTAAGATCCTGAAAGCTTTAAAGGGAGGTTAACTTAGTAAGGGGGAATTGTTTGGCAGTTTGCTTTCCTGTGCAGTCAGGAGAGGCATTAAGATGCATTAGTTGAGCCGTAGAGGTGAGGATAGATAGTAAAGGGTGGGTAAGCAGAGGTAAGAAGGGTGTGTTTGGTATATCCTCTAAATGTGGGAAAGCCAGTCCCTGGAGGAGGAACGCAGCACACAACGTCTGCAACTTGTAAGAGACTCTCTTCTGCTCCCTTGCACCCCTAAGGAGCTTGCTTGTATAGGGTGACACAGATTTGCTTTTACATTTTGGTCCTTAATGCTGCTTCTTTTGATTCTTACTAATAATTTAAACTTCTATACAAAATTCCTGTCAGCTTTGGAAAGACACAAGTATTAGGATTACATAGCTTTCTTCTGGTTTACTGTATTTTAATTATGCTGCCTATTGAGCATTTAGATAGTAGGGAGAAGACAGTGATGGGAAAGTACTGTTATGTAAATCATTGCAACTTTGTATTTATTTATTGTGCGTTTTCACTGTACAATTGGAATCATTTCAGGAAACATATTCTGGCTCCTTACAGTGTGAGGCACTTCCCCTTCGGAGCATCTCTCCAGATATGTCAAGACTCAAGTCCATTCCCAAGTGTAACATCCTCTCATCAGGTAGAGATACTAATGACTTCTTATAAATTTCAGTTGCCGTTGCAGCTTTACACTCCCACTGTAACATTGCATTTGCATAGTACGTAGTTGGATCTCTGTTTATGTCAGAAGAGAGATGTGTTTTGTAAACTTAGTGCTCTGGGAAAAAAAACTGGAGTATTTTAGCTGTGATTTTCTATTCCTGTCACTTGAGAAATGCCCACAGCTCACAGCTTGTTTTCCTATTCAGTGTTGTGAGTGTGGGGAGAGTATTTACTTGTCCCTTCAGACTCTTGGCAGTTTTGTTAATAATTTGTGAACTACTTCTAAAGATAAAAAAGCAAAACATTTTGAGGCACTCCTAGAGCTGAGTAAACTGAGAGTCTCTAATGAAGGCCAACCTCTTGATCATTTTTAGTTCAATAAATAAAATGGCTTTAATAAATAGATTACCTTACAAAAGCATCTGCACAGACCTTTTGTAGCTGTCACCTTTTCTGAATAAAAGTTGGCAAAATTCCCAGAGAAAACCCAATTTTGAGGTTTTGCTGACATCAGAAGCCAGAAAAATGGGACAGGACACAGGTGAGATAGGAGTACATGGCAAAACTACGTATTGCTATTCTCTTGAAAGAATGCAAACATATATTTCAAAAGAATGGAGCATCCTTTGGCTTTGCAGGGACCAGTGCTGTGAAAACAGACGAGACGATTGACTTCACTGCTCTAAAGCAGGGGATCAAAAAGTGTGCTGAGGTGCTGCAAACCTGGAGATACTCTGGTAGAGGTAGGAGGGCACAGGCAGTTTCTTTTCCAGCTCCTGCTTGAACACATCAATGATTCTGGGCTTGTACTCAATGTATTAGAAAGATATAAATACAGCAGGAATTCCAGGGAAAATAAATTACAGGAGGCTTAAGGAATTTGAGTTACAGGGGGAAATGGCAGAAAGCAAATGTAGTGTAGTTTGGCTGTACCTCTACCCAAGTGTTTATCTACACACATAGCATAAAAATCTTAAAGATGAAGAATAACTTGTGGTTATCAAGTTTAATAGGAATGTCTTGATGAATTTTAGAAAATGGAACATGAGCATGGACTGTAAGTGTAATCAGATAAATAATGATAATGATAAATGTCAGCTCTTCTTACTGCTGGTTCCTGTTAAAAATTGTTATAGCTGCTTGTGGAGGTCATTGATGAGATTGTGATGGTACTATTCATATGATTGATCAGGCAGTGGTCCTTTACAGTGTTACTGCTTAGACTTTGTAGTATGTATGTATAGATACTGTAAAGCCTGTGAAAACAGAGTCTACAAAACCACGCTACAGCAGAAGTGTTTGTTATTACTTTGCCAATGTCTGCATCAGGTAGTTTTATAATGGAAAGCAAGACTGGAGTTCTTCTTAATTTGCCTAAATTAGACACGGTCGTTTCAGGTGAAAAGCTGTTCCCAGGTATCTGTTGGCAAGAGAAGAGTTTGGCATGGCACCAAGGGAGAAGTTAATGACTATAGATTTTAGTTGCGTTGTTTTTTCCACCAATATAATTAGAACTTTTTCAGAAGCTTCCTCCTTCAGAGTTAGGAACTGTGTTCTAACTTTCAGCCTCTTTAACTTTTCTTCCCTAGCCAGCTTATATACATAGTTGTTCGTGGGCATTGATTTAAGCTTAAATAGCTCTTTTCCCATTTTACTTCTGATATAAAGAGTAATCCTTTAATACATTTTGTTTTGCTGGGCAAACAGGATACGCCCTTTTGAAGTCCATTTGTAACATACACTTCTTCATTCTCCTGGTATCCTACTAGTCCTCCCTGGGCATGTTCTAACTTAAGTCATTGAACTAAGGCTACCAAACATCTGTACTTAGTATTAGAAAAGACGTGTGACAAGTGTTTTCTGCTTGAAATAAGAACTTCACTTAATACGCCTTAGAATTTCCTTTCTCACAAGATCCTTTGTTACAGAATAGTCTACCTAGGGTTTTTTTTCCTTATCTTAATTCCAAATCATTAACCTCAGCTTGAAGCAGAAAGTCTAGGTCTCATGTTTTGTGCTACCAAATTTCCACTTCTATTACTTCAGTCTTCTAGGTCAACTAGGTTCTGTCTGAGTAACCTGGGTCAAGCCATTATTTCTGAATAACAATATACAATATTTAATTAGCATGTTTTCCATTTTTTATGCTATGGTCACTGGTCAAGTTCATTCTCCCATACTAGAATAATCCCAGTAGTTTTGTCTCTAATGCTATTAAAGAACCATGTGTTCCTAGAACTCTATAACAATATATCCCAGCAGAGCTGTTTTAAATCCTTTTCTAAAATGATCTTTCATTCACACCGTTGTCTCCTAATCCTTTCTCATTCACGCAGTAGATAACATCTGTTATTTTACACTATATAGGTCTGCCCATCTTACTTTCTCTCTCATTAATGAAATTAAAAGCTAGCTACTATAAATTCTAGTCCACCATTTTTTTAAATAGTAAAAGTTTCATTTCTTTCACATTCTTCTATTTCTTCTTCTTGTGCTTACAGCCATATTCTTCCACAGGTCAACACTCCAATCTAGGAATGCACCATAAAATACCTCCATTGGAGGGTGCTATCTGTTCTTATTGTATCTTCAGATGTTCATCTGAATTCTTACATCTACATCTCTGGTTCTTAGTTAACATCTCTGGAGCGCTTTATCAAGTGACACTGTGAAAATCTGCAATGAAAACTGTATACAGAATTAGGCATATGACCTGCAATTGGTTTCTCATGAGCTGTTTGTTATCTCTTCTTTGAGTCATTCCTACTCCTGCTTTCACATCCGTCATCTTTTTCCGCCATAAAAAAAATCCTTAAAATATAAACTATTAAGCTTTCTATCTGATAAAAACCCTTTCCTCCCCCTTTCTTTGCAAATGTTTACATGAAGCTTTCTTGAAGTCATCCTTTTTTAATGGACTCCCAAGATCCCTTCTGACTCTAACCATTCTATGATTGGCTTCCCACCGAATGTTGCTGTTGGTATTCATGTTCTTTCCCTCCACCTGGATCTTTCTTTCAATCTTTCTACCTTTGTTACACTCCCAAACTTCATCAAAATAAATTAGTCAGCTTTCATGCTGACTCCTAAATACCTCTCCAAACACTTGAAGGAGTTATTTCGTTCTTCCAGTCCCAGCAAAACTTTCTGTCAAACAGTTGTGTTTTTTTTTTTAAAGCTCACATCTACCAAATCTATTCTCTCAATGTTCTTTTAAAATAAAAGAAGACCCCCAAACCCACGGTCAAGCCCTGGTAAAAGATAAGGGGCATAAATGTATTCAGAACTCGAATGTAAGGAATAATGTGTTGTATTTGAAGTGAATTTAGGTTGTGTATGACTTGTTTTATGGAATTGCTCTAAATAATCTCTGATGTCTGTTTTTTGTTTGAACATAGAAGTAATATGG
This sequence comes from Calidris pugnax, assembly GCF_001431845.1. Classification (NCBI taxonomy): domain Eukaryota; kingdom Metazoa; phylum Chordata; class Aves; order Charadriiformes; family Scolopacidae; genus Calidris; species Calidris pugnax. The sequence continues at coordinate 5,794,286 of NW_015094509.1, forward strand.
CTCCCTCTTTTTTTTTTTTCCTTCTCTTTTTTTTTAAGGTGAAAATTCTGAAGGTCTAGAGTCTCTCAGCAGTCAAAGCACAGATGAAAATATCTCTGTAACTCAGAGTGCCAAACCTCTTATGCAGACTTACAGTAATTTTCCCTCATCTGGGAAGAGTGTTTCAGACGCCTCAAATTCTGCATCATGTGTGCGGCAATCATCACCAATTCCTTCAGGTACAGCAAACGTTGATTTAATTCCAAAACCCAAATTAGTGTCCTAATAAATATATGTGTGCATCAAATGGAAACTGGAACTTTTGTTCATCTGTAAAACCAAAACCAAAACATTCTACAAATTAAGAGTGGAAGTAATTCTGTCCTTGTAGCCTTATATTAAAAAGTAATTAAAACAGATGCAAAATGTGACCAAGTACATGAACATGTGGCTCCTAGCTTTTTTCTCTCCTTCTAAGCAAACTTAATTCCTGCTGCTTTGGGTCTTCTTTATCCCATTCCCTTTGCTTATATTCTTTCTCCTAGCAGTGCTGTAGTCCAACAGAACAGGAAAAGGTTAGCTTGAGCTTAACACATCTTGTTGCCTGTCACTTCTCCCCACTTTTTAAGCCTGTCAGTCTTCCTCTTAGCAATGGTGGGGTAAAGAGAAGCAGCACTTGGATCAGCATCTCACCTTTAATGATCTTCTATGTTAGTTGACAGCTCACTGCATGACATTCCTATGCACCAAATAACAGTTGAAAGTATGCTTCCAAAAAAAAAAAAACCCAAAAGAAACTGTAGTGCATGATGAATTATTCAGAGAGATATTTTTTTTATGGGCCACACAATAACGTGCAACTTTGCAAAGATCTGCTGCATCATCCCTTTTCTGGAAATACAAGAATGGGCACCTTTTCACTGCACAAATCCTCAGCTTGAGGAAAACACACAGGAAACTACAGGGATGCTTTCTGTAAACTTCAATAAAAATCCATCTGGAAAGTGAAGTTACCAACTCTCTGCTTTTAGTACCCCATCAGGTTGAACACTGGAACAAGTGGCACACAGAGGCTGTAGAAGTCCCATTACTTGAAGGTGCCCAAAATTCACCTGGACAAGGCCTTGAGCAACCTGAGTTATCCCTGAAGTTGGCCCAGTTTTGAGCAGGCCGTTAGACCAAATCACCTCCTTGAGGGTTCCTTCCCATCTAAATTATTCTGTGATTCAGATAAAATAAATATTTTAACCACCGAATTTGACAAACCAGAACATTTGAAATATGGAATACAGTAGTGAAATGTTAAAAGCATATTTAGTAGTCTAGTGTATTTCTGACCAAAACCAAGTTTTAAACAGCTCTTTCTCAGCTTGTTCTTTGTTTTATGGCACTATTTATTGACAAACAGTTATAATGCTAATTTATTTATTTTTTAATCTTCTCCAATCTCAGATCTTGTTTTGGAAACCATACAACACAACATAGCTCATCAATGGATCCAAAGTAAAAGAGAAGAAATTATTGATCAGATGACTGAAGCATGTTTGAATCAGTCACTGGATGCTCTTCTATCAAGATTTTTACTCATGAAAGAAGACTATGAACTAATAAGCACCAAACCTACAAGGACATCAAAAGTCCGACAACTGCTTGATACCTCAGATAGCCAAGGAGAGGAATTTGCCAAAATTATAATACAAAAGTTGAAAGATAACAAACAGCTAGGACTTCAACCTTATCCAGACATTGTATCTAATTCTCTAAGACTGCATCTTTAAATTTATTCTTTCTGTATGAAGCCATGTGAATATTTCTTACAACACGAGTCTTGTTTCTGTACAGTAGTTTTATATATGTACCACTGTCTTTATTGGGCCTTTGTAGAGTCTCAGAAATGACACTGAGTTCATCTAGACTGCATTTGGTGAGTTGCAAATAATCAGTGGGACTGCAGTCATAAAGCCAAACACTTGACACTTGTTGACCCAATTCATACAAGTATTTTGTTTATACACAATGAAGAAAAAACATTAAATGTTCCCTGTTTTACATATTTTCTGTTCATACATATCCTTTCCTTTCACCTCACAGATTTGAGACAACCCATCTCAACTTGGAGTATTAGTTTTTCTCCCTCCATCTGGTCTTTCCCATGGAGGGAGGAAAAAGTCTCGGTCCTCTATTCGAAGCTCGTATGCTGTGTTTTTAATTTTCTTCTTTCAGCCTTACTGATTACTCCTCATGAGATACTGGAGAAGAACAGTAGGTGGGGGGAAGCTTACGTTGCATTTTTACAGGATTTTTTATTATGTTTTGTTTTGGTTTTCCCATGTTGTTGCCAGGGCAAGCGCTCCAGACCACTGCATAAGAAGAATACCAGTCCAAAGAGGAGCCTGAGGGCAAGGAGGACATTGTGCTGATCATCTTTGTTCTGCTAAGAACCGATACATTAGAAAGGGTGCAGCTGTAGCCTTTTACATTATTTGGTTACACCCGCTTAAACTCCTCTTGAAATCATAGTATGATGAGATCTACATACAGCTTATATAAGGAAACCCTCAATTAATACTTCTTTTACACTACCTTAGTTAATGTCTCGCTTACCTTTGTCATCTGCTATAAATACTTCTCATCTCATGTAGCTGGATCAAACTTTTAATTAGATTTTATTTTTTGTATTTATGTGATATACTAAAATACTTCATTGTAGTATTTACATGAGGCTGGAAGTGATGCACATGGGTCTCTCCTGCCATGACCTGCTTTAACCTTCTCTGGACAGCATCTCCACCATCCTTCTTTGTCTGAAGGATGGTGCTAACGTGTTGAGGCACAAATGGGGCCACCTGAGAGGAAAAGGTATGTGATATTTTTTTTTCAGCTCATTTCAGAAAGCCTTAGTGACTTTACCCAAGAGGCTTCAAAGCTAGTGAAAAAATTACAGGTTTTAATGTCAGAACACAGCACAGACAAATGATTTTTACAAGAATTAATAAATAATTACAAATTCTGCTAACACTGTCTAAAATTTGGGAAATTTCAAACTTCACATACAAGAAAGCTGAAATCTACCTAAGCTACCATATAAAATGGAGCAGATAAATGAGAAATCCTAAGTGATGTCTGTTTGGACAACTATGGAGATACAAGATCTGCCCCATTTCAGTGATTCAGGCTTCAGTGTGGGCATTACTAGTTGCCAACAGTTTTTTTAATGTCTGGCTTATCTTATTTTGTGCACTGAATCACAAGAATCCAATGTAGAATTTACTGGATAGAAAAGGAGTGGTTTTAAGTTTTCTAAGTTTTTTTTGGCATAAACTGTGAATTTGCATTTTATCCTGCTTTTCTCTGAAGGCTGTAAAATTCAAACTAGATAGCTGAGAGCAGGACAGTGGTGGAATGAATGGTTGTGCTTTTTGTAGAGCAGACTTGAAGGTGTCCAGCAGGGACAGTCTCTGAGGAAAGTTTCCAGCCTTGCCAGTGGAAGTGCCAGTGGTGCCAGAACTGTGTGTTTCACTGCACATCACATTTTAAGGCACATTTGTTTTATTATTATTAGTGCCTAAAGAAAGATTTGTGTCATGCAAGGTAACAAAACAGCATTTCTTAGATGTGCATCCAAAATTCATTGAGTATTAAGAGCCTCCCTGAAATGTGGTTTTGGTAACTAGAGCAGAGGCTTCTTTAGGGGTACCTTTTTACAAGCTCGTATGTTGGTCTAGTAGGGTCTGCATGAGTTGAAATCTTTATGATTTCTTATTTTAAATTATCTGTAAGAAGGTAAAAGCATTCCTGCTATGTGTAAAAAGCCATGGCCTGCCAGGTTGCACTTGGCTTGCCAGGTGGCATCTGATGCCTCATGTTGGGGGGGTCTGCACCTTCTTCCTATTTCCCAACTCTTTGAAAGCAACTTCTGCCTTAGAGCAAACAGAACTTGAGCCCTCGCAGGGCTCATGATGTACAAGCTGGCAGGCCGTTCTGAATTTGTGATTTGTCCTGTTGATCCTTCTCAGTGCTGCCACCTTTGAACTCAGTTGCCCCTGGGGTGTTCTGTAGCCTGCCAGTGTGTCTGCTGCAGCTTTTCCACCGGTGCCCCATGAGCTGGTGTTCCCCAGAGGTCATGCAGATGGGTGGAGGAGCCCTGGGGAACAAGTGGGACAGATCCCAAAGGTGCTGCCAAGGTAAATGTGGGTGTTGCCCACCTTCCTGTCTCTTCACAGTGGAGAGGAGACGCTGGGCATAAAGCACGAGGACCCACTGGTAGGACACCTGGCTGAGGGGAGAGAGAGTCCTACTGCTTTCTGAAGCCTCCCTGCTGACTCTTACCTGTCAGTAAGACATTGTCTTTTTTAACTAACCCCTAGCTTGGGGTCACTTAATAATGACAAATCTGGCCTACAGAGAAATGGTGCTCTCGTGTTGCTTCAATCACTATGGGCTGCCCCTCTCCATGTGCCATCACCCAGAGGTGGCACAGCTGCAAAGAAAGTAATTTCTACCCCCAGTCCTGAATTACACGTGCATCTGTGAGGCCGTGAGTGTTATTCTAGCTGAAGTCCAGCCCTCCAAGGAAACCCTGAGGCCACTCAGCAGAATCTCCTTCTTCTTTCCTTGAACCCTGAGCATCCCTCCATGAGGGAGCAGAATCCATAAGCAAGCCCTCTCCAACATGTTAGGCCCGCACAGGCCTTCTCAAAAGCGAAATGGAGGAGGGGGACAGCCACACTCAGGCCTTGAGGAATAAAGAAGAAGAGGTAAGGAAAAAGCTTTGGGGTAGGCGTGGAGAAAGGGAGGTGGAGGCTGTGTGCCTGACCCACACAGGGTGCGTGAAGGGTGTGGGGAGGTGGCAGACGTATGAGCCAATACGTCAAAGACTGATGCCGCTTCTGTTGTTTAACTCCAGGGCTACGAAAGAGGAACAGAGTTTCTGTGCAACTGGAACACTCAGCACTGATTTTTGACTGTGGCACCAAGCCCAGGGTTGGTGAGGACGGTCAGGCATGGTCATGCAGTTCATGCACAACTTCTCTGTCAGGAAGCCACTAGTAGGTGGTTTTGACTTGAGTTGCTGCCTTTGGTGAGTGTGAGGACACTGTCATTTGGATTCACTGGATGGGACAGGTCAGTGCCCTGACTATCACCATCTTCTCCAGCCCTGCCGCACAGCATCTCCTCTGGATTTTGCTGTGGTGGAGGGCTGGTTGTTTATTATAGAAATAGTTAAGACCTCTGCTGCAGTGGAAAGACAGTGACCCACTTTGAGGTCTTCTGCTGCTTGGTCCCATTTCGCAAACCAGACTTGTTGGGTTGGTCTTGAAATATAGCGAATGCCCTGATCTGCCCATTCCAGGAATGCCAGACTTGTGGTCGAGCACATTCCTGGATCTCTTTGGATACAGAGTGCTGAGGTGGCCAGATCAGGACAGGGTTTGGTTTTGGGGATGTGCAACTGTTGTGTTTGTAACAGCAAGTGAAAGCAAGAAACTTCTGGTTTTTGATACGTTCTTGCTGACAATGAAAGCTTTTCTCTGAGTTGCAACAGCTCATTGAAAGCCTTTTAAAATGTATGCATAGAAATGTCTTTTTACACTTCTTGCCATTAGGCTTAATATGCCATTTTAGTACCCAGTCACTTACTAATGACTGATCCCCAGTCGCTTAGTTGTGGCTGATCCTTGTGTCCTGCTTCCCATACCTTCACTTAACATGGTTAGTAGAGGTTCCTTCACACGATCTGTGTGCCGTGTTCTGTCCTGCATCAGCTTCATGGGGAAGTAAGGAGTCACCATCCCTGGAGGTATGTGTAGACGTGGCACTTCAGGGATGCTCTAGTGCCCGAGAATGTTGGTTTGTGTCTGTTTGTGGTTGGGTTTTTTGTGGGGGTTTTTTGATATTTTTTTTTGTGGTTTTTTTTTGTGGTTGGACTCAATGATCTCAAGGTCCCTTCTAACCATGAAGATGCTGTGATTCTGTGATTTTACCAAGACGACACAAATGGTGGCCTTTGTTTGTCATTCAGACTCCTGCAGCTAATGGCAGAGGGTGTTTGGCTGTGTTATTTCAATCATGGCTAATTGTAAGTGCCTGTGGTGTAGACGAGGGCTGGATGAGCCTGTGCTGGCTGAGCACTAAGGCACAGGGGCAGAAGTGAGGGACAGGAGGCAGCAGAGGACTTGGCAGAGCTGCAGCTGAACAGTTCGATGCATCTGGGCAACGGTCTGAATGAAGAGGGCTCTGGAAATAATTGAAATACTCTTGTTTCCAGTGCAGACAGAGTGTGAAAAGCCTTCCTGAGCATCAGCGGAGATGTAGGCAAGAAACCAGAAGATGTCACAGGCTTATTGGGGCAAGCATACCTCACTTTGCTGTTCCATGAGCAAACGTCTGTGTAAGCTGTAATACACAGAAGAATTGCTACGAATGAGCAGTCAGCTGGCAGAGGTGCATCCTCACTGCACAAGTGCCAGTCAAATTCTGCAAGACTGTAAAAACGAATGCGAAAAATATGTTATAAAGGAAGTCACATTCACCTCTTCACATTATCCATCCTGCTTACTTAAAATGCAAATAAGTGTAATTGTCCTTTGCAAAGGAATGAGATTTTTTTATTCACAGAAGAAATGTTCACGGAAGAAACGGTTTTTATGGGCACTGCATGCTTTATGATTGCTCAATGCGGATTTTTGTGCTGGTTTTGTGCTGTAAATTTGTGGGAAATGTCGAGTAGTACGTAAGCATCGGGGTCAGACCAATAGTAATAGGGGAAGCATTAATGCAGAAAGCATCTTGCTTCCTGTTCCAACATGCAGCCTCTACAGAATTATAACAAAGCTGTATCAAGAGGGGGATATATGAACAACGTAAAGGTGCTCTCCAGCTCCAAGAAGGGGCAAATGTCTGGTGAGTGTCCCTCAGCGTAGTGCACAATCAGTTTGGTGCCCCAAACCAGAAACGGGACAAATTCAAGGTCAAATTATGCATTTTTGAAAATATGCGTTCTGTTTTTTAGGCTATAGCTTGTTAACACTGCCCTGACAGAAGGAAAAGATTTTAAGATGATGGAGACCCTGATTAAGGAACGTGGCAGTCAGCCTCTCTGCTCTTCCATCAGAGAACAACATCTGTGCAAAACAATTCTGTTGCCAAAATGTTTCTTAACATATTATAATGTACCCAACCACAGACTTGCAGGCAGCTGGAATTTTGTGATCTTTCCAGGCAGACTTAGAGAGGTCTCTGGGATAAATAACTGTCCTTCGTAGACAAAAATAAAGCAACTCAGAGGCTGTGCATTCAAAATACTTGCCATATACTTGCTTTTAACGGCGTTTTAAAAAAGCACAGCCATTTCTGTGTAGACATTAACTGTAGACCTGTCTCAATATATCACGGAAAGCGTGTTTTTACAAGATGTTGCTTTAAAAGGATAAAATAGGAGGCGACTGACTTACGACAGAAAGATTTGGGTTGTTTTTATTATTCATTTGGGTTGCTGTGGGCTACAGTATGGAACGTGCAACATGATGCAACTCTCCTGCTTGTTTTCCAGTTGGATTACTGAGGCTGGAGGTATTGGAGGGATATCTGCATTTGAATTCCATTTTTTCACTTTCCTGTGTGGATTAGTAGCCCGTTCTGATGAAGTCCTGTTACCTGGACTCTGGTGCCTCAACTCTGTCCTGTGACTTCAGACTCTTGAGCTGCTGGATCAGCTCTTTCCAGATGCCCTTTGGTATCTGAGTACAATTTTTTACTTTACTATTGGCCTTGTCATTCACGGAAAACAAAAATCACAGGTTAGTGCTCTTGCACTCATTAACTTTTTTTCTGCCCAGAAGACTTTATTTTCTGGATGTTTACTTCTTTTGGTAGATAGTGTGCTGTATACCACACAGTCTTTCCAAAAGTACTTCGTAAACAGCACGACGTACTGTTTCAGAATACAGAACTGAGTAAATTAGGTAAGTAATTTATTTCTTTGGTTATTTTTTATCTTAGATTTTTTTTTTTTAAAGTTTATTTAATTTAAATAAGATCTTAATGCCAGATCAGCCTGTTTTTTGGATCATGCATCATGCCATAAGTCATTAGAAAAGCCACAGATATATAATTTTCTGGTTAAGAAAAATTAGAGGGTTGATAAATATTTAGCAATTAGTAGATTAGATTTTAAAATTGTGTATCCAAAAAAGTAAACAGAAAAACATTAAGTTTTTTAGATTAAATAATACCTATGAATTTGAGTTAATTACCGTTCCTAGTAGTCTCCCCACTCTAAAAACCTTTCTGATTTGGCAAGTTATGCCACGAGAATAAACACTGGCTTTGTGCACAGTGTTAGCAAGAAGTCACATGGTGGCTTTCTAAATTAACAAGAAGGAATTAGACTGCATTTGTTTCACATTAACATCTGGGAAGGGTTGTTCTTGGTTTCAGTGATATGTGGATGAAGGAATTTATTTTTTTCCAACCTTTCTTTTGTTTTATCTCTATCGCAACTTTATAAGGAATAGAGAGCAGCTGATAGTTAAGTTGCCAGTTTCTGCCTGCTAATGACCTCAGTTGAGGTTGTTTGGAGAATCTACATTCCAGGAGAGTCTGGGATCTTCTTTCTTAAAAGCTCTCATTGATTTCAGTATTCGTGCTACTGCAATAAAAATAGCAGCTGGAGGCAAGGCTAAACCAAGAGAGAGAGAAGAGACTATTCATATTAGCGTTAACTTACCCGTCCTGGTCAAACAGATGAGTGCTTATTTAGATCAGCAGCTACAGATTTCAGTTACGGCAGCCTTTCTGCTAAAGGAAGCAACTCTATTACCTACACCTCTCCCCCACCCCCGGTAAGCCACTACATTCTTTTTTTAATACTTTTCTTAGTTTTGGAGTACAGTAGCGTGTCTCTCAAATATCTCCTGTGATTTGCTTTGGGGTGGGAATGGAGTGCTGGGGGTGGAGCAAGTTCCTCCTATGGGAAAACCAGCCTCCGACCACAGTGATGTGATTGGCACATTCGAAGCATCGATTCACTGAGTATTTTTATAAACATAAAATGGAAAAACAAAAAGGAGATCTGCTTGTTTCCTAGTAAGTGGGATATGTTTTCGTCAGAGGAGCTAAAAGTGGATATTTTGTTGTTGTTGGTTTTTTCACTATTATTATTGCTAAGAGTGTTTTATTTTATGCTGTTCCTTCATACTGCATAATCTTGTTTTGCTGTCACACTGGAAAAAGTCCAGCAGTATAATCTTAAACTTCCTTTAAGACCTGTTGATGCTCATGCTCAGCAACAGTGTTTTGAAGTTTGCTCTATATATTTTTGGTCATGTTGGAAATTGCTGGCTCATCTCATTTCGTGTTCCAATAGCTATTAATATAAATGTATATGGTTGGGTTTTTTTCTTTTAGTTTATGGTCAATCTGCTACATGCAGGAAAAAATAATCCAGAGTGTACTCGGAGAAAATAAGAGATTGCTCATGACTTTTAAACTGGCTTTCTACACGTATAATGATTTCTATTACAAACATAATTAAAATATGCTAGACTTTGTTTTTAAATTTCATCCTTAATGTCATTCATTTAGCAGTTTTATTGCCTGGTTTGACTTTCCTATGTTCATTGATGGCATAGCAGACTTTCATTATTGAGAAATTATGTGCCAGTAGACAAGAATCACCTGAAGAAAAGGCCATGAAATTATCTGGAATAACTTTATGGAGTAAATTTGATGTCTGGCATGTTCCAACATCTTTGACAGGAGATGACTTTCTAAATGTCCTCAGATTCCAAGGAAATCTGCAGAAGGGAATAATATTTGGTCTCTAAGAGAGATCCTCTGATTTTTTTTACTAGTATTTCTTAAATTAAGAGCTGAGAATTTAAAAATATCCTAACAAATAGAGGCAGCTCCATCCCTCTGGAGGTCTACACAACCAGTTCATAAGATGTCACACTTCCATAACCCCTGACCAAGCCTTGTTTAATTATTTGGCAAAGGTTAATCACCTCCTCAAGGAGGAGGCAATCACTCACGAAGCTGTAAACCCCTGAAGGATGGGAAGCGTCTGAGAAAATCCTGCCCTGCCAAACCAGTCTTGCAGTAATTTATGGAAGAGCTGTCTTTGATTTGTACTTTGGCTTTCAATTACTTTCAAGATGTGTCTTCCTCCTTCACTTTTCTGTATGACTTCTGGCAGTCGTTCAACCAAAAAAATTAGTTATTGAGAATTACTTGTATATGGTGGTATTGTTTTCCTTAACTTCTCAGTTGTTGGTTGATGAATTCCTTTCTGTTGCTCTTTGTGCGTACAGCTGGGAGGTAAACATAAGATTGCAAAGGACTTAGGGCCATTAGGCCTGTCTGTGCTCTCAAGGAGCGAGTGCAGAGGAGGACAACGAAACTAGTGAAGGGCCTAGAAGACAAATCATACGAAGAGCGGCTGAAGGAGCTGGGGCTGTTCAGTATGAGGAAGAGGAGGCTGAGGGGAGACCTCATCACTCTCTACAACTACTTGAAAGGACACTGTAGAGAGGTTGGGGCTGGTCTCTTCTCACAGGTAATTAACAATAGAACGAGAGGGAATGGCTTCAAGCTCCAACAGGGTAGGTTTAGATTGAACATTAGGAAGGAATTCTTCACTGAAAGAGTGATAGGGCATTGGAACAGGCTGCCCAGGGAGGGGGTGGAGTCACCATCCCTGGATGTGTTTAAGGGCCGTTTAGATGCGGTACTGAGGGACATGGTGTAGGGGAGGACTTTGTAGAGTAGGGTAGATGGTTGGACTCGATGATCCCAAGGGTCTCTTCCAACCTCAATGATTCTATGATTCTATAAGGCATTCTGCTTTTTCTCTGAGAGGAAGACTTTCCTCCATTTTGTTGAGGGAGCCCCTAAGGAAGAGCAGGACCTGCAAGAAAACTGGGTTCTGAAGTTCTGCAGTCAAGATCACTTGTTGACACAAGGCACAGGCGAGTGTTTGCAGCTGTTTCATTTAGCCTTAATTTAGCTGCAGCTTCTGAGGCACACCGGCGTGTTGATGCCTGTCTGAATCTCTGATTTCCAGAGAGCAATAGCTCTTTCTGCATGTCACAGCCCACGGGGACCAAGAGAGCAGGGACGTTCCTTCACATCAGGAAGCTTTTATGCCTTGCTCTTCATGCACATGAGTTCCTAAAATACCTGTACTTACATTCTTGATGCCATAAAGTTCTATTATTGCAGTAGGATTAGCCTTTAAATACTCAACCGTGCTAAAAGCAGAATGCCAGAATGCAAAGAGCCTCCCTTTTTAAATTACTGCATAAATTAAATCTTTCCATTCCCAGGAAGCCAGTCTGAATTCCTCTTTGCTAGAGGACTCGCTGTAAGGATTTAGTTACCTATTATAATACAGGATTTTCCAACTGAAAACAACCACCCCCCTGTAAAGTCAACTTGTTACAGCTCTGATGGTTGTCCCCAGCGTGTAAGCCCTCCCAGACCTTAGTTAGGACTGGCTCTCACTTGGATTATGTGCACCCCTTCAAAATGTGACCTATGGATATGCCCAAGTGACAAAGAACAGAGCCATGCCCAAACAATCCAGACTTCTTAACTTAAGCTTTTTGGCAGAGCAGTCTGAGGCAGAAGTGTCAGTCCTGGTCCCAGGGAGGAGAGGATGAAGTGACAGTGAGGCAGGAGAGCAGGACTATGGGCCAGGTTCAGCAGGAACAAAATGGCACAAGCTATAAATGAGGGGAAGAGTTACACCGTGGCGATGGATGGTGAACATGTCATCAAATTGTTTTCATCACTGCCTGGATTATAACAGCAGTATATTCTTTACACATTTAACCAAAAAAAAAAAAAGTCTCCTTTTGCTATTAAACAGGATGATCTGTAGAGGATACTACTTCCTCTATTCCTCTAATTTTTTTAATAGCATGACTACTTTGCTAAGGACTACCATGAGTCCTGCCTCAGTCAAACCTTCTTTATTTAAGGAAGACATAGTCCTGAGTAAAGAAATCAATAACAACTTCAACGTTGTGACCCCACTGAATGATAATCAGTGCACTGTCAAAGCTGGTGGGAATATTGCTTTCAGCTTGAGTGGGGGCAGGAGGTGACAGGGCTGGACAGGAGCTATTAAAATGATTTTTGTTCTCAAATTGCTACTTTCTTGCAGATTTTCAGCTGATATAAGTTAGGGTAACAACTACGGTGAAGTTACACATCTTGGTTATGCAAAGTGAGTCACTTAGCCTTTGATTCTCAGGCTGTTACCTATTTGTGGACTTAATTCCGGGGCTGGTTAAAAGTTTTGCTAATGTGGCATCTCTCAAAGCACAAAATTTTGAGATGTTTCTTCTTCTAATTGTTTTTCTTTTAAAAATATTTCGCCTACAGTCACTTATCTATGAAAGAAATATTTCCCAATACAGCTGTTTACACATTTTTAGGGATATGAAATACACTTTTGTTAACAGAAGAGAGAAGAAAAGAATGTGGAAAACATTGTGTTACTTAAGAAAATAATTTAATCTTTACCTTTGTGCTCTCACGAAAGCTACAGGTTGTAAAAGTTCTACTAGATTCAAGTAGCGCTGCCAGTTTAAATGCCCAAATTCCCTTTAGCTACTGGGCCATCCGCACTAGACATCAAAGTTCAGGTTTGATATCATGTACACAAGGTACTAGTGACAACCCACCAATTGCATTGTGTATCCTTCTTTACAGGAAAATAGCTTTATCTCATTTATCTGTGAGACTTCATTTCAGGAAAAGTGATGGCTGTTGGTTTTGGTCACTACTCGTGTAATGGTGCAACAGCTCCACATTCACACCACCTCAGGAACAGCTGCATTTTAAATTCTCACTCCCTTTGAGCCGTACACACTTAGACATTTGAGCATTTTGTCTCAGAGATGGAGCTCTGAATGACCCACATTTAAAAAATAAAAAAAATTAAGAAAAAAAATCGGGCACAAAAAGCACAAGGTGATTTAAAATCCCCTCTGTATTAATAGAGAGTTTTGCCAAAATTTCTAGCATGCTGCTGTCCTGATGGGCTCTTGGGACAGCTGCAATCATGGGAGGGGGTTTCTGCCAACATTTCACGTAGCCATGGAGGGCAGAGATGGAGCCAGGAGGTTCTGGAAGTATGAGCTCGTGTTTCAGGGGAGAAGGTTGTGACTGGAAACTGGGAATGCTTATGAGGAGATTTAAGGAAGATACAGGACTGGTGTATTGGATGCCTCAAATTTCTCTCCAGAGATGATGATGACGTTTTTTGCTCTTAGAGGGATAAAGTGAGAAGTAAGAGGAGACACCCGTGTGTGAAGAGGAGGTGAGCAAAGGATGGGGGGTTCAGCAGTCACGCTTGAACACCTATGGGAAGAATGAAAATTTAACTACTCCAGATTTCCCACAGTGCTGCTGCAGTTACAAAAAGTTCCATTGGGATGAGAAAGCATTTAATCTTTAAAGAGTTTGACATCTTTTAATCTTTAATCCTCATCAGGCCTCATTAGTTATGTGATCAACTAGGAAACTGAGTTGCACCAAAAAAAGCTGAAAAAGAACGTGTATACGTTATTCAGGGCTGCTGCACCAGGCACACTTTACAAAGGAATGCAAACCTTTCGGGAAGTTTGGGTAGGGCAGGTTGTTTGTTTTAAACTGGCCATTGACCCCCGTTTTATCAACGTAAAATTGTGATCAAGTGTTTTTGACCAGTGTCGCGTGGAGGAACCTTGTTCTACTTGGAGAACTTGGCTTTAGCTCATAGGATTCTGACGAGGTTTTCTTTGGAAGTGTTTTAGACTGCGTGTGGAGGGGGGAAAGGAAGGAGAAATAAATTTCTTCTGAGACAGGCACCCAAAAGAAGTCATTTGTTCTAAGTAAGCATCATTACGAGTCAGCAGAGCCAAAGAACTGAGACAGTCGCTGCAGTCCCAGCTCTTACGTCTCCCTTCCCCATCCCTGAGGACCTCAGCCCCAGAGGGGTGTGATGTGGGCACAAGGCTGATTTAGCAACGCAGCCAGGCAGTTACCTCGTTTTTCCCAGCTTCTGGCAAGCTGGATCCTGTCCTGTAAGCACTGGAGTGGGAAGCTTTTACAGTCGTGTTTTGTTGAACTCCCTTATACAAAAGCGTTCCAGGAACAGGGTGTTCAAAACTCAATCCCTCTGCATGCTAGTGGCTTCTTCCCAGAAGTCAAGTGAGGTTAATAACTAAACAAGCTGCATTATTCTCTGCAGCAGCAATCTCATCTCTAGCAACAGCTGAAGCTCTTTTCTTTGTCCTCACATTAACATTAGCCTCCTGAGGCTGGAGTTCTTGAGTATCTTTTTCTCTCTCGTATTCCTCAGCAGATAATTTTCAGATGGATGAGACTGATGAAACAAATAGGCAAAATAGCACAAATAGGCAGGGCTTAGCAGGGGAATTGGACTAGATGATCTCTAGAGGTCCCTTCCAACTCTGTCAAATCCGTGAAATAATAACGAAGTGAAGTTCTTCCAGGGAATGAAGCAAAATTTAGGGACTACACCTGTGTGGGACACTCCTGCTGTATAAGAACATATTTCCAGGGGTACAGGGTCTCCTTCTTCCCTAAGAAAACTTCAATAACATAATGCAGGATTACAATTCAAGATAAATAGTAAAAGCTTCAGGATCTATAACAAAGGATGGTGGCCTCACATTCATCCATTAAAGATGTACAGAACAGTGAAAGATAAGAAAATCCTGGACTGCGAGATAAAAGCAGGCAAAATAATTGTTCTTTGTAGAATTTATGCCATGTATGTTAATACTCTTGTCTGTCTTTCTGATGCCATGTGTATTAAAAAAGATATTCTGTCCTCTTGTTTTCAGGTAATGACAGCTGAGGATGCCAGGCCCCTGGAGAATATTCCGCAATAAGAGATCCAAAACTAAGAATGGAAACACCGAAATGGACAATATGGCAGACACAAGTGACAAAATGCAGATGAAAAAAGAAATCACATTACTAAATGGAATTTCCTTGATTGTAGGGAACATGATTGGCTCTGGGATATTCGTATCACCCAGAGGTGTTTTAATGTACAGCGCTTCCTACGGACTCTCCCTAGTCATCTGGGCACTTGGTGGGATGTTTTCGCTGTTTGGAGCTTTATGTTACGCTGAATTGGGAACATCCATCATTAAATCTGGAGGCAGTTACGCCTATATCCTGGAAGCATTTGGTGCCTTTGTGGCCTTCATCAGACTGTGGTCTTCCTTGCTCATTATCGAGCCGACAACCCAGGCAGTGATAGCAATCACGTTTGCTAACTATATTGTTCAACCAATTTTTCCTCATTGTGAGCCACCGTACGATGCAGTCAGGTTGATTGCAGCTGCTTGTATTTGTAAGTAAAGTTATGATTTCTAGAAGTTAAGAACTGTAATTGTAGACGCGCAGAGAGATTTTCCTGAATTTCTATTCCTTCACCTTCTGTGAAAATAATTATTGCCTCTCTAAAACATGTTCTTAAGAACCAATAGTCTTTTGTTGTGATGTATTTTAATTAGGGCTGGGATTATTACAGAGGAAAGGAGAATTACAACAATTTGGCTGGGGGAAACTGTGGCTGCTGATTAACGATACAATCATTGGCCTGATACGCAGCCTGCATTTGGTCCGTGCCCTCTCTTGCAAATCAACAGATGAACAAAAATCTTAAAATTCATATAGACGTAATAATACTCTGCATAATATGAGTATTGTGGCTGGACCTGCCACTGGCCGAGCAGCAGTGCTCGCCACAGCACTTTACCTGCCCAGCAGTGTTCAACTTCTGCAACAAAACTGAATGCAAAGAGTATGGCAGGAAGAGGAAAGAAGAACTAATTGATCCCACCCACTCTCTGCAGCTGAATCACTTATTGTTATGTCTATGAGATTCAGTCAAAATTGAGGCTTGAGAGAACTCTGTAAGTGCTTCTGTAATCTCCAGACTTGGGAGATTAGATTTAGAGAAATCTCACCTGCATGTCAGCATCTTTAGTGAAATTTAAAGATTATTTAAAAGGAACAGGTTTTAGTCCTAAAATTCAAAATCTGATGTGTTTGTTTTACCTACTGTCGTGAAAATGGCATCCTCCAAAAAACTATTGTGTAACTTTTAAATCGGTATTTCATTCATTTTAATAAATCTAGATGGAATTTGATCCTGTTTTATTTCTTGAAAGAGGGGTGGTATCTGGATGTATTTGAAATATGCTTTATGTGATATAAAATATCAGTGTTCCTCTCATGCATATTCTTTTTCTCTACAGGTTCCTTAACATTTATTAATTGTGTTAACGTGAAGTGGGGAACCCGTGTACAAGATGTCTTCACATATGCAAAAGTTATGGCTCTTATCTTGGTGATATCTGTTGGCCTTTACAAAATTGGTAAAGGTAAGAATATTTTTCATTAGATTAAATTCTTAAAAGTGAACCTATATGAGTTTCAAAATCTGTGTGCCCAGGTGGCCAAGAAAGCCAATGGCATCCTGGCTTGTATCAGAAATAGTGTGGCCAGCAGAAGTAGGGAGGTGATTGTGCCCCTGTACTCAGCTCTGGTGAGGCCACAGCTGGAGTATTGTGTCCAGTTTTGGGCACCTCAATACAAGGAGATCTGGAGGTGCTGGAGCGAGTGCAGAGGAGGGCAACGGAGCTGGTGAAGGGCCTGGAGAATAAGTCTTATGAAGAGCGGCTGAAGGAGCTGGGACTGTTTAGTTTGAGGAAGAGGAGGCTGAGGGGAGACCTCATCACTCTCTACAACTACTTGAAAGGACACTGTAGAGAGGCTGGTGCTGGTCTCTTCTCACAGGTAATTAGTATAGAACAAGAGGGAATGGCTTCAAGCTGCAACAGGGTAGGTTTAGACTGGACATTAGAAAAAAATTCTTCACAGAAAGAGTGGTCAGACCCTGGAATAGGCTGCCCAGGGAGGTGGTTGAGTCACCGTCCCTGAATGTGTTTAAGAGTCATTTAGATGACTTTAGATGTGTTTAAGGGACATTTAGATGTGGTGTTGGGGGATATGGTGTAGGGGAGAATTTTGTAGAGTAGGGTTGATGGTTGGACTCGATCCTAACCTGAATGATTCTATGATCAGACTCCTCAAGACTTACATATGAAGCGTTATTTATTCTGTAAAATAATGCCTGCCATAGGAAGATTAGAGGAATTTTATAGCTTGGAAGCAATGGAGTTTTAATTATTCTTCTACCCTTGGTGTGGGAAACCAACATACACCAAGTTCTGTGTTGCTCAGGCTGAATAGCAAAGAGCAGCTGAATTAACATTAGTTTAGCACTAACTAGTTTAAAGTCAGCCTGAGTGTCTCCGGCCCATGCTTGGTAAAGGCTAGCCTTGCTTCTTGTCCTGTGACAGGACAGCACAGCAGAAATCACTGGACACGTCCGTTGCATTGCTCCTCACCCCCTGCTCTCCCTGCCCTGCCAATGCCAGAGAGCCACGGACGAGGGGACAGGGTTGGGGAGGGATGAACTCCTCCTTTCCTCCTTTGGTGAGAGGGGGTGCTTGCTCCTAGAAACAAGGGAGAAGGCTGTAATACTGCGGTCCTGTCAATCACTTTGGTATCATAAGACATTGCAGGACAAATGAGCCACCCTGTATCAGCAGTAGCTGGACCAAACTGAATACACTGAAAAGCTGGAGCCTAGTTTGTTCCAGTGCTACCTCTGATCTTTGTATGTGACAATAGATCTGATTTTATTAATTTGGGTCTCTGGTGCAGTAAAGTCTCTTCCAACTCTAGCTCTGTTTACTAAGCTTAGCTACTGAGGTTTTTTCATTGTCCTTTCCCATGAAATTCCAATGAAATAGACATTGTATTTTTGTTCAGTTAAAATAAGGATGGATTTGCCTCTTCAATTTAGGAATTGTGTTTTTCTCTTGCTGAAACTCTCTTATAAAACCTAATGAGCATGCTTGCTTTTTCCGCATTTGCTGTCCTTCTCCTTTCCCTGGCTGCCATTCTGGTGCATCAGCTGCTACGCTGTAAAGACTGCAGGCTTTAAGACAGCTTTTTTGTTTAGCCAGTATCTGTGCATGTCAGTTGTCACTGATTTATTCCAGTCTAAAGAAACCCGAACAAACCAACCCAGTCCTAAGAGCAGGAATGTGAAGATGCAGAGGAAAAGCATTGCTTAAGGGCCACAGTTATGAGAATCATAGAATTGTCTGGGTTGGAAGGGACCTTTAAGATCATCTAGTCCAACCATCAACCTAACTCTGATGAAAAAAAAAACCAAAAACCAAACAGAAGAAAACCATGCACAAGAACCCCCCACATCACTAAACTATGTCTCTAAGCACCATGTCAACCCATCTTTTGAAAACCTCCAGGGATGGTGCCTCAACCACTTTCTTGGGGAGCCCATTCCAATGCTTAATAACCCTTTCTGTGCAAAAATTTTTCCAAATATCCAACCTGAACCTTCTCCGGTGCAACTAGAGGCCATTTCCTTTTGTCCTATCACCTGTGACTTAAGAAGCAGCAGTTCCCCTCACAAAGCTGCTGCAGTTTTACAAAGGTGTGAGTCCATGACATCACCCCTGCGGCAGTTTTTTCCCATTCCCCAGTCACAAATTTACCCCTGCTTTCAAATCGCCACCTTCAAAACTCCCAGCCCACTCACTGCTGTGCAGCTGCCACAACACAGTTTGGATCAGGGGACGTTCCCTCTGCTGGTGCCTCCACATCACCCACCCCATTTGCATTGTTCCCTGGGGTCAGGGAGGGTAAAGGCAGAGAGGAAGCGTTGGTGTGAGGAAAGCAAAATGCTGAGGGATTTTAGTGGTGGTAAAGGTCTCGCCTCCTCTTCGTTTAAGCAGAAATGAGCACTCGTGGTGGTTTAACCCCAGGCAGCAGCTAGAACCATGCAGCCGCCTTCTCGCTCCCCCCGGTTCAGATGGGAGAGAAAATCAGAAGAAACTCGTGGGTTGAGATAAAAACAGCTTAATAGGTAGAGCAAAAGCCATGCACGCAAGCAAAGGAATTCATTCACTACTTCCATCAGCAGGCAGGTGTTTCATCACCAGGAAAGCAGGGCTCCATCACGAGTAATGGGATGGACAAACACCATCACTCTGAATGTCCTTCCCTTCCTCCTTCTTCCCCCAGCTTTATATACTGAGCACAACGTCATACAGCATGGAATATCCCTTTGGTCATTTGGGGTCAGGTCTCCCAGCTGTGTCTCCTCCCAACTTCTTGTGCCTCTCCAGCATTCTACTCGCTGGTGGGGTGGTGTGAAGAGGACAACAGGCCTTGAGTGCTTCCCAACAATGAAAAACACCAGTGCATTATCGCACTATTCCCATCCCAAATCTGAAACATAGCACTATACCAGCTGCTAGGAATAAAAAGTTAACTCCATCCCAACTGGAACCATGACAACACTTAAATACAGCAAGGACTGGGAGGAGGAATGATGTAGACCTCTGGAGGAAGCTGTAATCAGGTCAATGCACTCTTTCAAACTCAGCTGCTGTTTTAATGAAAGGAATGGTTATGACATTTCAGCCCTGAAGTATTCCTTCTGATATGCTCAGATATGCCTGTTGTTTTGAAACACTGTGAATGTACCTGATTTTGAATATCAGCTGTCTTTAGTAAAAAAAGCCTTCTTTTGGTCCTTTTGGATTTTTTTTTTTCCTTCCAACTATATTCTTCCCCAAAGAATGTGTGCATCTTGTAGCTTCACTTTCCTCAGTTCAAACCATCTCCTGGTGTAGTAACTGCTCTTCAAAGACTCTATTGCTTTTGTGGTATCTATAAACCCCTTAGTTTAACCACAGGGTGAAATTTTTAAATTTTATAACAAAGACCTTAATTTCTTCCCTAGTAGAGGTGTCAGCGTGTTTCTATCTTCCTTAATACTTAAACCCACTTCTGTTTATATGAGATAGTTTACTTTCCTTCTGTAAACTGAGAAAGTCCTTTCTTCCCCTTTCCAGAATCGCAGTGAAGGCTCATGCAGTTTCATTAACATTTTGCCTATTTTGCAGCATTCTGCAGGTTGTAGTCTCAACCTATTGAGCTAAACTAGAGGATAATTTTGAAAGGAAAGATTTTTTTTAAGTCTCCTCTCTTAATTTTGGGGAACATCTTAGCAAGGCAGAGCATCCCACTGAGAACCAAGCCTCCAGAAGTTCCCCCTCCGGTGGCCACTAATGCTTCTATTGGAAAAAAAAAACATAGATAAGAGGAAGAAATATGAGACGGATTCAGGAATTGAAATTTGGTTTCTCAAGGGCCTCTGCCTGGCTGATGGGGCATAACACAACTTCAGTACAGCTCCCTGCTTCGGTAGGCAAGACAGCGATTCTAGGAGATGAATTCTGGTAGAATTACACAAGTAACAGCCAAATAATAAACATGGGAAGATGTCTTCTGTTGGCTCTCCCCGTACAAGTGTAACTGTTCAAACGTCTGACTGAAACTTTCCTATTTGTCAAGTGAAAATATAGGCTGTGCACTTCTAGAAATAGTAATGAAACCTGGATGCAGTGGTTTTTTTATTTCCTTCTGGTTTAGCTGAGACTTTTAGTGTAGTGTTCAGTGTAGTGTTCCTTCTATGCTACAGTCCTTGGAACATAACAGACAATTGGTACCTGCCTTTTGTACAGGGGAAACAGAAAACCTGAGAGCTCCGTTTGAGGGCTCAGCAACAAGCCCAGGGATGATTGCTCTGGCTCTCTACTCTGCCCTTTTCTCCTACTCGGGATGGGACACGCTCAACTACGTCACCGAGGAAATGCAGAACCCCCAGAGGTAAACGGGTGCTTTCCCTTTGCATTGCTGGAGTGTCCTGGTAAGACAGGTGATGGAAGGACAAGCCACTCTGTATTTGTTTCTGATTGGAAATTAGTCAAAGTAATTTTTTCCTGCAAAAACCTTCTTCTTTTCCTGAGAAGCAGTAAGTATACAAACTCTTCCTGATTATTGTTGTCTCTCATCAATCGTGTCACACTCATAAATCATATATGTATTTTAAACCTTCTGCTTTAGGCCAGAATTTTTAAAGAAGGAAAACAAATCCCTGCTGAAAGCAGGGAAAAACATGGGTCCATCTAGCTCTCTAAAATTCCCTATTTCTTTTCAGTCAGATAGAACAGTGATTTTATTTTCCACCAGTGGAGTCAGACTGTTTCAGGTTTCAGACGGTTTTATCATGTGATCTCCAGCATTACTGTCTATGGGGAAAAAAAAATTTAATTTTACTGAAGATGAAAGGTTAAGTAAAAAATAAAGAAGTCCAGAGTAGCACTGGAAATACAATCTCCTCCCCTCTGTAGGGATGTCCACCCCATGGGAGTGGTGTGGCTCACCTACTCAGACTGAGTCTGCCTTGTCTTGGGACATACGTAGGTTACGAGTCAGGAAAAAATATGCTACCATCAAGAAACCTAAGTGGTTTAAATCTCATTGCTTAAGTGCTTTCTTAAATTGCTTCATAGAAAAGACAGTACAAAAAATTTACAGGTATAAATGTACATTTTTTTTCTCTGTAACTTGTGACAGACCCACAAGCAGCCGACTAAGCTGCTTCTGGAATTGTTCCACACTTGGCTGCACATTACTTTGTAACCCCATAATGACAAAATGATGAATGACAAAAAGCGATGGAGTTATCCAGTCACAAATGTTTGAATTTGGAACAATCTTTTATTTAAATATCCCTTATTTAGAGAATGTGACATAATTTTGCCATTTTCCTCTTGCAGGAATCTACCTCTTTCTATTGCCATTTCAATGCCTATTGTGACTATTATTTACTTACTGACTAATATAGCATACTACATAGTGCTGGACATGTCAGCTCTCCTCACAAGTGATGCAGTGGCTGTGGTAAGCTGTGTATAAAACTTAAACCAAAAGTCTGGATGTCAACCAAGTATGGATGACATCACGGAAGAATCCCGGTTAGCATACTTCTTGGCAAAGCAATTGAATTTTTTCCATGCTGAAGGTTGCTGCTTTGTTTTTCTGTAAGAGTACCAGTATATTAGAAGGTGCATATAAAGAATATATCCAATAAATCTGCTCTTGTAAAATCCTCTTATATACTCTGTAAATCCTAACTGCACTTCATTGTGGAAGATGCTTTTGCCAGGGCCAGAGCTACAGAAAGTCTGAGTGGTTTAAAAACCAGGGGGTTTTGCTATCATTCTACTGTACAGTGTGTGATGTTTAATGCTGCAGGATCACAGCAATATTTTCAACACAAAAATGCGCAGTGAAATGCGTTTTTTAAAACCTTATCAATATTTTACATGAGAGTACAACTATATCTCATGGATTGCTACAGTCGGGATTTGTCAGATTACATTGAAGCCAATACATAGTCTTCTATTATCTCATTGACTTGATCTAGGCTAGAATATATTTTTTAAATCTTTTTAAAATGTATCTGCCATTTTTATTTTTGATATTGATCAGTTTTTTCAAATTCTAATTTCCCAAGTTGTCATTGGGTGCCATAAGAAAGCAGGGGGTATGACAATATATTTGAGCTGGTGTGTTTTCATGAGAGTTTCTCGGGATTGTCCATATGCTTAATGTTACCAGCCTCACTATTATTTTCTTTTTCTGTTACAGACATTTGGCAGTGAAACCCTTAGTTACGCTAAGTGGATAATTCCTATAGCAGTGGCCATGTCTTGTTATAGTGGCTTAAACTCATCAATAATTGCAGCATCTAGGTATGAAATATAAGATTTATTTTAAGTAATTGAAAATAAATAATTTATTATCAATCTGTATTCTTTACTAATGCATTGTCAAAGTAGAAAATGTAAACGTAAAACTGACACGGTTAATTTTTGCTGTGTCGGGTTGTACATTTATGATGGAAGGATTGTTATGGTCTGACGTGTCTTCTCATGATCAGCACCAATGGATAAACTCAAGTGCTGCTCAGTTGAGATGAGAGCAGCATTTGCAACAGAGTAATAAAAGAATTAATCACAGAATCACAGAATCGTCATGGTTGGACAGGACCTCTGAGATTACTGAGTCCAAACACACACACACAAAAGACCCCTACAGTCTCGGGCACTAGAGCATGCCCTGAAGAGCCACGTCTACACATTTCTTCAGTACCACCAGGGGTGGTGACTCCACCACCTCCCTGGGCAGGCTGTGCAAGCCCCTGACCACTCTCTCAAGATAGTAATTCTTCCCAATATCTAATCTAAACCTCCCCTGCCCCAACTTCAGACCATTTCCTCTGCTCCTGTCATTATTCCCTTGGTAGAAGAGGCCAACCCCCACCTTTCTACACCCTCTATAACTACCTGAAAGGAGGGCAATGAGGTCTCCCCTCAGCCTCTTCTTCAAACTAAACATGCCCAGGATGCTGCCTTTGTCCTCGGCACACTGCTTGGTTGAGTTTTCTTGTTCTCTTTTCCAGGCTTTTTTACGTTGGAGCCAGGGAAGGACACCTCCCTGACAGTCTGAGCCTGATCCACGTAAAGCGCTTCACCCCGGTCCCTGCTCTCCTCTTCAATGTAAGCCACGGGTCGGGGCAGCTGGGGGTGTGATGTGGGAAGTATTAACACCTCGCCTCTGCCTGGGCTTTCCCCTGGGATTCTCCTGCGCTGGGGACATCTCCCTCAAGTGCCCACAATTTCTAAAACTCATTGAGGGCACTGGTGGTGATACTATAGAATCATAGAATCATTGAGGTTGGAAGAGACTCTTGGGATCATCGAGTCCAACCATCTCCCCTACTCTACAAAGTCCTCCCCTACACCATATCCCTCAGTACCGCATCTAAACGTCCCTTAAACACAGCCAGGGATGGTGACTCCACCCCTTCCCTGGGCAGCCTGTTCCAATGCCCGACCACTCTTTCAGTGAAAAATTCCTTCCTAATGTTCAATCTAAACCTACCCTGTTGGGTAGACAGACCTATGTCTGGTGGGGGGTTTTTTTCGGTGGAAGGAGAACGGCTTGAGTCACATTCATACGTTCTCTGAACAAGATTAGTGAGAAATACAATAGCATTACTTCGAAAACAGAGAATGGCTAAATATGTAACAGTATAGACATGAGTTTCTTAAGTCTTTACATCATCTTTCAGAGTGTCACTGGAGAAGAATGTGGCAGGAACATCTCTCAGACCCTGCCGCAGGCTGATTTTCTAGGACTCTAGTTATAAAGGGAGTGACAAAGCACTTAAAATTAAATTCCTACCATTGGATGCCTATGGCCATATTGACTTTTTCCTGCTGTCACCGTACAAACGAATCTTGTGACACAAAATCGAGGAACCATAAACTATAGAATTAGTGGAAATTATTTTAATAAATAATCCATAAATCTAACAGGTTAAAATAAAAGGGAGGATATGCACAAGCAGAGAAGGTGGAATCATTAAAAAGCATTACATTGCTGTTTATTTGAATGTGTATTTTATTTGGTGTCTTCCACTGTTCTGTGTTACATATGGCTTAGGAACAGATTATCATACAGGTCCAATTTGACATGAAATAGTTTACTGAAAGTTATAATGTCATTATGAATACTCTTCTCTGACAGATTCTGTTTGCACCAGTAACATGAGTTTAATACACCACCATTCATGTTTTTCACACTGGAAATTTTTTTCTGTTCATCTGCTAAAACAGACATTAAATTCCTGGCATTTTAGGTCTTCCCATGCAGGCATCCCTGCGTACCACAGAATTTATTGGTCTCGATGTACGAGTGGACTGTGAGAGCCTCCAACTGTGAAACCAAATTAAAAGCTTGTTTTTTGACTGAAGCTGACCAGAAGAGCAGAGGAAGCTGCTGCCTGCAGAAAGCTTCTTAGCAGCTTTCTTAGGAGGGTTTCCTGCTGATGCCGAAACCTCACTTTGCAAACCTGGCACCACTCCAGATAAATGTGGTGGTCTCACTGCTGTGTTTAAGGAAGGGATACCAGCCTGTTTCACACAGCACGTTTGCAGATTTCTCAGACTTTAAAGTACATCTTTCTTGTAAAGAATTGACCTCCTAACTCCAGGCAAATACGTTGGAAACAGGCTGTTTTATAACTTTGCTACCTCTTTATTTTGTAAGACATGTCTTTACTTTCACATTAAAAAGTCTTTGTTTTTATTATCTCCAGGGCTTAATGACTTTGCTTTATCTCCTGGTGGAAGATGTTTTCCTCCTCATTAATTACTACTGCTTCAACTACTGGCTCTTTGTGGGTCTGTCTATTGCAGGACTGATATATTTGAGATATAGTCAGCCACACAGACCACGGCCTATTAAAGTAAGTAAACGGGAGAGGAAACGAGCCCTAAAAGCCAGCTAATGCACATGCTTATGTGATCCTTAATACAACAACCACAACATTACTAGTTATGTTATAGACTATGTATCAGCCATAGAAATAGTGTCAACATAGAAGAAATGAAGGAGCAAAACCCATTTGAGTTTCCACAAGAACGTCTGTTCTGGTACTTTTACTGTGTGGTTGAAATGATATTTACCATTTCTTTTTCAGAGAATCATAGAGTTGTCTAGGTTGTAAGGGACCTTAAAGACCATTGAGTTCAACCATCAACCAAACAGTGCCAAAACCACCACTAAACCATGTCCCTCAGCACCATGTCTACCTGTCTTTTAAATACCTCATGGGATGGTAATTCCACCACTTCTCTGGGCAGCCTGTTCCAATGTTCAATAATTTTTTCAGTGAATAATTTTTTTCTACCTTTTAACTATCTTTATTTCAAAATAAACAAGAAATAAATAAATGTCTGGGGTTCTTAGCCTCTTCTGGAAGAACCCCGTTTTGTATTGCTCACAGTGGACCTCAGTAGAGCTAGTGATGGGGACTCCAGAGAATTCAACACCCTGATCAAACTTACATGACATAACAAATTCAGCAAAGTTCCTTCAAAGCCCAAAAATGCTCGATTTTCTGCTCATGCAGAAGATCAAAATTTTAAATAATCAAGTGTATCCTGAGCGTTCTGTCTCACTGCATAGTGGTCACAGACAGTAAAATGCAAGTTTAATGACTGATTGCAGACGCGCGTCTGGCTCTCAGTTAGGAGAGGGAGACTGCACAGAAACAAAGCCTGCCTAAAACTACTTTCTAGTTTTAATCCAGTGATTGTCCAGAAAGCAGGGACGGAAACCCAGAGCTTCCCCCAGGCACAGAAAACCATGTGCTGGCTCCCGTCTCCCTGCGCTCTGTTGGCTCTGTGACCGGCATTTCAGCTCGGCAGTAATGCAGTAAAAATTATGAGAAATCCAACTTAACAACCTATGTAAATATTTCTTCCTTGTCGCTCACTCTTCCTAACCTCCCACACCATTTTTTTAACCACACTTTATTTTTTCCCATTCGAGCATAAAATCGTGATTATAAAAAGCACGGTTCAAACGAAGGAGTAAAATATCCGAAGCACCTACTGTTTAGAAAACTTTCCATTCTTCCAGAGCAGACCAAATTTTCCTGAAGCATGTTCACATTTCATTTCCAAACTCTCCCCCCAAATATGTGGAAGATAAAGATTAAATCTTGCCTTATTGGCAGTTTTTCTATTGACTCTACTAAAGCAAGGATTACAGTCAGATTATAGATAATGACTGTTTAATTCCTATCAGCATTTGCCAGCAGAGCCAGCGTCACAACTGCGCATACACATTTTTCTTTTCTGAAACATAGCAGTTGGTTTTTATCAACATATATTTTTTACCTTTATAAGGGAAAAAGAAACATTTATACCAGTAAACTCTCAGGATTTTCTGCTAGTATTCAAATGTCAGCTCCTGGACTCTTGAGGAGGCTCATTACTACTAATGAAAAATACCTTGGTGAAAAATAAAATATCTTTGTGTAAAAAAAAAGCCTCTTTATGGAAAGAGGTTATTGCAACTTTCCTTATTTGTAGTATACTTGTTAAGTGTGCGGGCAAAATGGTTGTACCTAAGTCTGTTAATTCTGTAGTATCAACACAGTAACTGAAAGTCCAGTTGAGTTAGTGCCCAATCAAACTCACAATTAAAAATTTGCAGTTGAAGTTTGAGGGAAAACTAGCCGTTGCTGCTCAGTTTTAAAGGAGTGTTTTCTAAGATTGAGCTCTTACTAATGTGGAAAAGAACTAGGCTTGTGCAGGCCTGAAAAGAACAAAATGGTCAGAGATTCAGGTATGCACCAGGTAGGAGGCTCTCAGCAGCACACATAGAAGCAGGCAAATTGCACTGACTGTGGGCAGTCAAAAGATTCGGTAGACAGTAGTTGATAGATATATTTTATTACTGACTTGTCTAATGTTAATCTCCAAAGCCTGAAAACAGAATACGTTCTGCATCTTTTAGTAAATGTTGGAATTATTTATTTATTTATTTATTTTTGTCTCCACAGCTTAACCTCTTCTTCCCTATAGTATACTGTTTATGTTCCCTTTTCCTGGTCATAGTTCCTCTCTACAGCGACACAATCAATTCCCTTATTGGTATTGGTATTGCCCTCTCAGGCGTTCCTGCATATTATTTGGGTGTCTATCTGCCTGTTGAAAAACGACCAAAATGTCTACAGTGGCTCTCCGGTAAGCAATATCATCTTGCCCTAGCCAATGCACCAAAATCTCCAATGCTTGGTCAGAAGACAGAAAGAATAATTCTTCCTAGAATCCTTTTTCTTTATGAAGTTTTACTACAGCACACCCAAGATCATTTGCTTCATCGCATGGGCCTGAAAATAAAACCTTGCATACCTGTACAAAACAGTCCAGTATGTGGATATATATGGTCTCCTAATATTTGTGGTGTTGAGCCATTTCAAGATGTTGACTAAATAAAAGCTGTGTAGGACTGTGAATACTAAATGCATGCAGTTGGATGCCCTGGAAGGCAGAAGTGCCAGGACACCATTGCTTCACTTTCTTCCCACGGAGTGGAACATCTCAGTCAAAGAAGCCCATGACTTTTCATAAATTATGAAATGATTAATTATTGGCCTGAAGGGCAGTTTTCACTCCTCAAATTCATGCAGTCTTGAAAAGCAAAACTTTCATAATTTTATTCAGATTGAACTCAGCTATCAATCTGGTGATTCAATTAAAATGTTGATGAAAGTCCGATTGAATGAGACTTTCTGTTTAATTATTGGGCTCCTTTTTGCCTATTTACCTATTTATAACGTGCTTAATCCAACTGATCAAGGTGTTTTAAGATTCTCCTAATATCTATGTAGTTCTTTCCAATCCTCAAAATCCATACATTTGTCTAAGATATAATATAACTTTGTCTCACACATTTTTGCTATGTATTACAGCTACAACAACAAAATACGTTCAGATGCTCTTCTACTGTGCTCTGTCAGACCTGGACATAGAAATGGAACCTACAGCAGCCAAAAGTCAATAGAGTCGCCTTGACATGGAGAGTTGTGCCTTGATATTTCCCATCTGGAGCAATTTTTGTCATCTGAAGTTCCCCTCACATGTTCAGTTGTACTAAAGCAGTAACCACTGTACTATGCATCAGTTTGATGTCTGTTAATTTGTGGCCCTTTTATAAACCCTTCTGTTTTACAGTATTTTTTAATTTTTAAAAAAAATTATCTTAAAAAAATATTTTTTTAATTTTTTTTTAAATTGTTAATAGTGAGTTATCACGTAACTTTGAAACTATAAAGCGTTGTATGAACAAACATTTATTAGTAGATAAGTGCTAAATATTACATTAATTGCAAAATTGTAATAAAGAGCATTAGGTCTAGTCACAATCCTAAGAAATAAATTGATACATTTAACAAAAGTCAGAGCAGATATTTGCAAGGTTCAAAGCCTAAACTGGGAAGTAGAAGCCACAGTGTACTTCTAAAAATGTAACTAAATTCTTAGCAAAAATAAAAACTATATAATTGAAACTGGTAGATGTGCTTTGAGTCAATGTAGTGTTAGTGGTAAACTATTCTAATGCATAATTCCTGGCATACATACTGTACCAAAAGGAGAAAACAAAAGGTTTTGGTCATTTAAATTCTGTTAGAAATTCTTCTTTTACAATATCCCACATTTATTACCCTTTTGCAGAAGAGGTATTTTCAACAAACAAATTAAAGCATCGTAAACGAAGTACTTTTGCTTTCCGGAATGACCTGCAGGGCTGGAGCACTGCAAGGGACTGTGTCCCCTTCCAGCCAGAACATATTCAGGGAAAACACTTCACCTTCTCATAGTGTCCATTGCTTGCCTAGAAATACCAAAAGTGGGACCCCGTGAATCATACTGATTTTTTCCATGGTGGAATTTGTTTAAGGCATTCACAAGGAGAAGTGAAAAACCATTGATTTTGTAAAATCCCTTGAGACCCTTCCCAGCCCTTCAGGCTCACCAGTTCCTGTGGGCCAGGTGACCTGCAGGTCTTCTACTGAGCACGCAGAGAGCCTCCAGCACCGGCTGCCAGCTCTTCAATGCCATGTTGGAGCCCGTTGCACAACGCCCAACACAGGCACATCAGGTTTGAACACAAAGAAGTTTTTCAACGTGCAACTAGTCCTAATTCTCTGTCTCCTGAAACGGAGGGGGCAGTAACTGTCATTAAAAAATTGCCATCAGCCTTGCAACCTAGACCACAAAAAACAGCTGCTCCAGCTCCACTGTGGTTTGTTGATGTGATGAAGTCCCATTTGTTATCCTTGTTAGGAAGTCGTGCTTCCTTTCTGTAATTATATTTGAATATAACATACATTGTTTGGAATTTGAGTTTCATTATTCCCGTTCAATTAACCCCAATTAAGGTGATTTAATCGTATACCAGTCCCTGTGGCTCCTAGCATTATTGTCTTTTATTGATGTCTCCCCAGCGAAAGAGCAGTGGCACAGGGAAGAAGGCAATCATTGCTCCTTAAACCTCTCTCCATTCCCTCCTGGCATTGTAAGGTCATTTGCAAGATGATAATTTCAAGCATCTCCAACACAATGTTTGCTGATGGGGCATCCCGTGAAACCTTTCATTTGCATTTCAATGCCATCTGCTGTGGCAGTTCCCTTTCAGCCGGGTTTTCTTTCGATACAAAGTATGAACAATAAAAATGCACTAAATTAAGGTAAACGCGAAGGCATTAGAGATGCCTGTTTTGCTTTTTGGAAAGCACAGCTTCCGAGCACTAAAATCACTTAAATATCACAATCACAAAACACGAGGAGGAAAGAAGACCTAGGGTGTAGTTCCATTTGCCCAGCTCAGAACATCTCTTCGCACACACAACTCATGCCTCTGTTATCAGTATAGCACCGTTTTGATCCTGCTCTACGAGTGTACAGAAATACTGCGTTTTTCACCCCATTTCTTACACAGCACCGGTTAACGATAGAGCTGTGGTCGCAGACTGTATCGGGGCACGGAGAGAGTACAGGGAGCTGGGGTTGTTCAGCCTGGAGAAGAGGAGGCTCCGGGGGGACCTAATAGTGGCCTTCCAGTACCTGAGGGGGGCCTACAGGAAGGCTGGGGAGAACCTGTTTAGAAAGGCCTGCAGTGACAGGACGAGGGGAAATGGCTTTAAACTGGAGGGGAACAGATTTAGACTGGAGATGAGGAGAGGGTTCTTCACTGTGAGGGGGGTGGAGCTCTGGAACAGGTTGCCCAGGGAGGTGGTTGAGGCCCCATCCCTGGAGATATTCAAGGTGAGGCTCGATGAGGCCCTGGGCAACCTGGTCTAGTTGGGGGTGTCCCTGCTGACTGCGGGGAGGTTGGACTAGATGGCCTTTGGAGGTCCCTTCTGGCCTGGGCAATTCTATGATTCTATGAAACCCTGCAGGTCGGTACCAAACTGGCCCCACAGAGTTTATAAGTCGTGCTTGGTGCTGAGCTGTGTGTCACCCTACCATCCTCTGAAGCTTTTCCTTGCAGGACCAACGTTCCTAAGTGATTTGAGACACCTGAGGTGACATCTCAGGGGGTAACAGACAGCAGACACTAGAGGTAGGATAATAAGGGCTACAGACTAAGACCATTTCCACAGAGAATTCAGAGCTGAGAAAATTCTTTGTCTGTTTTTTGGGTTGGTTTTTTTTTTTTTTTTGCATTAATCTGTTAACTTTCTGGCCACGACACAGAGGCCTTCACTTTCTGTCTTTCTGGAAAGAAAGAAACTAGTAGCCAGATGCAAGGTCATAAATGTGAATAATGTTACTGAAATTCTCTATGGGCGGTGGAATCTCAGAACTGTTAATGTGTTTGTTCTTTTTCGCTCCTTACAAATACTACATGTAAGTTATTGTGAAATACCTAAAGCAAGTCGTAGATGCTGACGTATTTAAATAAATAAACATTTAATCCGTGGCAAATGCTACAGTCATGTGGTTTCAAAGCACAAAAATAGTTATTATGAATGAAATTTGCCCTGACTTACATCCTGCAAGTTAGTTTTCCAGGAAAGCGATGAGACTTTAACTTTTATTCATTTTCTCTATAACACAACAAAATAAGCATTTATGGAAGGAAAAAATTCTGATTACTCCAGGTGGGACTCTCTCTCAATGCAGTTATTAGCAATTCTTTACCCAAACTCTCTTGTTCTAAGGATAAACACATCTGTTTACACTATTCACTGATGGTCAATTATGCAGTCAAACAATAAACACTATTTTAGAGACAACCTTGGCATCCAGGCTAAGTATCCCATCATTACATGAGAAAACATAAGGAGGAGGCTGTTTGATGTCTAGTTTGTCAGTTGGCATCTCTGTGGCAGAAGGGAGTGGGGTGTGGATAACACGGGATCTTATCAATTCTTATAAATATCTAAAGGGTGGTCATCAAGAGGATGGGGCCAGACTCTTCTCAGTGGTGCCCGGTGACATGATCGGAACATGGGTATGGGAAATTCCATCTCAACATAAAGAAAAACTTCTTCACTTTGAGGATGGTAGAGTCCTGGAACAGGCTGCCCAGAGAGGTTGTGGAGTCTCCTTCTCTGGAGATACTCAAAACCTGCCTGGACACATTCCTGTCCAGCCTGCTGTAGGTGAACCTGCTTTGGCTGGGGGGTTGGGCTGGATGATCTCTGAAGGTCCCTTCCAGCCCCTACCATTCTGTGATTCTATGGGAAGCCTTTGGAAGATGAAGCCCATGGAGGTGGGGGCTGTGTTGCAGTGTGTCACGGGAACCCGACAGGCTGCAGGGACAAGAGACCCTGGAGAAGACCTCACCCACAGAGATGGGGAAGGATCTTCCAGGGCCAAAAGCTGGGGCAATACAGCACTTGTGAGTAGTTCTAGCTCTTCTTTAGGAACCAAGAAAATACAGGTTTCTTGCTTTTATGAAGAATCACAGTTCTTCAAATAAAAACAGGAGAGTTGGTATCAGATTCATTTCTGTGTCAGCAAAGGAAAAATGAAGTTGGTGTTGACAGAGGAAAGACTATCAGCCACAGAAAATCTGAAGGTGCCTGGGCTTTGCATGAGCCTGAAGAGCCGTAAAGGTGGTTCTGTGCTCCCTGGCCTCAGAGGTGAAGAAACACCTTCACACATCAGGCAGGATGAGGACACTGGGTTGTGAAACAACCTGAGAGATGCACTGGGCCAGGTCACAGCTCTGTTACAGGACGAGGTGCCTTCAGCACGTGTGTGACTTGAAACCAAAGACGCTTCCTAAAGCTCTCCTCTTGACATTCACCTTCATTGTGTAACAGGAACTTTAGAAGCATTGTTGCACAATCTTTGAATCTGCAGCACCAGATCTGTCAACTCCCTGGTCTCTAACTGATAAGCTATCAGGTTTTGTAAATCTTCCCTTTTTTTTTTTTTTTTTTTTTTTTTTTTTTTTTTTTTTTTCTGCAGGATTGATTTTTGACTTAGGAGGAGTGGCAGCCAAGCAACTATGTGAAGTGCTATAATTTGCAAGTGGGTGAAAAAGCTCTAAAATTTTAAAAAAAGGAGGAAAATAAAATGCAAACCTCAACAAGCTCCCTGGAAGTGTTCAAGGCCAGGCTGGATGGGGCTTTGAGCAACCTGGTCTGGTGGGAGGTGTCCCTGCCCAGGGCAGGGGGGTTGGAACTTGATGACCTTTAAGGTCCCTTCCAACCCAAACCATTCTATGATTCTAAGATGCTGCACAATAATGGGACAATAACTTCTTTGACTTGTACATCAGGAACTTGGATTATAACCACCAGAAATTAGAAGTGCTTATTTAGGAACGCACATATAATGTAATGGATGTCACTGGCAAACGTGAGAGACGAATGGGCTACAGAAATGTCTGGTTATTACCTACATAGAAAGGTCAGGATTAGATTCAAAGGAAGGGAGTGAGATTTGGTTTACACAATCACAGTTTTGAAACAGGAAAGGTCAACATTAAAGCAAATGATTGTGAGTCGATGCTTTTCTAGCAGGAAGAATAAATGAGAATTAATTGACCCATGCTACAATTCAATAAAGCATACAGTACAAAATTACTAAGTGTTTAAAAAGCTGGTCACCCAAAACGTGTGTGTCAAGTGATGGAACTGAATGCACTTCAGCATAAGAACAGAACAAAGATTAATTCAGCAATATATTTACTTAGTGCTCAGAAACGTTCATTTCACAGAGCCAAAATCAACTGTGAGCCACACCTGCCGGAGGGAGGGCAAAGAGAGTATAAATTGGAAGAAAAACTGCTTGGGGCTGTTTAAGAACATCCTATCTACACGCAGAGACCAGGAAAAAAAAAAAAAGAAAGAAAAAAAAGGAACATGCTCTAGCTTAAAACTGTAATAAATCTTCCCTCTTTAGAGGGGAAGTGCAAAGAGTGATTTAGAAATAGAAAAAAGGCAAATTTGGTGGTAATGACCGTAAGTTCAAGACAAGCTCCTGAACAAGACGCCTGACCAATTTAGATGTGCTTCTGTAATAGCACAAAATAAGAATTTCAGAACTTGGTTGCAATTATAGAGTATGTGCTTGGGTCAAAATATGCTCACTATGATGATATTACCTTATTTCTGATTAGCCATCGCTCTTCTCCATGCAACGCCATCACCTAAGGAAAGCCCCCAAATTAAATTCACCTTTCTCTTGCTGTCTTCGGAGTTAGGTCCTGTCTGGCTCAGCATGTCATGGAAGCAGAATTTAAAATTTCCAGTGGAGTTTACATTGGCCTCCACGAGAGGGAGAACTCCTTTGAATAATGAAGAAAAAAGAGAGCCTGTTGTTTCGAGAGCTTCTGCTTAGCTCCAGTGAAGAGTATCAGCTATATATTCTGAATAATGCTGTATAACTGCCGGCTGCAAACTCCAATGAAGATGAGGTTGAAGTAGGAACATTCATCTTTCCTTACAGGATTGCCTTCAGGTCTGTAGCAGAAGACAGATTTTTCTCATCCTGGCTGTTTCCTATATATAACAGCATATATGAATACCTAATTCAAAAGGACGATGAACACCCTTTTCAGAACTTCCACATTAAGCATAAATAATAAACAAGCTAATAATATCTAAATTAATTACCTATTTTATGGTAAGAAATGAACTATTTTATGGAAATTAAAAAAACCTGTTCTATTTGAACGTCTGAGCAGTTCTCTGTCCTCATACCTCCCTTCTTCCTTCTTCATCTTTTTTTTTTTCAGATAAAACTTGTGAAATCTCCAAGTTTCTCTGCTATTTAGCAGTGAAGAGCTATATAAAGACATCCTTTGGGAAGTACAGCACTTGGGTCAAATCAGTTGCCTGCTGATCTCCTGCCAATATGATGTCAGCACATGGGTAGCTACAGCCTTTGTTCTATGTTTGTTATTTTTCCATATCATTCTGTTGAATTCACTTCTGCTTTAACGGCCTCCTAATCACCTCTCTCTGCCAACTTCATGGAATACCAAGCCATCCGTGCCTTTCATCTCAGCTTACGATATCCATCTGCTGCCAGTAATTCTCTCAATACACTGAGGTACTCTGAATTAGCTCCTGCCAGGAATAGCTGCAAGTGAATAACATGCACAGGATGGGCAAGATCTCTGTAAGCAGTTGCCAGCAAAAGGCAGCAAGTGGATAAGGTTAAGCAGGTTTCATATTCCTTTCTTCATTTTGCTAATTTTTCTCTCAGGCAGAGCACCCGTATGAGTTGTAGTGCTCGCTACAAATCTGGATGGCAGGGAGATGTACGTTGTCCTACTGACCTCCCTCCATATGTCTCAGCTATTCATCCTCCAAAACGTGCTGAGTAGTAGCAGAACTTGACAGCGTTCCCACTTTCCATTCATGCCTTCTCTCGTCAGCTGTGCAGAGTCTCTGGGCCCTGTTGGGGTTGCTTGCGAGGCTTGGCTGGCAGCGTGGTGGCACTGGGGTCCTTTGTGCAAGTGTCACCTCCCACCCTCCCACTGCACGAGCTTTGCCTCTTCCTCCTCCTGTGGGACACACAATTAGGCAGGAGGGTTCGGACCAGCCGCATCTGAGAAGGAGGAAATTACTGATGCTGAAGCAATTCC
Source organism: Calidris pugnax (assembly GCF_001431845.1). Taxonomy (NCBI): domain Eukaryota; kingdom Metazoa; phylum Chordata; class Aves; order Charadriiformes; family Scolopacidae; genus Calidris; species Calidris pugnax. The sequence continues at coordinate 5,829,722 of NW_015094509.1, forward strand.
AGCTGACCCAAAATGTACCTCCTCACCTTCTGCGTGACCTTGGCTGCCACGAGCACATCAGCCCTCCCTTCAGATATTATGTTGGCTCCTATTTAGCAACAGATGCCAGTGAGCAGGATTTGTTCCTAACATTCACTCTAACTAATAAATCAAATCCCAGATATACTAAATATTGTATTGAGACCTACAAGCCACTAAGGTATTTCTGCTTTTCTGAGACTGTGCAGATCACCAGACTTCATGTGTGTTTTGGTACAAAAGAAGTGATCTAACTTTCTAAAGCCTTTGAGGCCTGTTGGAGAGTAAGGTTTATTCAGGAATTTATAAATTCTATAATCTGAATAAAGAACAATTCAAACTTTCATTCATGGAAAATAACCTACAAGTTACCTCATGGCTGGAGATGATAATGAATGGAGCAACAAACTGGGAGTTGATTCTTCTTCCAGGTAAGAATTTGGCTATACAACAAACTTTCAGAGACCATTGGGTCACTGTCAGGGTCTGACCAGCCCTGGATGTTCCTGTAAACTTCCTCTTTTGGGAGCTCGGGAATGACAGATGATGAGTAGAATTGGGGAGATATAACAGCTCTAGAGTCATAAGAATAGAAAGGACATGGACCTGCTGGAATGGGTCCAGCGGAGGGCCATGAAGATTATCAGAGGGATGGAGCACCTCTCCTCTGAGGACAGGCTGAGAGAGCTGGGGTTGTTCAGCCTGGAGAAGAGAAGGCTCTGGAGAGACCTTACAGCAGCCTTCCAATATCTGAAGGGGCTACAGGAGAGCTGGGGAGGGACTCTTTGTCAGGAAGTGCAGTGACAGGACAAGGGGTAATGGTTTTAAATTGGAAGAGGGGAGATTTGGATTAGATACCAGAAAGAAATTCTTTACTGTGAGGGTGGTGAGACACTGGAACAGGTTGCCCAGAGAAGCTGTGGCTGCCCCATCCCTGGAGGGGTTCAAGGCCAGGGTGGATGGGGCTTGGAGCAACCTGGTCTGGTGGGAGGTGTCCCTGCCCAGGGCAGGGGGTTGGAACTGGATGATCTTTAAGGCCCCTTCCAACTCTAACCATTCTATGATTCTATGATTTTATTCAGCAAACAGCAATCACTTTCATCCACAGCAAGATGCTACACCAAGAATATAACTGAGTACCTTGTACACACAAGGCATAGGCTTATTTCTCCAAAAGATGGGACACTAGAAACCAGGTAACACCAAACTGCCCAGGACTTGTTTGGGGAATCACAAGGAGATATGTGACTGTGATTTTATCCCCCCTCCTCTGCTAGCCTGCCTTCTGCTGCTGCAATTTATCAAAACAAACTAGGTAAACATTTTGACTTTGAATGCAGAAAACATTTACTTTCACAGACAGCTTCACTAGTACAGCTGCTGCCTGGGGACTAGTCATGTAGTAAATAACTGCCAAAACAGGCTTAAACTGAGAGTGCGAGGCAGAGAAAAGGACCCAGGAAGCTATTTATTTTTGCTTCAAGGCATTTCATGAGCTGACGACACAAAGTATCTGGTATAGTGAGTAAGGATGAGAAGCACACCACCACAGAACTGAATGCAATCTGCAAAGACACATCATAAAGATGGCGAAAAATCATGCTGGCTTCACTGGAACTATTCCAGCCTTCTTCAGCCGTGCATGCTCTCAAAGCAACACTGCTTTAGGTTAGAGGTGAATAGTGTTAATTTATCCTCATGTATCGATATGGCAAGATTTGGTCTGACCAATTCACAACGGATAAAAAGTATTACAGGCAACGGAGATTTGTAATTAAAATTACCTGAGAATTTATCCAACTTTTCTTTACTTTACAAACCAAATGGGCATTTTTCCTAAGTCTGTCTGGTTTTATTAACTTGCTTTCTAATGGACAGTAATAAAAGAGGAGTAATAATCACAGAGTCACAGAATCGTCATGGTTGGAAAGGACCTCAGAGATCACTGAGTCCAAACATACACACACAAAAAAAACCCCTACAATCTTGCATGCCACTAGACCATGCCCTGAAGAGCCACGTCTACACGTTTCTTAAATCCCTCCAGGGATGGTGACTCCACCACCTCCCTGGGCAGGCTGTTCCAGGGCCTGACCACCCCCTCAGTAAAGTAGCTCTTCCTGATACCTAATCTAAACCTCCCCTGCCCCAACTTCAGACCATTCCCTCTGCTCCTGTCGTTATTCCCTTGGGAGAAGAGGCCAACCCCCACCTCTCTACAACCTCCCTTCAGGTAGTTGTAGAGGCCAACAGCCCACCACCTCTCATAAAGCTTGGGCTTTACTAACAGTCTGAGTGAATTGGTCACTGTCACTTCCCACAGTAGTGCAGTCCTACCACTCATCTAGAGTGAAAGTGCTCTCTGACATCTCAGGGGAGTGGAATGAGTTTGTCCAGTTATATCTTGGGGTTTTTTTTTAAGAGGTGGCCTTTTGATTCCCCTCGCTTTTTCTCTAGTTCCTGAATCCCCCCTCATTTCCTAGTAATACAGACGGATCAAGCTCTCCAGAAAGTCCATCAACACCAGTCTAGCTGTTAATCAGAGTAAATTTCATGAGAACTGCTGCCTCTTCCCCTTTACATCCTAAGTGATATTACACAGAAACAAAAGGAGCACAGCTAGATCCAAAAGAAAGGGGTTCATAAAATGTGTATGAGCACAGCTATGTACTGCAGCACCGAAGGACTTCTGGTGGCTCCTCAAACAGCCCATGCTAAACTCTCCAAGAAGACACTAACAAACTTTCCCGTGTGTCTTGGATGACCTGAGGGGTCCAGCAGAAGAGCCTGGTGCCTGTGCACCAGGAGCTGCTGTAATTATCAGCCTAGAGAAGGGCAAGTGAAAGGTCAGAGTATCTGAGCCAGCAGGAAATGCCCACCACATAAAGCTACCCAAAGCCACACAGTCTGGCATCTATCTGGATATAAATTGTCCCAATTAAGTAATCCTTGCAATGGTAGGCCAGAGGCTGACAGTCCTTCAGTGGTGTAAGCTTCGTGCCTGTGCTGTTCAGCTGGGAGAGGTGGTGGGACTGGGCAGTGCCCAGGGGGGACAAGGGAGGACAGCAGTACTTTGCTACCTGTATTGTCTTAAAGTTATTGTTCAAAAGTCAGAAAGCATGCTCCCATATTAATAAACCTAAAAAAACCATGAGGCCTAAATAAACAGCGTTAATTTTCTGTCAGGCTTTCTAGTTTCTCTGTTTATACTTTTCAAAACGTCCTCTGCAATCATGAGGCATGGAAAGGGTGCTACAGAATGAAAAGCTTTGAGCTAGGGTTTGACCAAGCACATGGAAGAGTTTAAAGTGAGAAATACAGTTAACAGATTTTAATAATTACCTTCATTGGGAAAGTCAGAAAGGAGGGCAATAGGAGTGCAGCTGTGGTCCCCCTGCAGTTTCAGGCCTGGCTGGTGGGCTGCTTCTGGCTGTACCTTCTCAGCACTGCCCTTCACCTCCTCATCAAAGTCCTTCCAAATGCCGTCACAGGAGTGCTGAGAGCCAACAGGAAACGAGCTGATGTGGAACCAGGGAAGAAATCAGCAGTGGGTGTGCAAGGACATCATCAACCTTTCCGCAAAAGCCACGCTAGCAAAAAACACACAAGTATTTAAGAAGGCCACATATCTGGTTTTTTCCTTTCTCCTTTCATATACCAACGGTTTACTTCTTTTCAATTTCTTTCCCTTCCTTTTTTTCCCTACTCATCTTTTTCTTTTTTTTTTTTTACCATTTCACTGCCATAATTAGATTCACTTGAGAGTGATTTTACTTTATACAACAGTATTAAGGACAGCAATTTCTTTTCATTGCCTCCTTTTTCCCCTCCTCCCCCTCAAAATTTGCTTTAATGACTTGTCCTAATTAAGTTTGAACAAATTCTTTATTATGTTCCCAGATTTTCTGGGGTGTGATCACTTAACCTGCAAATTATAATTGCAGGTTTGGTGCCCATGCAGACTGATCATTATAATTGGTACCTGCTACCTCCCTTTTAGCTTTTATTATAGCTTTACACTCAAGGAAGCTAAGACAGTTCCATTTTAGGAATAAATAGGATACAATGTCCTAAAAGAACCATGTTTGTCCATGCATAATGCTTTCCTATAATGTGTTTAACTTTTAAAAAGAGAATCTGCTGAGTGGTATCTGGGTAAGTGTGGTAAGAATTAGACCACAGCTTGAAATAAAACCAATGCTTCTGAGCATGTTAGAAATGGACCAAAAATCAAACTGATCTTTGTGGGACCAAAATTACTTTTGACTAAAGATATTTTCAAAAGGCAGCTCTGACTCACCCTTGCATTAGTAAATCTAGTTGTCTTCGCTGAAAAGATGAATGATGGATTGTAGGGGTCTCTCTGCAGTAATTTAGCTTCCTTGGAGCCTTCCATATAATGAAAAGAGCCATTCGAGACCTGAGCTAATGAGTTGTTAGGAATGCCCTGCAATGCAGATAAAATTCAAAACCAATTGATCTGAGCTTGCTCTTGGGAGGAAAAGATGAGCAGGAGAGTGAAAGAAGGCTCTAGAACAACCAGAAGTTTGTGGGTTGTGCATACAAAGGTGCATAAATCCTGCCTACATGCGCGAGCTTCTTGCCCCTGCGAGGCATTGACAAACACCATTAAAAACTGCTACTTCTTTTTCAGAAAAATTATGCTTCTGCAAAAAGTTTCAGACATAAAAAATAAATCTAGTATTCTTCAGAGAACTTGTTTAAAGTTTTAATTGGTAAGCATTTAAATTATTTTTTTTTTCAGTCACTCTGAACTCAGATAAAAGGGTAGAAGAAAAGTTACTGAATTAGAAAATTATTTGAAGCTGTGATATTTTTAATTACCAGCACACCGCTGATGCTGGATAAAAATAGAACCACATTCTCATCTGCTATAAATGGCAGAAGTTAATACAAACCGACACTGCTCTATTGCCACTTAATAATCTGTATAACCAAGTCATGAGGAAGTAATTTTTTATTTTTGTCTTTGATTGCTTATAGTATCTCTCGTGCATTTAACATTTCATTCCCAATAGCACCTAGAAACCGGCTTAAAGGTTTTAAAAGGTTACTGACTGAGTGTCTGTACCTATGTCAATAGTCAGTGGATATTTTGCTCTGATTTGATTCCAAACATTTTTTCTTCATCAGACCTAGCCTGGCAATTTTGGTCTGTACTCTCATTCCTGAGAGTATGTCCGTACTTTATATTTCTGTCTGTCTTCACTCTTATAAAGTGCAGATTTCCAATGGAACGGAGAGTTGATAATGGCCTTCTACAGCCCTCACCAGAGCATCATTTCCAGCAGCAGTGTTACCAAAGGCAGGCCTCTGCTTTGTTTATAACCACAGAATCACAGAATCTTCTAGGTTGGAAGGGACCTTAAAGATCATCTTGTCCAACCGTCAACCTAATTTTGACAAAAATAAACACCCACACAACAAACAAGGAGCATCATCACTAAACCATCCCTCCCAGCACTACATCAGCCCGTCTTTTAAACACCACCAGGGATGGTGCCTCCACCACCTCCCTGGGCAGCCCATTCCAATGGCTGATAACCCTTTCCGTGAAAAAATTTTTCCTAATATCCAGCCTGAACCTCCCCTGGTGCAACTTGAGTCCAGCAAAGCTGTGCTGTTTTCTCCCTTCCACATTTCCTTTTCTATCCAGCTATTCTCCCCCCTTCCTCAGGACCCTGAAAGGAAACTTCTTTACCTAATTTTCTTTCCATCCCCTTCCTGGCTTGCTAATTGCCCCTTGCTGCTGCCCCGCTGATTGCCAGCTATCGATCACACTACTCTCTCTCTCTCCTGCCCTATTTCAGCCTCCCCCCTCCCTTTCACCCAGTCTTGTTAATAAGCTCCGTGGGATATGGAATTCTCCTGTTCAGCGTTTGCACAACGTATTACAGTTATGATTGCTGGTGTTTGTCACAAGGCTATTGTTAATAATGGAGTAATCCTAAGCTTTTCTTTTGCAAGTTCAAAAGTTCCCTATTTTATTGCGTATTCACCACCTTTCCGCTAGAAAGCATCCCCGGCTGTTGTAACCACCACTTCACTTCACAGAGATAACAAATCACCCCAATGGAGAAAAATTGTGATTATGCTACTTTAAAAGGATAGAGAGACCCTGTTGCATCACAGAGTATGTCCAGATTGCCCAGGTAAATTTAAAGCTGCAATAGCATAGCCACTGCCGAGCCTTTCTCGATGGGTAGCGTGGTAAAATAATAAACATCAGAGTGGGGCATGAGGTCTGCTGAAAAAGTTTATTTTAGTTGTTACCTAAGGGGCAGCCAGGTCCCAGGAACAGAAAACCTCCAGGGATGCTGGGGAGGGGGCTTTCCCACAAACACAGGCACAGAGTAGAAAGTTCCCCTTGTAACACAGTGGGTGCCACTGCTGGGACCAGAGGAAAGGCAAGTGCTAGCAGCCTGGAGAAGACCAGGTGGGGACAACCCAGCTGCCCAGGGGAGAAGGAAACACTGGGCTAGCAGGTCCCCAGGAGTGAGCCACACAGCCACGCTGGCCCTTGGTGGAAATGTCCAAATAAGAGCATTCTGGTCCAGATGAGAGCATTCAGAATGCATTTACAGCCTAAGGAGAGCCGTGTTATTTAAAATGAATTAAAATAAAAGCTAATGAAGCCAGGTTTGTTCCAATAAATAGTTAAAAAAATAGCTGAGAAAGGCCTGATATCCACACGCCTACAATACAGTTTCCTTCACAAAGAAGTAGGCTGCTAGGTCATGGAGTCTGGTTTACTGATGGTATCGACGCCGGCTTGCTCAACTAATTAAAATCCTCATTAGTGATCTTAACTGAAAATCTGCTATTTTCAGGTCAGGCTTCTGCCTGTGTTCATTTGTATGATCCTGGGGTTAAAGCACAGAGGCTCAGCAGCAGAAAATAGCTCTTCCCAGCTACCTCAGCCTCTTCTGGTGCGTCCTTGACGAGGGACTTGATCTGTTTGACTTTCTTTGCCAGGTTGTAACGTCGAGGCAAGAACTTCCCACTTGTCAGACACACAGAAGCTAATTTCCTGGTGTTTGAAAAATAAGGTGCCAGGGAAAAAGGGGTTAGCTTTACTTATTCAGTCGTAGACACAAGTCCGTGTAGTTTGTGAGCATAAACTGGGTGAGTACCCAGAAGACTTTGTGTTGCGATAGATACTAAGCCTTATACACAGGTGATAATAAAAGAGCTCTAAAAACCTGTGGCTGAGGTACCTAGCAGTGATACTGTTGTGTGCAGGCAACACAGACTTGCTTGATTAAAAAAGGAGAGTGGAGGACTTGTGGATGCCCCATCCCTGGAGGGGTTCAAGGCCAGGCTGGATGGGGCTTGGAGCAACCTGGTCTGGTGGGAGGTGTCCCTGCCCATGGGATGATCTTTGAGGTCCCTTCCAACTCTAACCATTCTATCATTCTATGACTTGTGCATGGAGGTGTACAGGACTGTGTATGAATACTCCTAGAAATCAAGTGCTGAGTCACCAGCTTCCCTTAAAGCACACTGATCAAATAAGTTTTCCTTGGACTACTATGTCTTTAAAGGCCCGAACACACTTTTGGTCTTTAGGCAATGGGTTCACAGTAGTGTGTTTCTGCGGTGCACTTCAGGGTTTTTACCTTTAAATTCCTGAGCCATGTATACTAAATACTACTGCTGAGATTCATGCTGATTGAAACAGACGAATCTCCGTTAAATAAGCTGAATGTCCCTACTTAAAGCAGAAATGGTACGTTAGAGTTCATGCCCTCTGCTTCCTTCCCATTCTTTTATGAACAAAATTTAAACTGTGTCTAAGAGTATTTGATAATTTTGGTTCTGTCGTGAAAACTTCACCCCATTGCCTTTGTTGCAACGTTTGAATATGTGTACTCCACAGCTGCAGACACGAAAAACAAAATAGTGCGGACATCTCCCCTTCTTTTTTAATTACTATGTGACTGTAATGTATGACATCTCTTAAAACACTGCTGACTAATACTCCATTTTCTAATTAAGAATTATTATTAATTCACCCTTTCAATAAAGGGAAAGTGCTAGTGTAAGGTGCACTTCTATAACAGTAAATAGCTTTTTAGCTCTTGCTTTTGTGGAGAAGAATTGTATTAGTCCTCTCAGCTAACTACATTTTTTCTATTGTTTTCTAAACATGGGAAAGAAGTTCTTTTCTAGATTACAAATCAAAATACTTTATAACCCTATATGGGTCATCTGGAATTAAAACTTTTTTTTTTTTTTTTTTTTATGTCTCAGGTAAGATATAAACACACAGACATATTCTGAATCATGATGTCAGAGCCCAAAGAGAAATATCAGTCCAGGAGGGAATGGAAAAAAAACCCTAAATGAATAGAATATGTACTTTGTCAATAAGCTAAATGATATATTAGAAAAAATTATTTGCAAAAGAACAAGCTGAAGTGTTTCTTCAGTCACAGAACCATGGAATCACATGGAGCTGGAAGGGACCTCTGGAGATCATCTAGTCCAACCCCCTGCCAAAGCAGGTCCACCCAGAGCAGGTTGCACAGGAATGTGTCCAGGTTGGGTTTGAATTTCTCCAGAGAAGGAGACTCCACCACCTCCCTGGGCAGCCTCTTCCAGGGCTCTGCCACCCTCACAGTGAAGAAGTTCCTCCTTATGTTTAGGTGGAACTTCTTACATTCAAGTTTGTGCCCATTTCCTCTTGTCCTGTCACGGCCACCACTGAAAAAAGACCAGCCCCCTCCTCTTGACACTCACCCTTAAAGTATTTATAAGCATTGATCAGATCCCCCCTCAGTCTTCTCTTCTCTAGGCTAAAAAGTCCCTCAGCCTTTCATCATAAGAGAGATGCTCCAGGTCCCTCATCATCTTTGTAGCCCCCTGCTGTACCCTCTCCAGCAGTTCCTTGTCCTCTTGTGGAGAACTTGGGCAGAATATACATCTAGAGGTTCAAAGAACAAGGATTTGAGGAAAACTTTTTATAGAAAGAGAAGATAACATGATGGGACAGCTTTATGACAAAGCAAAGAAAATTTTATTATGAATCAGTACCTAAACAGAGGAGGCATTTCTTGGAAAAGGCTAAAGTACTATATAGAGTTGCCTGTTTGGATCGGATTTCTGCAGATTGGATTGGATTTCATGCAGATTGGATTTCCTGCTGTGTGGGCTGTTAACTTAAACGGTATAGACACTGTATTTCAGCGTTGCAAATAGTCACCAAGTATGACCATAAAGTAACAGAAGTGAAAAAGGTCGCCAATGAGGTTGATGGCTACCTACTGACGTAGATGAGGTTAACAAATGTTAATGATGATCACACCCTGATCATCGTTACCTTGAGCTCCTAACTAAACCAAAATATTTAGGGAGTAGGTTAAATGCAACACTATTAGCAAATCCTCCCCCACGGCATGATTCAATCGGTTGCATAAATGTCGTTTTAACTATAGTGTAATCAACGTACTCGACACATGGTGACGCAGACCGCACAAAAGCTAATGTTAGCATCGTGTATCCCATTTTCTTGACATTAGGACCTGTTTTTTAAAAGGCCAGGGCATATTCTTTTTGTTTGTATGTATAAATAATACGTTTGAAGACTGACTGCCACAAGTAGAAGAGCAAGACAAACTGTCAAGTACGTACAGTGTTGAAATAGCGTAGTGGTAGCAGCGTATCATCAAGCTCTTACACAGCCTTCCCACTTGCAATTTCATGTACTGGAACCTACACACACGCAATCATTGAAAGATTTATTAGAAATAGTGCAGTCCAGAACCACCCTCATTACACAGGCCTCAACCTCACTAAACCCACGATGAGGAGCAAGCCGCCTGTGGCCAAAACAAACTAAATATATTTAGGCCCTTCCCAAGTACAAAATGTAACTAAGGTTTCTCCACTACTAGCACAATAAATGCCCCTTAACACAAATCAGCCCCTGTGCTTGTACTGCTGGGGATGTAACACATTTTATTGAGTACACCTAGAGCTCTCGGGGTAACTGTGTGGGTGAAACTAAGCATCTGCCCTGCACCAGGCAGAGCGAGCATATACGAGCTGTAAAGGAAAGAAGCACCCAGTTACCAGAGAGAGAACACTTCTTAGAAAATAACCACTGCATTTTGAAACTTCTTAGTCCTAGGTCTCAAGGAATCCTACAACATCTTTCCAAAGAAAAACTGGGGTGCTTTCAGAAATCTGCTAGGTAGGTAGCACAAACTATGACCTCACAGACAGTGCTTTCATAAGATCAAAATCTCCCACCACCACCCTGATGTCTCTCTTCCCCAGACTCCTCTTCCTCCCTCAGTTCCGTCCCCCAACATCCTCTTTCCTTCTAAAACATCAGCTACTTTCTCTTTAAGATGGTCAGAGGCACAAGTAATAACTATAAGACAATGCTCCCAATGGGCACTTGGCTTTGAAGCCTGCTGCTTCTATTTCAGACCTGAAGAAGGGCTCACATGCCCCAAAACTTGTCTAATTTTGCCAGTGATACAAGCTAGTCTAATAAAAGATATTGCTTCCACCAACAGAATCTGTCTTGATTATGTCTTTAGGCTGTCATAACAACAGCACCACCACCACCATTATTCTTCATGTGACACTGTCAATCAGTAGACATTTTATTTTTTCTCTTTCCATAAGTGATGCATAAAGCTAAAATAAACCAGGCACTGGGTTGTTTTTTTTTTTAGACTGATGGCTCAGAGAGAGAAGGAGAGAGCCCTCCAAATAGTACTCCAACCAGCAGAGCCACAATCCAGGCAGAAAGCGTGTGGGGGCAGTGAATGGCCAGGGGTGTGGGAACATGTGGTTTCAAAAGACTTAAACAAACACTTGAATTAAAAAATTAAATTCAGAACCAGAGCAAGGTGAGAACAGAGAGATGTGTTCAACCAATGAGCTACATGCCAAATAAACTCAGGAACTGAATTGGAATTATTTGTGAGAAACTCCCTACAATGTTGAATTAAACCCAGTACTATGCTTAACCAAGCAGAGAGGATGTAAGGTGGAATACTTTTGCTTCCAGGTTTCTTTTTACTTCTTTTAAAGGCTGACAACTGTCAGGAGTGTCTTTTTTGAGGAGAAACAGAAGAGAAAACTCAGTTGTAACAAGAGGAGGAGATCATTTGCCAAATATACACAGGGGAGAACACAAGCATAGAGTGAAAAAGGACACAAGCAAAATAAGGCTGCCAAGAGAGCCAGCCTGTCAGGAGTGTTCCAATAGGTACATGCTGGGGGAAGGGAAAAGGGAGGAAATAAAAAACATGCAGATATTTTGACTAGATGTCCATAAAGACAAAAAAACCTGGTGACTCTCAGAAACATGATGTAGACCAGAAGGACCTGGTGAAGGAGATGGAGGGGAATGATATGTGGCTTGATCAGCAAGAGAGGAAGGTGATTTCTGTGGCAGGAATGTAACTTCCATCCAAGCCCATCCAGCAAAAAGAAACAGAAGAATTAGCTTTACTAATTATGCATCAGAAAGAGAAATTTAAGAAAGCTGATTTTTAAGCACTGTTTTCATATAATTTCTGTTATAAAGTGCTAAAATTTAATCCTGAGCTTCAGCAGATATTATAAACTTCAAGTGCTTCTGGACCTGATGACTGTTTCATATATCCAGACTAGTTTACTTATTAAATGCCTGATCTGCTGAAGGCAAAGCAAACACTATCACATGAAACTTCTTTCATGGACTACTGCATCACTTCTAAGGAGTAACAGAGACCTGTTCTCCAAGTATCTATTTCCTGGAATAAGATGCCTATTTAGAGAGATGCGTGGGGTGATCTTCACACATATTTTCAAACATCTAGCTGGGCTCCATCAGAGTTTTATTCAATACATTCATTCTTCAGCCTTCTTTAAAGGACAATTGTATCTAACAGACAGCTGAATTCCAGCATATCTGTACCTGTTACCGAGCATCATCTTCTACCCAGGTGCAGCTGTACTCCACAGGGAAGACAGAAGCAACTCCTCACCAGTTGCCAGTGTTATAAAAAGAGGATTAGTGGGAAGGATCAGGAATGTCTGTCTCAGGGCTTCACTGCATAAAGGCACAGATTTCAGAACAAAAGCTTTGAGATGCGCATTACCTGTTGTATTTGAAAGAGTATTTTACTGCTCCTCCTCGGGGTGTTGAGACATCAGCCCTGGGCTCCCCAACACCCTCTGAGGGGCAGGGAGGGAGCAGGTCGGGGAAAAAAAGGCACCCAACTAATTAGTGAGAACGCAGTATGACCACAATATTTTTCTGCATTAGTTTTCCTCCACAAAATAATTCCCCTCAACTGCCCTGTAGGGGTTTCTTTTCTCTGTTTCAGGTACAGTAGCCCTTGTCTTTGATCTTATTCCTTCTCCAATATTGCTTTGAGCTGCCAGGAGCTCATTTTCATTTCTCATTTATAGTTCAAAGTTTTTCTAGACGCTACCACACCCATACTTGCTCCCTCTCTAGCACCCCAATTGCTTTTTTAAAGTTTACAGTTCTCCCATTAAAATAACCCACCACCACCACATTAAAAACATACAGAACACCTCAGCCTTGTTGTCATTCCTTTTCTTTCACCTCTCCAGTTTTCACACCACCTACAAGCAACTGCAATGTTTACCTCACTCTAAATCCCCCAAAACTTAAACTTTGTGGATTTGAAATTTTTCAAGTTATCGTTGTTAATATAAATCAATCGACTTTAATCACAGCCTCACCTCATGAAGCCTCAGCAGCCTCTACGATCTCTGAGCCTGAGTTTTATTCTCTCAGGGCACAGATCATCATCAAGAGAGAGCCTGCTGAAACCCTGCAGCCCTGCTGTGTGTACAGTCATTCTTTCTGGGCTTATTAGTAAGTCTCACACATCCCCACAGAGTACTGAGCTAACTACACCAGTGGCTTGATATACACTGCTCAGCTTTTTCTCAAGAGGCTCAACAATTGTTAAAGATACTAGCATGTTACAGAAAAATACCTAATTTCCTAAAATAAGGCTGCTATTCCTTGCTTTATAGCCTGTTTCTCTACTGCTATATCTGACACGAATTTCAGATTTTCAGTGATTTTAAAATTGCTTCAAATAGACTGTTTTGGAACGGTGTGTTATGTGAATATACATATCCATAGGTCATTTACACACCACTCTCAAAACTACATGATGCCATAACAAAGCACATACAAAACCGTAGTCTACATCTGGTGTCCTCAGACACTCGAAGAAAATAAAGGCCCAGAGCAAAGAAAAAGTCCATTAAGTACCTCTGAAAACTCCATCCTCAATCTGTTCCCTTTTTAATATTGAACAACCTTGGTGATGTACATTTCTGAAACTTCCAAAGAAACTCAAGAAATCTCATCTCTTGAAACATCTTATGCTTTCCCCAATCTCTAGAAAGTTAAAGCATGAAAAAGAAAAATCTCTATTGCCATGGTAGTGCATCAGAAAAACCTTTGCTAAAGGCAAACTCCTGCTTTAAACCTCTGTGGACTTTTTTTCAGTTTACGTGGTGTCCCCAGGTAGCCCGTGCTGGGCAACACTGCCACAGGCTTCAAAAGGATCTCTGCTTGCCTGAGGAATCCGGCATCAAATCAGACAAGTAGAAGTCATGATTTTATTGCACCACAATAGGAACACAGAATGGCCAGAGCCATTTTCTGGAGGTTAGAAAGAAAAAATTAATTGCATTTAGCCAATTCATTGGCAAGCCCGTGCGGAGCAGATACAGCCTCTGGAAAACTCAAAAAGTTGGTTTTTTTTCTCATAAGAATTCCTGTTGGATTTTCTGCTTATGTTTTTCATTCTCTGTTCATGTAATCATATTAATTAATTACTCGGGTAGCAGCTTTCCTTCTCAAGAATGAAATGTCAACTGAGTTCATCTGTAAACTGAAATACGTCCACTTAGCAACCAAGCTTAAAAAATACTGTATTAAAATTCCAAACTCTTGTATTCAGAATTATTTCCAGATTTCAGGAATCGCATCAGCTTATTACAGTGATGGAAAGTCTGACTGTAAATGTATGATGTCAATTGAAAACAAAACTTTTTTGGTAAATTTTGTATTCAAATCCAGACAAATTTTAACAAAGAGGTGCTCTCAAAAAAGAAAAAGAAGCCAAGAAAATATCAATATTTTAGTATTTCAAAGTTGTGTTCTGAATGCTGAAGTCTTGTAATTTAATATTTATAGAAATAAAATTAAAGTCTTAATAGTTCTGCCAATAAAACAAACTTTTTACTGTGCAACATTTATTTTTATGATCCTTTATATCTTTAAACTGTGACATGCAGTTTAATTGGTTCAGGTAATACAACATGACAAAATTTGGCTCTCCTTTATTAGCTAAAATCTGTTTATATACGAGCTCTTTCTTGAGTGATACACATTAAAGTAATTCATTTAAAAGAGGATTACTCCTTGCTCATTGAAACGCATGTCATGCATAAGACAACTGTGCTGCTCTCTTTTAGGTAACTGAGCCACAATAATGAATTCCCTCTGTTTTTTACCAAAAAAACCAGATGAAGGTGTTTGCTTTTTTGCAAATAGGGTCTGTTGAAACAGTTGTGTCAGAACGTGGCACCTGATGAAAGGAACATTAAACCAGTTCTCAGATTTTCAGTGGAATCTACTGCAAATCCTGTAAAAAAGTGACCTGCAGTGGAATATGGCCCCAACCTCAAAATTAATCATTTTCTTTTCTAAAATGAATTATTAGTAATACTTGCAGAACAGAATTCTAAGTTGCACATTTTGCTACCTTCATTTTGACAAATTCGTTGGTATGAACAAGAATCTTACATAAATAAAACTAAAATCTGAAACCATTTGTACCAAAAGCAGATTTAGGTTTAGACATTTGCTCAGTTGCCACCTCATTCCTGTGTCTGGGCATGAGCAGACCGTGCAACGATGCATCCATCAATTAGATTATATTTCTTATTTAAGATATAACTTATGATTAGGCTCCGTTGATGGGTACAGACAGTTTATCATTATCTTCTTCCTACCTGGCTGTGTGTAACTTTTTCATTAAAGGAGTGTGGTGCTCCTGCTAATAATGTCTTCTGAAGGGCAGTGCTTAGACACAGCATTCCATTTATACAGCTGTCCTGCTTTGGGATGAGCAGAGTTAAAACCTGGCCACCATGGACGATGAGCAGAGCAAACACACACCAGTTTCTACCTGCTTACCTGGATAAACCATTTTGGTTTTCTCTAGTGACAGGAGAGACCTTATGTCACATGAACGGGTGGGTTTTTTTCCTGAGAATTTGGCAAAGCATTAAAACTGAGAATCAGTAAAGTAATATTGTAGTAACTTCAATCAGGACACCTTTTGCAAGCATAAGCACAAGTAAGACTCGGAGGCCAATAAGGCTGCCAAGACTGAGAATCCTTACAAAAATGCAGTGGCTTAGACCAGCAAATCTGTTATGGACACAGTTTGTGTAACATCCCTCGGTTTTACACAAGTAAATGAAGTTTTGGCAATACTGTTCACTTGATCTGTCTACCTATAGAGACTTCTATCACCTTTAGCACATACTTTGTATCATGTACACTTGTCATCTGATTGAATTAAACAGATTAAGTTATATCCCAGAGGTAGTCAGCCTTGTTATGAAGCTGTGATTCACCACTACGCTGCACTTGCATGTCATATTTTTCCCATTGCCCTCTGCTCCAGCTTAATAGCCCTTCTCACCAAATGGCATTTCTAGAAAACAACCAGATTCCAACCGTTTCTACCAAAAGAAGATTGGGATTCAAGGGGAATTAAAAAAAAAAAAAGTGTTTGCTAAACACCAGTTCCTACCAACTGCAGATTTGGTAATTGAAGATGAACTCAGATGACTTGTATGAAATAACAAATTGATTTACAGGCAAGAAAGACTTCCCACATCTCCCTGCTCCCCAGCTGGCCAGTTAGCAACTGAAGTAGGGTCAATGGTTTGGTTTGTTTCTTCGGATGAGGCGGAGGGAAGAAAAAGGAGAAAGAAAGTAGTAGTTTTTTAGCATAAGCCTCCTAAAAGAAAAGAGGTTTAACATACAGAGGACCAGCAATGGCAGCAGAGCATGCTGCTATTTATTTGTAAATTACTACAGACAATAAAACCAGGAATCTAGGTTTAATAACAATGACCACACGCTGAAAACAAAGGTGTGCACACAGACACCAGGGAACTGAAGGACTTGTGTAATAGAATACACAAAACACAGACAAGGATGTTCACTCCGTAGTGGGATCTCCATTGCAAGTAAGATGCTTCAATATGTCCTGAGAAACTTAAATTTAAATCCTGGAAATTTCAAAAGTCTCTTCTGGTTAAAAATTATCTATCAATTTTGCAATTAACATGGTTTTTTGCTAAAGAAACTAATGGAGCCTCTAATCAGCTCCAGCGTTAAAACCCAATACTGAGAACACTCTTTTTATTATCAGTTTGAACAGTATGTGTTACTTCACTTTTTTCTTTTTGGGCTAAACTCCTTATTTACAAGGTGAATGAGTGGTACTTGTAGACCAGTCAGCTGAAAAACCCTGCGATCATAAGACTATGAGATTTTCCAGTTATTTGAGTCACATTAATAACAACTCAGCTAATTAGCAATTTTAAAACGGACCAGCCCACTTACAAATTAAAAGAAGAATCTGTATACAAAGACAGATTGTTCGGTTTGGCTCCAGTCTTGATAGCAATAAATAAAAGCATCTATTGTGTGGAAGTGGGGAAACGTCTCATCTGCGGCGAGAGGGATTCGTTTTGGAATGACACAGTCGCAGTTTCTATTTTCTCGGTGTTTTGTGGGGCATGTTTTCGTTTCTGCTCATTGAGAGTGAAATTTAAGGTCAGAGGCTAAACGATGTCAAAACGCCTTCCAGTCATTGGATGTGACAAGGCAGCTGAGCTGTTCAGGATGTGTCCCAAACGCTACGAATAGGTGGCCTTTTTTTAACGGAATACTGCTGGTGGACTGGATTTACTGTCTGTCTGCAGCTCGGGTTTTCAAAAATAAAGTGGCCAACAAGGACATCTCCGAAAATATGGCCACATCCCTCTAAACGAGGAGGGATTTTGTCTTATTCTAACACAAAAAGAGATTGCTGTAGAAAAAGGGATTCTGGAGGTATTGGCTGGATGCCCCATCGCCCCAAGCACTGTGATGTCTTTCATGAAGGCTATGAAACATTTCAGTTTGCCTTGGATTAGGACACTGGCAGTACACAGCATGTGATCCCAGCCTCAGCAAAGCATTCTTTCTCTTCGGGATACAGCTATGGAGTGATTTTTCCTAGGAGATTAGACATATCTAGCCTGGGCATCTACAATACTTTTTTTTCTCTCACATAATGGAAAGCTTTTTTAACCAGAAATGCAACACAAGCTAGTAACAAGAGCCCTCTTGGTTTTCTCAAAGAAATCAAACCAAATAAAAAACTCCAAAAAAAAACTAGTTCCCTAAATATGCAGCAGAAAATTCGTGTAACTCGGAGAAAAAAAGAGCTACACGGTCCAAAAAGAGATTGCTGCCACACACTCAGAAATTATTCTAAAGACAACCCTCCAAGCTACTCGCTGGCATAACAGTACCCTTGTGTCACAACTGAAAGCTTGTTTAAGTCAGTTCAGAATTGCTACTCTGAAAATATCAGGAGTAGTACGGGCACTTCCCGGGGGCTGGTATCAGGCACTGTGGAAACAATAAACAGCCAAAGCCACAGGGCCTGAGCCTGTAAAGCAATGCCAAGAAATGTGGAAGTCAGTAGAGTCTGTAAGTGAATGCCAGAACAAGATCCACAGACTATAGCTCAGCAATTTCCGAGAGGAAGATTACGGAAATGCGTCGCTTTTCCTGTGTTAAAAGCTGTGATGGTCTTTCATTCAGAAAGCTCTGTCATTATCTGCCAGTGCCTATAACCAGACCATTCTGTCGTTGCTTCATACTGAGTGCAATAACCCATTGCTGCCATCGGTAACACCACAGTAAAAAAGGCAGAATTTTGGCTGGTGGATCTCCAAAGACTGATTTTCACAGAATCACAGAATCTTCTAGGTTGGAAGGGACCTTAAAGATCATCTTGTCCAACCGTCAACCTAACTGACAAAAATAGACACCCACACAACAAACAAGGAGCATCATCACTAAACCATACCTCCCAGCACTACATCAACCCATCTTTTGAACACCTCCAGGGATGGGGCCTCAACCCCCTCCCTGGGCAGCCCATTCCAATGGCTGAGAACCCTTTCAGTGAAAAAATGTTTCCTAATATCCAGCCTGAACCTCCCCTGGCGCAACTTGAGGCCATTTCCTCTTGTCCTGTCGCCTGTGACTTGAGAGAAGAGACCGACCCCCACCTCTCTACACCCTCCTTTCAGGGAGTTGTAGGGAGCAATAAGGTCTCCCCTCAGCTTCCTCTTCTCCAGGCTGAATAACCCCAGCTCCCTCAGCCTCTCCTCATAAGACTTGTGCTCCAGACCCCTCACCAGCTTTGTCGCCCTTCTCTAGAAATTAAATTTCCCAGGAAAAGCCTAAGCATACATAAAAAGAGTCCTGTAGGTTTTGATTGTAGCTGAAATGATGTGCAGTTATATTCTGCTAAGACAGAGAGAGAATTTCCTAACGTGATGAAGTTCTGTTGTTCTCAGCCAAAATAATTCTAAGCTGTACATTAGATAGATCATGATGAATAAAACCAAATAAAGGAAAGCTATTAGCACAAGCAAGAGGGAAGAAGTCTTATAGAAAAAGTTAGAGTTTAACAGAAGTGACTGGAACACAGATGTTCATATGCTGGTGGTCACAGGGAAGAAGGGTGGGGAAAGGGATTGGAGAAATAAGAAAAGTTTTAAAGGAGAAAGGAGGAGAAGGAGAGTAAATCTGACATCTAAAATTAAAACAGCGTCATAAGTATCTTCAAGTATTTCAACCAAAGTCATGAACAGCCAGGGCTGAGTGGAAACTGCTGAGCACAGCTTAAGAGTGAAAATAAATTAGTCCATATCACATAAAGCAACTTTTCAAAAATAAAAATACAAGTACCATATCATCATATAATAACGATACAATCAAGGAACTAAGTGCAATCAAAAAATCTGCTTTTCATACTAAGATTTATCAAGATTAATAATTTTAATTGTAACTAGTGATTCAAACACAGGGAAAAAAAATCCCAAAGATGAAATTCAAAACAGATAAAGCGTATCTTTTCTCCTTCTCCTGCCTCTCATTTATTTTACACCAGCTTTTAAATGTAGAATTTACAAGCACGAGCAGCTCAGGGACCCAGAACTATAGACTACAAGTGCAAATAAACAGATTTTACACTATTTACGTCATAATTTGCTAAAAGTCCTTTGCTCATTTACCAATGTCTTTGCTCTCCAGAAGAGCTGCCTAAGGCAATCCTCGATAGGAAAGATGATAATAGGAAAGATGATGGGGTACTGAGGGATATGGTGTAGGGGAGGACTTTGTAGAGTAGGGTAGATGGTTGGACTCGATGATCCCAAGGGTCTCTTCCAACCTCAATGATTCTATGATTCTATGATAATAGAAAAGATGAAGAAAGATGAAGAAAGATGATAGGAAAGAGGATCATTAAACCATCTGATACAGCTGTGGCAGGCGAACCTGACTGGCTCCAGCTCTACTGATAAAGGCTGCACCTGGGAGTCACTCCTGATTCCAAGCCCAGCTGGGGCACAGGAGCTGTGGAGTCTTGTACCTTCCTTACTCTGCCAGGTTAGTGCAAAACGAGCAAGACTAAATCCTGTCTTAGGGTCCCAGGAGTTTCAGAATATTTTAAACAATTTCACCTGAATTTGTGAAAGCCAAACTGAAGTGTGTGTGTGTAACAGGTAATTTTCCAAAGGTGAGGTGACCAATATTGGTTACAACCTGGGTTTCTGCCATTCTGCAGTGTGGGTGCCTCAGGGATAGGGACTGAGATCCTGCCTTTCCAAGTAGTTGTGTTTCACACGTACTGAAATGCTAAATGCTTGCCATTGTTTGCTGCCATAGGCAAAGCCAGTTGGCCAGCACATAGAACAGCTCAGCCTGTATTGTTACTAGACTTAACTTTTTCATCAAGGTCGAATAAAGCTGTTATCAGTGGGACTTCCATCTGTTGTTTCAGTGATACAGCATAGGGCTTTTTAAGCAAATGCGGAGACCTATGTGTATTTGGGCCCCTCACTACAGGAAAGACATTGAAGTGCTGGAGCGTGTCCAGAGGAGAGCCACCAAGCTGGTGAGGGGCCTGGAGAACAAGTCCTACGAGGAGAGGCTGAGGGAACTGGGCATGTTTAGTTTGGAGAAGAGGAGGCTGAGGGGAGCCCTCATTGCCCTCTACAACTACCTGAAAGGAGGGTGTAGAGAGGCAGGGGTTGGCCTCTTCTCCCAAAGGACGAATGACAAGACCAGAGGAAATGGTCTGAAGTTGGGGCAGGGGAGGTTTAGATTAGATATTAGAAAAAATTGCTTTACTGAGAGAGTGGTCAGGCACTGGAACAGCCTGCCCAGGGAGGGGGTGGAGTCACCATCCCTGGAGGTATTTAAGAAACGTATAGACATGGCTCTTCAGGGCATGCTCTAGTGCCCAAGGTTATTGGTTTATGGTGAGGTGTTGAGTGTGGGGTTTAGTTGGTGGGGGCGGTGTTTTTGGTGGGCGTTTGGTGTGGTGTGTTTTGTATTTGTTTGGGGGTTGTTTTGTTTCGTTTTGTTTTTTTTGTGGTTGGACTCGATGATCTCAGAGGTCCCTTCCAACCACTAAGATTCTGTGATTCTGTATTACTGAGGCTGAGCCCAAAACAAAGTCGTTCCAGAAACACTAAGCCACTTAAGAACATGCAAAATTAAGAGCCTTGTCTCCTTCTGTGCCAATTATTCACAGTAACTTGTCCCAGGAGATTTTCATGCAATCCCACTGAGGAGCTACGTGACTTTATTTCCATCGTGCATTCGTCCAAAAATATTCTTTGAAGATGCATCTGGTCACCAGCAAACTCTATTTGATTGCTGAGATAAATACAGTCTGGAAGATATAACAGCATCTGCTTTTATCAGGTACAGAATGCTGCTTATTCATTTAAAACATAATTATAAATACATCTTTGTATTGTATCATTCCCCATTAATCCCAATCCAGACTAAAGTATAATAGTACTAGATGCTGTAGAAACGAAGAAGGAAACATGACTTCTCTCTCAAAGTCTGTAGAATTCAGTACTGGAGTGACAAAATGAAGAAGGACAGAGTGAGGAAGTTCATCCTGTGAGCACTAGAAAAATAGGTAACATTTGTCAGAAGCATTTTTAAATCACTGCTATTAAATATCCATTAGACTTTATTTCCCTACTTTTTCCATCAAACTAATTGCTATTGTTTTCCTTCAGACATAGCTGCTAAGGTGAAGCAAGACTTACTGCTGGGCACAGGTAAGGATGATTTTGATTTTTCTTATTTAATTTTACCATCGCTGTGTTACTCATGCAGATTTAATTCAAAAAATCAGACTGCCAGTTCGGGGTGGGGTTTCTTATCTCTCTTCCCAAGTTATTTGCACTTCCACAGTTGAAGACTCCCTAAAGCCATAAAAACTACACCATTTAAATTGCAGGTTTCAGTTCTAAAACGTGAGTAGGAGGTAGCCAAATGTTTCATTTCACTGTACAGCATGCTGAAAAAAAAAAATTTAAGATTTTCAGTGGTGGAAGTGCTAATATTGACAGACTGAAGGGCTCTTCAAGGAATGAATGTCCTTATATAATACAGACCTTAAAGTTTCTAACAAGCAGGCTTTTTCCAGGCTTTCTTTTTGGAATTTATCACAGCTATTGCAAGTGGTCTACGTTCATGATCAGTCTTTTGTTTCAAAAACTTGTGAGCTTAACAAGTATTTCCTCCTAGTCTATCCTATTTTTCCTTTGTCTTATGGATTCTCTAGTTGAGCTGCAGTTGCCACTCCTCACCTTTGATATTAAATGCCCTTTGGCAAAAGAACATACGATAAGACTATGGGGTCGGGTAACTTGCTTGGTTTTAACAGGCTGCTTTGAAACGTGAAGGCTTTAATGCAAATTTAAACCAACCAAAAACATATCTATACCAAAACATACTCATGACTTAAAAAAAATACGTAGGACTCCTCTTTTAGAAATTGCAATGGACAATTTTACTACAGAAATGTAAGGAGGGAACCTGACAATATTTGGATCCAAATTTTGCTTTAAATTTTATCTCCTAAGGAGCAAAACTGCCTGAAGGAAATTGTGGCCTTTAGCATTTCACAGTGAGAGGGCTGCTTTTACTCTGAAAACGTGTCCTTGAAGTTGTAATATGTTCTGCATCTTCTGGAATGGGATGGAAAGAGGAACAACTGCATCAGAATCCACTAAATAGAGCACACCTGATGCAAACTGCCATTGGATTTACAACAATGAGTGAGGAGTAATTGCACATTCAGACAAGTAATCCTTTAGCCCATGTACAAGGAAATCAAACCAAGAGAGAGACTTTAAAAAAAAAAAACCCCAAAAAAACCCCAAAAAAACCCCAAAAAAACCCCAAAAAAACCCCAAAAAAACCCCAAAAAAACCCCAAAAAAACCCCAAAAAAACCCCAAAAAAACCCCAAAAAAACCCCAAAAAAACCCCAAAAAAACCCCAAAAAAACCCCAAAAAAACCCCAAAAAAACCCCAAAAAAACCCCAAAAAAACCCCAAAAAAACCCCAAAAAAACCCCAAAAAACCAAAACTTTACCTCATTGGACTGTGGAATAATCCATTTATTCTCAGATAGGAAAACATACAGTCAGTACTTATTTATTTATGTTCCTTTAGCTACATGTTTTCTCAAATTGGTCCTTAAAAATGCCCATCTAGTGCACTACATACTTTCTTTAGAAAAACAAACAAGCTTTGAGTACAGTTATTACTGGCAAATGCTTCCAAAAATTTTGCCAAGTCGCCACCCAAGTCAAATCCCATTCTATCCCCAAACGCATGTAAAACCAAGTGCAAGCTGCAGCCCATTCCTGTGATCTGAAAAACAACAGGACACAAAACAAAAGATTGAGTTACAAAAAGAGAGTGAGGAAAGTTATGATTAGGCAGGCTTATGAGAGGCTCGGTAATACAGTTGGCACAGAACAGAAAATCCTGTTGTTGTTTCTAAAGCGTTCTGCAATACTTGTTAATTGGCTGGTTTGCTTTTTTTGGATTGGGTTTTGTAATATTTTCTTGTTAGGACACCTATGTGTAGTTAAAGCACATACACATGCTTGTAGATGGGTGCATAATGTGAACTCCCTTTTGGTTCCCTCTCCTGGGAACTTATCCCTTCTATTTCACCATTTAAATTCCAAGATCCTTCCAGTCTTATGCCTTTTACAGACATGAAGCAGTTAACAGACGTGATAATTAAGATAATGTGACTTAAATTAATACAGCACATTGATATACAACTGCAAAGTGTGGTGGAAGTGTTGCTGCTACAGAGGTGCAGCTATAACCAAACTGTTAATGGGTACCGTGCTCTTAAAATTTAGAAATCTAACATTTTAAAAGGTTAAACCTTTTTATATGGCTCTTCTTTTGGTTCCCTTTGGGATTTAGTGGAAGGAAATGCAGAAGGTTTGAAATAAGTATATGGCAGGTGTTGGGTTCTGTGAAAAGTGGCTTCCCTTCATTTTCAGCAATTGCCTCTGCCACTCTGTGACAAAGCTGCAAGCCCTGGCAATAGAGAAAAAAAAACCCCAAATCTACATTTCTCACTTTTAATTATTATCGTTCAGCTTTAGGAAATGAGAGTGCTGGAATAAGAATAGAAACTAACATTTGATCACCTTGCAACAGCATCAAAGCAGCACCAATGGTCCCAACCCAAAGCGGGATTGACAGCTACATAAGTGGTTACAAGGACTAGTGAAATACCAAATCGGCAGTAATTGTACTTTTCACCAAAATATTTTGATCCTCTAGTCTTTTTTTTTTTTTTTTTTCATTCTCACTTACTGCATTTGGTTTAGAGCACGAGTTGAAAGGTCTAATCAGAAACCAAGCTCTGGGGCAGCAGTGCCCACCCAAACACGCAATAGCACATCGCTCTGTAATCAGAAATAAAACACTGCAAAAAGCCCTGGCAGATAAATAATAGGGAAAACAGGAAAGAAAAAACAGCTGGGATTCTAAGACCCTACAAGCAATTACATTGCTCGGCTCAATGACTGAAAGCTTTTATTTTCCTTTTTAATTAAATACCTTTAAGAGCTATTCCTGAAGGCTCCATCTTCCACCACTTGTTTTGATGTTTCTCTCCCACCATCTCCTCCACTTCCCAGTTGGACCACACAATGGGAGCGTGATCCAAAGAAAAGTGTGAAGCAACAAAAGCAACAGGATGCTTGTGAGGGCTGGATTTTGAATAGGTTAAAGGAGGGAGGAATGCAGAAGCCATGGCAAAAATAGTAGGCTGGAGCACAATACCTATTTTAACTGAAGAATTTCAGCTCTTCCAGCTCCTGGGGTTTGTTACAGCATTATATGTAAGAGAAATTAAAGCAACACAACAGTGCTAGCCCCATGTATTTAAGAAATCATGAATCAGACCTACAAAATATACAGAGCTGAAATTAATTACAATTTAAAAGTTCCTTTTTGACAAACTCTTTAGTTTTTGCACAACCAGAAGTACAATTGAGACACATTTTCCAGATTTTGGGGGGGACAGAGGATTAGATGCAGCCTCCATAATAATTTGTCTCCAGGAGCTGGACTTTGGTAAAAGAACGAGCACAGAGACAGACCTGGCAGTACTGGGGAGGGGAAAGGTCTACTCTTTTACAAAATACGTAATTATAAATCAAAATGCATGCCCTCAAGGGCTTTATATAGGAAAAACTCTGGGGCAATCGGAAGGTTTTCCTATTTAAAAATTGCAGAATTGCTTCCACAAAAAATGAATGTGCATCTGGCTAGTTATATATGGTATAAAGTAGCATTATTAGTTGTTAACATTAATATTTGCAGTGAAATGAGACGGGGATTATTTACAGAATAAGATCTTTTAAACAAACAAGAGAAGAACTACTAGTTGTATGTGGGGGGTATCTTTACAGGAGTTTCACCAGAGGCTCGATGTATGTTTTCATGTTGCTCTGGTCGGGTACTGAGCCCCATCCATCCCAGAGCCTCCACAGATTGGCGTGAAGACACTACCCCAGCATGGCGCTTCGGGGGGCTCAGGGAGGGCAGTTTACAATACTGAAGGTCAAGTCTATTAAATATTTTGGTTTTTGGTGAACTATCTAGCCTTTACAGAATGGCCATTCAGTATCATGTTGCTCTAGGAACAAAGTAAAACGTCCTGTGTAAAAATACAGAGATGAAGGGTTATCTATCAAATGAGGAGCAAGTATATATTCTCTGTAACACCTATTTGAAGAGCACCTACTGCAAATTTATCAGTGGGATGATGCCATAAGGCGCCTGCTTCACTGGGGGGCACGCTTTGCAATTTTGGGATAATTACAAACACATTTTAAGATTTTTTTTTTTGGATGGCAAATTGATCAAAAGCAAGTCACCAGTCCAAGTTTCAGATAACAGGGATCCACAAGCGCTTTTGCTCTCTGTTCTGCTGCTGTTTCTGAATCTGCCCCTGCACTGCAGCATTTTGTATTGCAGCTCAGACACAGAATGTTTCATGGCTCTGTGTGGA
Organism: Calidris pugnax; assembly: GCF_001431845.1. Lineage (NCBI taxonomy): Eukaryota > Metazoa > Chordata > Aves > Charadriiformes > Scolopacidae > Calidris > Calidris pugnax. The sequence goes on from NW_015094509.1 coordinate 5,855,493, forward strand.
ATGTTTTGTCATTGTTATTTTTCCTCAACATAATACAAAAATAACCTAGAATTGGAAGAATTTGTCTGTGAATGTAAGCACTGGCATGCCTCTGATTTTTTTCTTGCAAACAGTAAGTATCTTGTGCTTATTACCAAAGGCAACTAAAGTTGCAGCTACATCTAGTAGATTCAGAGTTTTTTAATTGCCTATCAGTAATAATATGCTTGAATAGAATGATCCATATATTTAATATTTTCTAGTAATTCTTTTCAAACAATGGTGATATCTATAACAGCAAAGGTAGATTTGCCTTAACTGTTAATCTATTATTTTTTTAGATTTGGAACATACAGTCAGTCCTGGTCAAATAAATAAAATACAGCTGCAACATTATGCAACAAGCTGTATTTTCATAGATCAATTTAAAATAATTTCCATATATTTTCCAAATGTATTTTTCATAAACACTTGCTGTTTTTATACAGGCAGGTAGTGCTAACAGCTTCTTCAAAGGTCCTTATACTAGAGAGCTGTAAAACTGCAAAAGGAAACAGAACTTCCAGACTAACTATATTTCCAAAAAAAACACTTGCCTATTTTATCTACAGCACATTTATTATTATAATTAGAGAGGAGGTAACAAGTCTGCTCAGAAAGGGAAGATTCTCTAAAGAAAAGCTCATATTCATTAAAGGCTGTAGCTAGTTAAATGTATGTGCCATTAAAAACACAGCAGAACACAGTCTTTACTTCCCTGAGTACTTACTCTCACTTGTATTACTTTACTGTGGATAATTTTTTTTTACTGTGGATAATTTTTGGGAGTTGGACTAGCTGATCTCTATGGTCCCTTCCAACTCTAAAAATTCAGTGAAATTTTGTACACCAACACAAATCCAATGTTAAATACAAACTGTACAAAAGATTCACTTGTTCTACTAGTGAAAGAGTTGCCTCAGGGACAGAATCAATTATGGTTACTGAACAGGTCTAGTACATACCATTGGATGTGTCCTCACCCAGATCCTCCTACTCACATACTATTCTTGCAAGCAAATCTATGGCAGTTTGGAATATATGCCTTTTGCCTTACTCAGGAATATCTCATAATGTTTGCTCCATGCCTTGCAACATGCTGACTTCCACACATTTGTTGGAACCACCAAATTCTCCAGTTCCCAGAGTCTGCAACTTCTGGCCCTAGGGCTTCTCACGAGTCTTTTAAGCGATGGAGGCTGCTTGCTGCAGGATGCTGAGAAAGTTGTACCACCTGTAATTGGAAAATCTGGAGTTATCTTCACAATGAAGTGCTCTCTCTGCATTTCTGTCCGTCCTTCTCTCTCGCTGTATGTAATAGTAATGTTTTTTTATTATTTAACAGATTTTTACAAGTGCCCATACTAACACGAATGCCAGTATTCATACCTTTAAATGCCTCAGGAAACTGATGTCCTGACACTCCCTCTGAGAAGGTTTGGCATCACCCGTTCTATTTCTTCTAAAGTCAGGTAGCACAATCCCCCCGTTACTTTGCCACCATCTAATGCCCATTTAGAATTCTCTTCCTTGCAAAAGACAATTATGATTGACTTGTTTCCACCAACACAAAGAACACGTTAACTGCTCCCATGGAGGCATCTATAAACTCCCATCTTATATGACTGGCACCATCAGCAGACTCCAGGGGGTTAGTCCCTTCCGTGTGCACAGAGGTGATTTATACCCATCTGTCATATCATGATCTTTCAGGCTTTCTCCATTATTGACTTTATCCATCTGCTGAAGCAGCCCTGCACGGTGTTAAGAAACACCGGTTCCTTCCATGTGCTAATGATGTTACCACAGCTCTGCACTTTACCACCCTCTGGGAGTCTCGACCTCGTGTTGGCAGAATTCTTCTCGTGCCCTATCATCACAGAACACTACACAGACCCCTTCTGAGATATTCATGCGAGTCTCCTTCTGAAGCGCAGAAAGCCAGCAAGACCCTCCTGACAGTCCTTCTATACTATTAAGACAAGTCTTTGACGCAGAAATTGCTGCATCTTTAATCTCCAAGCAAGTATTATTTCATTAGCACTTTGAAACATCTGAAGAGAACCATTTAAAAGACTTCTATTCAACAGGCAATGAAAAGATCCCAGGAACCTGACAGACCTGCTCCTTTATGTTTGTTCCGTAAATGTCTTTTCTCTGTCCCTCTTGGCAAGTATCTTGCCTTTTTGGCAGGAATTGTTAAATCTGCAACAGAACTTCTGGACTGAGATTTCCCCATCTTCATCATTTTTTTTTTTTCCCCTTTGGCCAGGCAGGAAGCTGTTTTGCAGCCAGATTTGCTTAAGCCATCTTGCTTAACGGTACCGAGAGTAAATAACCTTCCTGATCTCCCTTGGCCTTTCTTCTGCACCTCGTACTTCAGGCCGAATGCCACGGGCTTGTGGCAAACTTTGTTTGCTCATCTTGAGCAAAACTTCCACCACGCTGTCGCCCACTGGGCCTTGCAGTCCATACATTTTTGGGAGTCATTTAATGTTCCAAGAAACAAGTTCGTTATTGATGAGGCATCTATCCTAGGTAAGCTCCGGTACGGAGACACTGTGTTATTTACCCAGATCACAGCCCTGGAGCAACATTGGAAGCCTCGCAGGTCTTATTTGGTCCTTCCTTTAATCTCATCTTGCAGTGAGGTGGAGGCACAGGAATCTTACCCAAATGTTGCAACAGTTTTCCTCGCTTCCCATGGTGCATTACGAGGTGCAGGTTGTTACCAGTCAGTTGATCAGGAGAAAGCTTATGCTACAAATGTGGTTAAAAAGACCTTTGTGATTCACAAAAAACTATGTGATAATGATTTACTGGGGTATTTGGAGAAGAAAAATTTTTTTAAATTTAACTGAGTTTTAAAGAAGAATTTGTTGAACAAATACACGATTTTATTACCTAAAATAGTAAAATGAGTGTAAGTGAAAGAGGAAAATTAAATTGGCTGATTCGTTTGCATGATTTAAAATGTAAAGATTGGGAATATACCTACAGTGAATACCTGCCTGAACCTGTTAACAGGACAGAATAGGAAATATAAACTCCTTTAAAATGTGATTAGTGTTTGCAGATGGGAGGAAACATTTGCTATGGCTTGGTGTGTTTTATTCCCCTCTCACTTGCTGCTTCCTTAGTGTTAAATCCCTTTTCAATATGACAAAGGGACATTTGAAGACAGTACGTTTTATCCAGAAATAAATCCCCAACAAATAACTAAGACATTTGAAAACCTCAGACTAACATGTAGAATTTCAAGGGAATGTAAAATTTTATTTCTGGGAGAAGCACGTAATTAATTATAATTTAGGCCATCTACGCAGAATACTATTTCAAGAGGAGCCTCAGGAGTGTTTGTTAGGTTTCTAAAATACCATCTTTCCAATCATCTACCTCCTTTGTATCATAAACTCCAGGCCCAGTATAACTTCTTCAGTTTTAAATGTAAAAGTGTGCTGGGCAAAGCCATGTCCTGACCATAGCTGTGGTTGGTTTTCTCTCCTACTCAAGGTTATGTCCACAAAGATAAGGGCACAAACTAATAATAGTACCAGTAGAGCTGAGGTTCTGCTTTATATTCTAGGCAACCAGATTTGCTGATGGGGGGAAAAGAGAGGAGGCTGTGACCAAAAGCTGCACGGTACATAAAGCTGAATGCCCTTACTGTGTTGATTTTGAAGTTATTTTTACCTGACTCTGCCATCAAAGAGGTAGTGAAACCCGGAAAACCTTTGCTTGGCCATAGTTGGTTTCCTTGAGGCACGAGGTCCTGGAGACCCGGAGTTCTGCATCTGGGAAGAGGCTGAGCCCTGACTATGAGAGAAATACTCTGTGAAAATACTTGACATGGCCTTTCAGTTTCTGTTGTATTTTTCTGTAACTCATTTTGAAGGAGAACATGATTGATTTTGATAAAATGGTATGAATATCCAAACAGGATGGTCAACATTTCTGGCTAACGTACATGTACTTTTCTGAACCAAGGGCAGTATTTTTTAGGATAGTCTCCACTTAAAATCTTTTTAAGGCAATAAAAGAGCTAACTAAAAGCAGTTTCAATTTGTTGATTCTGGTCCAAAGACGTATTTCACCCGGTGCTGGGTGTACTTGAAGAATGACGTGTTTAACTTGTGTTTTGTCCTTTCTAAATAGATTTTATACCAGTAGGGTATTTCCAGAGCGGTTCAACTCAGTTCCCATGTTCTCTTGCCTGAGGTTTTTGTAATGCATGTGTCTAACAAGTACAAAGCCATCAGACACAGTAATTCTACAGCGTCGTAAGATCTTGGTATTATGGATTTATGGAACGGATTCACAGAAAAGACATTTCAAACTGCCAAGTTTAACCCTGTGTGGAAGGCTTTGATTGTTTAATAAGTAAGCAGTCATAAATGTTGATTTGCATTCACTCTAATTGCTTAGTAGACCTAGAGAGAGACAACCAGGGCAAGACATGGGTGTTTGGGAGAGCAGGCGGCTCTGAGGAGAGGCTGAGGGAGCCAGGACTGCTCAGGGGGATCTTGGTGGCAGGTAACGAAGATGACAGAGCCAGGCTCTTCCCAGTGGTCCTCTGGGATGGGACGAGAGGACACAGAACCAAAATAGAGGAATCATAGAATCGTCTAGGTTGGAAGAGACCCTTGGGATCATCAAGTCCAACCACCTATCCTACTCTACAAAGTCCTCCCCTACACCATGTCCCTTAGCACTGCATCTAAACGGCCCTTAAACACAGCCAGGGATGGGGACTCCACCACCTCCCTGGGCAGCCTGTTCCAATGCCCTATCACTCTTCCGGTGAAAAATTCTTTCCTAATGTTCAATCTAAACCTACCCTGTTGGAGCTTGAAGCCATTCCCTCTCGTTCTGTCACTAATTACCTGTGAGAAGAGACCAGCACCAACCTCTCTACAGTGTCCTTTCATGAAGTTGTAGAGAGTGATGAGGTCTCCCCTCAGCCTCCTCTTCCTCAAACTAAACAGTCCCAACTCCCTCAGCCGCTCCTCATACGATTTGTTTTCCAGCCCCCTCACCAGCTTCGTTGCCCTCCTCTGCACTCGCTCCAGCACCTCCAGATCTCTCTTGTATTGAGGTGCCCAAAACTGGACACAATACTCGAGGTGTGGCCTCCCCAGTGCTGAGTACAGGGGCACAATCACCTCCCTGCTTCTGCTGGTCACACTATTTTTGATACAAGCACGGTGAGGGTGGTCAAACACCCGACTGCAGCTTGCACATGGAGGGCTGTGGAGTCTCCAACCTTGGAGGCAATCAAACCCCCAGTCGGGCAGAGCCCTGGGCGACCGAGCTCCGGGTAGCCCTGCTTGAGCAGGGAGCGGGACCAGGCCACCTCCGGGGGACCCGCCGCTGGGCCTGGCGAGGCGATCCCGAGGCAGGTGTGCCGGGGCTGGCGGCGCGGCCTGTGCGGGGAGGCCTGTGCGGCGGTTGGGCGCGGGGGGCCGCGGCGGGCCCGGGCGGCCTCTCCTTCCCCCGCCCCGGATACCCCTGCCTGCCCCCCCGCCGCCACCACCAGGCCGGGGTTCCCCTCCTCGCCTTCCCCGGGGGGAAGGAGGAAGCGGCGCATCCTCCTGAGGGGAGCGAGGCGCGGCGCTGCCCGCGCCCCCCCCTCTCCGCCCAGGGCGCACGGCGGGGCGGGACGGAGGAAGCGGCGGCCTCCCCTCCCTTCATCTCCTCCCTCCCGGTGCTGGCGGCGGCTCCTCCTCCCGTGTGTGACCCGTTGCCGCATGTGAGCAAAGGAGGAGGGACGGCGCCGGGGCCCCAGTGTGGCGGCGGCGACAGGAGGAGGAGGAGCGGGAGCTGCGGAGCGGCGTGTCCTCCCCCCCCGGGCCCGGAGCCTCATCACCGGCCCTGCCGGCCGCCCCCCATGCCCGTGTGGTGCTGCCGCTGCGCCTTGGCCGGCCACTTCAGGTGAGGCGGCGGGGAAGGAAGGGTGGCGGCTCAGGGCCGGTGAGGGGCTCCGGGGGATGAGGCGGGGAGCGCGGCCGCTGCTGCGGCCTCCGCGGGGCTGCCGGGTGGTGGCGGTCCCCGGTGAGGGAAGGGGGATGGAGGTGGCGGCCCCCGGGGAGGGAAGGGAGATGGAGGTGGCGGCCCCCGGTGAAGGGGGATGGAGGTGGAGGTCCACGGTGAGGGAAGGGGGATGGAGGTGGCGGCCCCGGAATGCTCCTCGGTGACCTTGGGCAGCGCCGAGGCGCTCCCCGGGGCTGGGGGGAAGCGGCGGCTGATGATGATGATGCTGGGTTTGGCGGCGGCGACCCCGGTCCTGAGGGGGGACATCGCTCTCCGCCGTCACTTGACACAGACACACGGGCACCCCCCCACCCCCCAACCCCTCAGCGATCCGACAGTGTTCAGTTTGATCGGTTTGAGATCTAAAATTCCTTTTATATAACGGGTTTTCTGTTACCCGCCCACTCTAGTCAGTTCTTCCTTTTTTTTTTTCTTTTTTTTTTTTTTTTTTCTTCTAAAACTATGTAGGGAATTCTAGGATCTTTCAAAGCCGCTACCTGAAAAAGGCACCTCTTATTTTAATAACTTGCAGCGAATCAAGACTGTTATCGTGAAAAAAAAAATACTATTTTCTTTTACGAAGTGGTCAAAAGCGTTTATGTGTGCGCTGAGTTTCTTCTCTTCGTGGGTTTTCCCCATCAATTAAAAAATAACTGAAAAACAAAAAAAAAAAGGAAATAAATAAAAAGATGTAGGTGTTTAGCCGACTGTAATTTTTGGGGTCGTTTGGTGTGACCAGCAGAAGGTAAACTCAGCCCCGGCTTTGGAACCGACTCATCTCTGTGCCCACTTCCATCTCTGCAGGACTAGAGTCATCGATATTTTTTCCCAAATCCCCACCCCCTGCAGAGCTGTTCGCTGTGAGTTTTGTCAAGATGAAAACTTCCGCTGCTTGGTTGGTGGCTTTTTGGTGATGTTTGGGAGGAGGGAAAGATGGTGGCCCCCTAACTTAAGGTCTTGCCGAGTTGTGGAATGATGCTCTTGCAAAGGAGGAAGGTGCTCCTCACAACAACGGTCCTTCATGGGTTTCTTATGCAAAATAGCTGCGAAACTGCATGTTGTATGCGGGCGTTTCTGTGCAAAATTAGATGCTGCTGTGCTGAAGCAGTTGGATAGTTTGTGATATGTTATCTAAGCTGCACCAAAGCCACGTTTTTAGTGCTAAAGATTCTTTTGTAGACTACGGCACCGTGTGTGTAGCCCATAAAAGAGGTTTTGAAATGTTTCTTTTGGTTTTTTATCTTCCATCTAGCCCAGTAAGTGTATTAAAACCACGGTGAAACAGACGTGCTCCCTTTAAGCCTCTCTTTTGCAAAGAGTAGGGTGGTATTGCCTTAGTTAACTCTGAGCAAAGGCTGGAAAATAATATAGTCTGCCTGTGCCTATCTAAAAGCGGAGGTGAAAAAAGCAGTATGATAATTAGATATCTTCTCTCTGCCTCCTGTTCATCTACGTGATGCATCTTCCAAGATCACAGAGGGCTGGTGTGCAGCTGTAATCAAACAGTAAGGACGTCATTTGCAAACTTTTTTTTTTTGTTGTTGTCGTAGTACAGGAAACACAGACATTGAATACTTGCTTTCTGAAATAGATACAACCTCAGAATAGCTCCCCACCCTTTTTAACAAGGAAATAAGCATCACAGAGATGTAGTACACTATGTGCCAGGGCTCTTATTACTGTACAGCTCTGTCTCTAGTTTGCTTCAGACTTGCCCATCGAGGAAGGGCTTTTGAAATCCGTAGCAGAACCCTCAGTCCTGGTGGGAGTTGAGGTGGTGTGGAGCGTACGTGGCTTCTTGAAGGCTGTGGGAATTGGATCCTGCCTCGTGCTTTTGGTTCTGTTTAGAAAATAATTCCTGAAATACTAGAATGCAGAATCTTAGGAAATAAATAACCTCATAAGTAAAACTGTGTTTGTAAAGAGAAGAATGTTTAGGTTGAGGTGGTTGAGTCACCGTCCCTGGCTGTGTTTAAGGGCCGTTTAGATGCAGTGCTGAGGGACATGGTGTAGGGGAGGACTTTGTAGAGTAGGGGAGATGGTTGGACTCGATGATCCCAAGGGTCTCTTCCAACCTCAATGATTCTATGATTCTAGGTTGATTAGGGTATTATTAATTAAAAAGTTGTTACATCTTTATTTTGAAGGGTTAATAAAATAACTGCCAATAACAGACTATTTTTAATGTGCCTCTGCCTTTCTAGCCAAACTGATAGTGCGTGCTTCTTCAATGACCTGGAAAAGCTTCAGAAAGTGCTCCTAAATAATTAAACAGCAAACAATATCAAATAAGCCTTCATAGTCTAGATGGTGAAGAGTTATGAGATGCACCTAAGTTAGATGTTGCAGGGAAGAAGGGAGACATCCAGGAGAATGCCTGGGGGTGAAAGCAGTCTGCTGCGCAGTAGCGGACCTGGCCGTGTGGTAATTCCTGTTACGAAAAGTTTTCTTTTAACACTGCTAAAACAGGCTGTTTCTGGGGCGTACAGGGATCTTTTCTCTGCCTTCAACCAGCCCGACTTCTACCCAAAGAGAGGTTTCTTGAGGGGAAAGTCCACCGTGCTGCTCAGCAGGTAGGAAGGGATGCGAACGGCTGCTGTGCCGTCGCTGCTCCTTCAGCCTTTGGCTGGCCTTAATGTTGTTAATTGGCTGGCAGCGTGTGTGTCTCGCCTGTTTTGATAAGGATAATGAGGAACGAGTTCTGCTGTGCGGGGGATCAAAATAATGCTTGTTGGTTATACTTCAGCTTTGTATGAACCGAAATTAGAAATCTGCATCTCTGCAGAGCCATCTGTGCCTTTTTGTTATCCTTCTGTACGCTTTCTAGAAGATGGACTTTAAAAAAAAATAATAAAATCTTCTGTTAGAAAAGCTGTGCCAAAGAGTAAAATTTTATAGATTGGATGGAGTATATCAGTTTTAGTGGTGGTTTTTTGCCAATTCCATAGCTCTTAAAATAAAGCAGCAAAAGAAGCTTTATTTTTGAAGAGACTGTTCTGACAACATTTCAACTGTTTCATTTTAGTTTTCTCTCATCTGTCCTTCTTCATTAGAAGTTACAGCAGCCCTGAAACTGAAGGACAGCTTTTGAATTCCTTCGTCCAGTATTTTGGTGACAGCCTTGGGAGGAAGATTAAAAGAATGCCTTTAATAGAAGAAACTGTTCTGCCTGGGGACTCCCTCCTTACTCTGCCTGTAGTAATAATAGGTGAGTTTTTTCGCTTTTTTAAGAGTCTGTGTCACTGGTGTTGCCTTTATAGACCTGCTGTGTGAAGTCATTCATCGCTAACTAACTAATGCTTAGCATCCTTACAGTGAGGAAGTTTATTAGAGTAATGCAGTTGGTATGATTAACAACAGTACCATAAAATGATGCTAAGGGACTTGCTAGTTGAGTATATTGGAATTCAAATCGTGCTTTGACAAAACGAGACGCGTTACTTGGCAGCAGATACCTGAGCCTTCAAAGAAGAACTGGTTTGCTTCTGGTGTTGATCGTGTAGGGTGGTATGTCTTCTTCAGGTTGCATGGAGGTTGTCCATGTCCACAATAGAAATGTGTGGGGTCGGATGTGACAGTGAAAAGCATTATGTCAGGTGTGTGCTGTATGTTGGTTGGGGGCTAAACTCTCTCAGTAATTGCCTTTTTCTTTGTTGCATCCATCACTAATGGCTGAATATTGTGCCATCTTTTCCAGAATGAGTCCAAGTCAATTCAACCTGTTTAAAACAATAAATTGTAGTCTTAGTTAAATAGTTAAAGGCTTGTACTTGTAAAATCTTGCTGGATGGCAGTATAGCAGGGGGAGCAGGCTCCTTAACACACACAGCTTAATTGAGAGTGCCAGGATGATTTGTATGGGGCCAAGGTTTCTCAGCACCAGCTGGTCACCAGCTCCTTACCGCCATGACTTGATGAGGGGATAAAGAAAAGATCTGGAGTAAAGGAGGTTTGCAATAATCTAGTCCAAAGCTGTTGGGACTACAACAAACCAACAGCTTTAACTGTATACCTGCAGACAAGCAAAAATTAGGGTGAATGATGTTTCCACAGAATGTATCCACAGCTTGGGAAGCCCGGTGTTTGTGCAGGGCCTGTTCTCAAAGCTCTCTCCACCACAGCTTAAAATAGCCCTCGTGTAAGAGACTTACGTGGTCGTGACAGACATGAATCACTCGCTGAGTTCTGCATCGTAGTTGGAGAGCAACAGTTCCCTGGCGTTTTGTCAACCTTAGGATAGGTTCGCCATATGGTTAATGACTCAAGTTTTCACTGTTTAGTTTTGCAAATATACATTATGCAAATACCTGTGCTCAATACTTATTTTGCCTAGAGCGCCCTTCGTGCGCTGACACCAAACACAGCTGCCTTGACTAGGTCTCCTTGGAAAAAAAAACACAAACGTTGCCTAAATGCTTTTTCACAGATACATTTGAGACACTTAAGAAGTTATCTTCTCTATTGGCAGGCTGTTAGCACTAATTCATTGGCTGTCTGAAGAGCCTTAAAGGGATCTAAAATGATTTAACTGCATAGTAGAAGAATGCAAAAACAGTTTTCATCCCTCTCCATGTATACACACACATATGCACGTGCTCACTAGTGGTTTAATCTTTACCATGCAATTCCTGTATAGCTGGAGTTAAAGGTTTAGCTTCCTAGTGCTGCCATCATCTTATTGCACTGTTTTGTTAATCAGAAAGCAAAAGACGGCACATGTGTAAGCAGGTAACTTCAAGATGGAGCAATAACTTGTATTCCCCTTTCTTTAACTTGCACCATCCCCTTTTCCCCCCGTGCGATGCCCAATTTAAGATTTAATTCTAGGTTTGTTCTATTGTACTGCAGTTCTGCATAAAGTACTAAGCTACTGTGGTAATATTAAGTAACTTTTGTGCTAGACCTATCTTCAAGAAATGGGAAAGAAGTGGATACATTCCATTTGAATGAGTTGGGATTGAAGAATTTCATGCTGGGGCTCTGAGTCTAGAGGATGTTTCTATGCTGAACACTTTCAGCTTCTGCACTAGTTTTGATCATTACTGTACAAGCACAATGTTTTAAATTTTCATCCAAATAACGAGACTGTTATGATGTTTGAAGTTGATTATTTGCTTTAAATTTAGACACATCATGTCAGGAGGATTGTATGGTAGTTTACTGTGGATCAGGAGAAGCTTCTGCTGCTGCTGAAACAAAATATTAACTGCTCCTTAAACGAACAGGGCCATGGGATTTGGGGGTATATTGATTGTATATCTAAAGTTTGTGTAGTAATAATATCTCTGAGTTGTGATCAGAGCAGTTATTGGAGGCATTGTGTGTAAATAAAGGGCAATATCCTCAGGTATAAATTTCTCATTTCAAAAAGTTTGTTGTTTTAGGTTCCCCCCACCCCCGCCAAGAATTTTCTGAGAAAATCATAGCAAGTCTAATTGCAGACCTTGCAGCTGAACCTTCATCTTGGGCGTTCTTGAGATCGTGTCCACAAGGGAATAATTTCTTTCCCTTGGCCTCAGTCTGCTCAAAGAAGAAGAACTGGGTTTTGGATCAGTTCTCCGGGTGGTCCCAGGGGAGTGGCTGAGGAGCTCAGTAATTCACCTTAACATAAGCCCATCCTTGGTAATTTCCTTCATCCTTCCCAGCCTTTGTTTCGGCAACTTTTGTTACCCATTTGGTTCTTTTTAGTCTTAAGCAGTAGGAATAATCTTTAGCATGGCATCTTGGGATATGGCATGCATTTTTCTCTTTCCATGGTGGACTAGCTTCCTTTATGCTTCCCTTACGCTCTTTATGGTCTTTTTTGTAAATGGCAAAAGTCCAAAAAGTCGAAAAAAAAAAAAGTCCAAAAGAATCAAAGTGGGGTGGGAGGTGATATAGGCAGGATCACCAATATTTAAACCTTTTATTACAGACTTTGGATTTAGCTGTCTTGAAGATCCCTACGATGGCAATCCGTGGCATTTCTAGGCAGTCTTATTCCAGTGCTTTAAGGTGCTGAGGAAAAGGAGATCTGCTGCATAAAGAGAGTGGGAATGAACAAGGTCTCAGCAAACTCTGATGGGGGGATTTGGGCACTGGGAAAGCAGAAAAGGGAGAAGAGACAGGCTTTAGAGAAGTGGGATTTTTAACAGGTGATGGAAATAGTGTCTGCAAAGGTGATGGGTACCAGGAAACGATGGGTGGCTTCTTGAGATCAAGAGTTGAACCGGCAGGAAGAGCTAACATCCTAACAATGAGTGCTATGTGAAAACATGAATAAATTAGTAACTTTAGCCCAGAATTTGAATAGCATGTGGTAAATACCATGTGTGCTGCTCTAGATGGAAAACAAAGACAAAATACTGAATAGTGCCTCATTAGGAGAACACTGTGCTTTTCATTCAGTTAATGAGGAAGAGGAACTATGGAAATAACAGTACATAGTCACATGTTTAAATTCTGTATCATACTTTTGGATTTGAGCTTTCCCTAGCGTTTAGTATCTGACTTTGCAACGTGAACATTACTTCTGTATTTGCATGTTACAAATATGATCCACTGCTTTGTTTAATGCTAGTCAAATAAATAGAAATAATTTTCTTATGGTAACATTTTGGTCCCATCCATTTCACTCCTTTAATAATATTTTGAAAATAAGTTACTCTCTTAAAATTGCGGTGATGAACATATATGAATTATAAAATGCTACAAAAAGTATATAGAAAGATGTTTGAATTTGCGTTGTTGCTGAATGGTGAATGTGGTCTTATGAGTTTCCTGGGTTTTACTACTAATCTACTGCATCTGTCTTTGCTCAGCTTTTATATTGCTGTTGTGTTGTGGCTGTGGCTTCTCATCTGATTTGCAGTCTTCAGCTTTCAGCCTGTCTCTTTCTTCCTTTTATTTTATGGGCAGACCTGAAGAGCGTGTGCTTGGGATTTGTCGTTCTCTTCTGTGTTTTACAGTGCACAGTCCAAATGGGACCACAAAATTCTAAGATGGCAATAATATTCAGATATCACTCTGATGGCAGGCAGACCAGATCTTATCCATTGGACTGTTTTCACACAAGAATAGTGAATTTGACATGCTAAATTACAAAACTCCTTGATGTGCATTTTACTTTGTGGTGTAAACAGCCATACATAACATTTCTTGTTATCAGAAAAAAAAATTGCTCAGTTGTTTTTTGGGTTTTTTTTGGAGGAAGTTGCTGTGGTAGGCTTTATTTTACTGTGAAGTTTATAAGCTGCTTTGAATCAGGACAGTATTGGGTTATACTACTTTAGTATGATTTTATTGCTGCTTATTTAGTGACTTAACAAACTTGAGATTATTGACGTTTTTACTGAAGCAGTAACTTCTTATTTTAATAGGAAATGGACCTTCGGGAATTTGTCTGTCTTACCTGCTCTCTGGCTACAGGCCATATTTATCTCCTGAAGCGATACACCCCAACCCCATCCTACATACCAAATTAGAAGAAGCTCGACATCTGTCCATTGTTGATCAGGTAAGCTTGGGTTGCCATCTTGGCTAGATCTTTTCCTACTGCAAGCTGGATGATGAAATGATCCTGTTTAAAATGCTTTTGCAACTAACATGGCCTCAAGTTACGCCAGGGGAGGCTTAGATTGGATATTAGGAAACATTTCTTCACGGAAAGGGTTATCCAGCATTGGCATGGGCTGCCCAGGGAGGTGGTTGAGGCACCATCCCTGGAGGTGTTCAAAAGACGGGTTGACGTGGTCCTCAGGAATATGGTTTAGTGTTGTGGTTTTATTTGTTTGGTTTTTTTTATTGCTTATTTCTTACTTATTTTTTTTTTTGGTCAGAGTTAGGTTGATGGTTGGACTAGATGATCTTTAAGGTCCCTTCCAACCTAGACAATTCTAACATAAATAGTGCCATAGACAAGAAAAGGCTTAATATTCTCACCCCACAAAGAATTAGAGGTCACAGTAAAGCTCAGTAACTGTGTGGCTATACACCTTCTGCAGTGGCTTGTAACAAATTACATGTAGGGCACTTCAGATGAAAAGCAGGGCATTTTAAGAACTGCTTATCCAAAAAAACCTTGCAGATTGCATTGTGAAAAACCAGCCTACTTTCCTAACCCTATTTCTAATGCATTAAGAAGTTATTTTGTTTTTCTGTTAATTTAAATAGAATCAACTCATGACTGTTAGGTCCAATCCTCGGGCGTGTGGTGGTTTTGTGGTTCTTAAGGGCTTTTTGTTTGTGTTATTTTTTTGGTTTTACAATCTGCCCTTTGTTGTGTTTTTACTACTTGCCAAGAGTGTCTAAAGCACCACTTGGTCAGTGAGTAGCTGATGTGGGACTTCCAGCTTTCAGGTCCTAGGATGTTTGGGCACTACCATCAAAGAACAAATGCTGCTAACGTTCTTCAAGTTAAAAACTTCCTGAGTAGTACAATTCTCATTAAGACTTCTTTTTTACTAACCTTAGGGACATACATCCTCTCTCTAAACGTTTTTCTTTTCTGAATAGTGTGCATCCTTCAGTGTTTGTGTTGTGCTCACAATTGCTCTTGTGCTGTATTTGTTACCCTGGTACACATCCAATTTTTCTGTCTGATTCATTAGTTAAATCTTCTCCATTATTTTTTTTCCCCCCCACTTACCCATCTGTTTGCCATGTTATTGTTTTCTACTCCCCTCACCCTACTCCTGATGGATTACTCATAATGCTATCGACTAACTGATTGCCTCTGTGACTAATTTGTTTGGAATACAAAAAATGCATATGTGTTTGTAATGAGGAAGTAGGTGTTGTTTGGCTTTGGCTTTTGTTTTGGGTGGGGTTTTTTTCTTTTGTTTGTTTGTTTTGGTGCTTAGCTGTTTGCATGTAATTTTAACCTTAAGTCTCAAGGTTTATTTTTTTGGGGGTAAGAGTAAACTGCCCAAGCTTTTGGCTACAGGTGTTTCACAGACTTCATCCTCCCCTGACCCCCTCAGATTTTCCCAGTTTAGGAAACTAAACTGTCCTGTCTCTGTCAGTAAAAATTGGCCTTATGGCCAATTCTTTCTTCAAAATCTATTTTTTTCTTCACATATTTGTGATTGCCTTGTGAATTTTTTAGAACCTGACTGGTTAATAGATGCTGAAATGTGAACATTTTATAAAATTCTAGAAATTGTTCTCAACTGCTTTGTAAAATAAGCTTAGTTTTAATTATTTTTTTTAAATAATACTTGTAATACCTCCATTACGTCAAAATATAATAAAGTTAGTGTTGCAACTACTTAAGAGCTGTCAAAGGAGCTTTTTCTACTTGATCTTTAAAACTTAATGATTTTAGATTCAGATTTTGCTTTATTAAAATGGAGCTCCTAGAAATACTAGCAATTCTTTGTTAAAAACAGTGTCTGCTATCTATAAATATAAATGTTCTTAAGTTGCTTGTATCTCTGACTGTTTGTCCCTATATTTCTTTTTCTACAATGAATTTCAGCCACTGACCTGCTCTGGTATCACTGTGTTATTAATGTATAATTTTTAAATGAGTGAAATGTATTACTCAGAGTTATAGAGGAACTGAATCATGGCAGTTATTTCTGGGACGTGTTTTGATCAAATGTCTACCTTTAAATGCTTCTACTTAAAATGCAACGTGAACTAATTGTGCTTTCTGTTGCAATTCAACTTCTGTACATCAGAATAGCATGAAGAACAGTACAAGTTACATGAACTTACAGCTTTCTTTCCTACTTCAGGATCTGGAGTACCTGTCTGAAGGCCTCGAAGGACGCTCTTCAAACCCAGTTGCGGTGCTTTTTGATACCTTGCTTCATCCCGACGCTGACTTTGGGTATGACTACCCACCAGTTTTGCACTGGAAGCTGGAACAACATCATTATATTCCCCATATAGTGCTTGGTAAAGGACCACCTGGTGGGGCTTGGCATGTGAGTAAAAATTTCGTTATCGCTTGCAGGGTAATTTGATAATTTTGTAATTTGGAGTTTTTCTTCCTACCTAAGGCTGTTTTAGATAGCAATGGCAATTGCAGTTTCAGCTGCTCAGTTACCAAAGCCAACATTTGTTGGGTAGATGAGAAAGGAAGGAAGAAGTTGCCCTTCCTTTAGGGAGTTGTGACCATGACTGCTGTCTTACGTGGGTTTTTATTAGTTTAAATTTAATGAATTGTAACGAAGACTATTTTCTATGACTTTTTTCTGTTGTCTGTGTTGTTTCCAGGTGCTTTTATACTAAATCTAAAATCTAAATTTGTTCATATGCTGTTGGTTTCACTTTTTTTTTTTCTTCTTGTTTTGTATTTTAAACAACTTGCTTTTTGTTTCCTTTTTGTTTGTTGCCTCTTCATCTTCTCCTTTATTAGATCAGGCAGTTGCCTGTTAAAATCACATCTAACTGTAACGTGAATCTAGTTCATCGGCGCTTGGTGTAACGTCCTGGTGTGAGGTGATGTTCTGGTATTTTATTGCTCTGAGTACAACGAGAAGAATTTCACTGCCTTTTAGGTGAATAGATCCATTTGAAATATATCTGGTCATGCATCTTTTTTTTTTGTTTTTTTCCTCCACAGTCCATGGAAGGCTCTATGCTAACCATCAGTTTTGGAGACTGGATGGAGTTGCCTGGGCTCACCTTTAAGGAGTGGGCAGCCAGCAAACGCAGGTAAAGACACTGCATCATGGATCTGGGAAACCTGGTTGCTCTAAGAATCCAGATAACATTAAGAACTGGAAAACATTCAGACTTCGTTGTTCAGGGGAGGGCTTCTTCTTGTTTTGTTTATTAAATTGCCTGATGGCACTGGAAATTATTCTGCTGGGTGTACTCTGTGAAAGAAAAAGGACAATGGGCAGCCAGAGTAGCTGAGTGCATGGAAAGCCTACGTGTGTGTGTGTGTGTGTTAGTGGCATTTCACAAGGAAGCACTGTTACTGTAAGCAGTTTTGGTCAGAGTTGAGGGGAAGATTGAGGGAGGAATTTAAAATCTACAGAAGGATTGAAGTTCCTCTTTCAGCGTGGATGCAACTGAAGTGGCTGTGCACACCAGCGTGCTTGTAATCCAGAAGTTGGATATTTCAGTATTTGCTTTTACAGGCAAAGCTGCAGCATCTGACATGTTACTATCTATGAATTTTAATTTTAAGAGCATAACTCAGTATTTCCAAATGTTATTTTCTAGTAGTTTCTTGAAAAAAACTTATACAAGATAGTAATGTTTCTTCTCTAAGCTCACTGTTTTTGCTTCAGTTACACAATTAGTTCATAAAGATCTGTCAGCAGATGAACATAGGAACACTCTACAGAAGCTTTTTTAAAAAAAATCTAATTTTCCTGACTTCGCTCTAGCAAAATCAAAGGAAGTTGTTCTTCTACCACATAGGGCAAAAGAAGAAGTAGATTTCCTTGGGCATATGTCTTTAAGGGCAGACTGTTACTCATTTCAGGACACTTGTAGTGAAGAAACCATACCTTTGTTCTTTAATCGCATTCTTAGATAAGCGCAGTAATCTTGCCTCCTTATTAACTGAAATCCCATAAGCTGCTTATTATCTGAAGCTAATTTGTTTATATTACAGTTTTCAACAATACTAAAAACAGAAATGCTGACCTGCCATGCTACAATTAAACAAACATATTTAAAAGTATTGATAATGAAAACTTACAGTCGTGTAAAATAGTTTCCGAAGAGTCATTGTCACAGGTGTCACACTGTCACGTTATCCTCTTCAATAAATGGCTCATCAGGATTTTCAGCAGAGTAACCTGAACATTTCAAAGTACATATGCTATTATCCAATTTCTTACAAAAATTCTTTTAAGCTTAATTCAGTGGCAATCCTCATGTTCACTACTGTTTCTTTTGCCTTCTTCCTAGAGCCTACTTCTGAAGAAGTAGCAAAATTCATGCACCTGTTCAAAATAATTACATTTTCAGCTCCTTTTTTTATAAATGAGAATGCAATAACCATCCTAAAGCATAGATGTAATTCCAGGATTAGAGTGCAAAAATGCTTTTTATTGGACATCATAATCCTGTTGACATAGTTTCATTAAGGTTCTGTGTCACACTTGGCTTTCTTCATTCCTGTGGTGTGGAGCTACTTAATTTGATACTGAACTTCCCTGTATCCGGGGGATACAGGTCTTTTGTGAAGTATAGTAAAGAATACTTCAGTCAAGTAAGATATTGAACCTAGAGTTTCAAAATCAGCCCTTAACAATTAATATGATGTTTAATTAATTATATCCTAAGCAAGTGTATTCTCCCTGAGTACAAGTTTAGCCTGTTGTATTGCTGACAGCCACGATGCTAAACTGGCTTTGTGAAACACTTCCTACTGTGATGCTGCAGAGTTTGCCTCATTTGCTTAATTTGTTGATCACTATAGCCCTTTGCATTGTGAAGATTTACAACTATTTATAAAGTTACCTTGTCTTTGTATATCAGGAATCAAGAGAGCAGATTGAATGCATGATTGAATTTAGAGCAGATTCAGTGCTCTTAACTGTGACTGTCGTACGTGATGTTCAAATTGCCCCAAGGTCTAACTGGAGCCCTTCCATTTTCTTTCAGAAATATAAAGAGTGATCGAGTAATGCCAGAGGAAATAGCTCGGTATTATAAACACTACGTTAAAGTCATGGGCCTCCAGAAGAATTTCAGAGACAACGTTTACATAACGTCAGTGTCCAGGCTTTACCGAGGAAAGGAGGATGAAGATGGGAGTGAAATAGATGAAGGTATTTCAACGCAGCGTTTGGAAATGGAAGATGGACAGAAATCACTGATTAAGAGAAACTGGGAAGTCAGAGGTTACCAGCGAGCGACAGACGGGTCTCATGTCCCCTTCTGCCTCTTTGCTGAGAACGTGGCTCTGGCCACGGGCAGCTTTGATTCTCCTGCCCGGCTGCAGGTTGAAGGAGAAGACTTTCCTTTCGTGCTCCATTCCGTGTCTGACTTTGGAGCTGCTGTCAGCAAAGGGCAGTTCCGTGGGCAGGCAGACCCCGTGTTAATTGTGGGGGCAGGACTGAGCGCGGCCGACGCGGTGCTGTGTGCCCACAACAACAACATCCCCGTCATCCACGTCTTCCGCAGGAGAGTTACCGACACCGGCCTCATTTTCCAACAGCTCCCCAAAAAGCTTTACCCCGAGTACCATAAGGTTTATCACATGATGTGTACTCAGTCCCACCCCGTGGACTCCGGTCTGCGTTCTGCTTACACCAGCTTTCCTGAACACAAGGTACTTTCCTTCAAGCCTGAAATGAAATGTGTTCTTCAGAGTGCCTCCGGACTGAAGAAAATTGTCAAGTTTTCTCTAGCCTTAGTTCTGATAGGTTCTCACCCCAATCTTTTCTTTCTGAAGGACCAAGGGCATAGCATAGGGCATCACTCTAACCAGCCCATCACGTGCAAGGGGAATCCTATAGAGATTGACCCATACACTTACGAATGCACCAAAGAAGCCAACCTCTTTGCTTTGGGTCCTCTGGTGGGAGACAACTTTGTGCGGTTTTTAAAGGGAGGCGCGCTGGGCATCGCGCGCTGCTTGGCCATAAGACAAAAGAAGAAACAGGAATTGCTGGAAGGTGGGGATGGAGGAGGTGATGGGGTACCATAAATGAGCCTTTAGAAGCTTTCCCATACAGAGTTACCAGACGTAGTCTAACAGGACACTCCCTGACAGCCAGAGTTGGTAGCAGTCCCATTTCTGTTGTGTACGAGTAACCTGCGCTTGTATCGCTTGGTAAAGGATGCTGATACTACAATATTTCACCTTTGCACAATACAAAAAACAAAAAAAATTTGATCTGCTGTTACAACTGAGACTACTTAACTGGAATGAATGACTTCCAGATAAAACAGAAAATGAGACTAACTTAACATTGACCTGCCTGTCATCTCTTGCTCAGCTGAAAGAGCAGACTTCCTCTGGCCTACCAGAGTGGCTTTACATCTTTAGTGTCAAACGTGACAAAAGATTCTTGCCATGAAATTAAAGTAACTTGTAAAAGCAGAAAGCTTGCTTACTACAATGTGATTCTTGGTCCCAGAGCAAATTGGGAGCCTTCTGCTTGAAACAAGGATTTTATTTATTTGCCATAGTAATACTTGGAATGAGCACTTAGTAAAATGGATTTTGCTACAAGAAGGATTTCTGTAAGCAAGAAGTAGTCCTCAACACTTATAAATTATCCTGTTTGATAATTGGAATAAAAGAGTAAGCATTCCCATTTAATCTTTTAACACATGATTTGACAGGGTCCATTCATGTTTTTTTCACACTCTGCCTAGAGTTGGGTGAGTGCAGAAAGACTAACAGGAGATGTTCCCCGACAGCAACATGTACATTTCTGAGAATACTCATTAACATAAACAATAAAGTACTGATGTAAGTGCTCTTATTACAGTGTCAATATAATGAATATCTAATATACTACTGAAAAATTAAGTACGTGAGCAAACTTAAGGGTTTTTTGCTTCCTGGCTCAGGAGAACTGAATGGGATCACTTGACTGACGAAGGTGGGTGATAGAGATTGTCATCTCCCATTTGACCAAGTATTGGTTACTTGTCTTTTTCTTTCTAGAGCACCACGTGACACTAAAACTATTTTAGCCTGCAGTTCTTGAAGCTTGAAAAAGGGTTATATCTCCCAGCCAACTAAAGAATAAACCAAACCCAGAACAAACATGCCATAGTTCCTCTAAATCTTAAAGCTTGATACGAAAGACAAAGACTTCACTTGTACTACCTCTGAATTGAAGTATCACTTTTCTGCTCTGTAATGTAAGACCTAGATTTCATTTGCTGGGTTGTAGAGTAGTTAAGTTTACCTAAATGAGTAGAGTAGTTAAGTTTACCTAAATGCACTCATGAGTTACTCACCATAGTGAGGGAAGCCACAGCTAGTTAGTTAAAAACTTACCTTCCGGAACTCTCAATAGACAAAAGTGCTTGGTTTTAAACTGATTTCTTACCAAACGTTTTAATTCAGGTCAAGTGCAATGGAATAGATGTTATTTAATATTAATTTGTTTGTTTGTTTGTTTGTTTGAGGCTATTTTTGTGTGTGGCTGAAAGTCACGTTAGTTTAAGGCATTATATTTGCATGATGAAAATCTCTGTATTAGAACTTGGAACAGATTTTTTCAAAAAGGAAATGAGGCTTAGACTTTGTGAAACTGCTGATGCTCTCTGGGTGCCCAGTGGTCTCCCTTCGGTAAGTTGTAGATCAGTTTATGCAAAAAATGCCTGTTTCTGGTGCCTACTGAGGGAAGGGCTTCTGGGGCTGCTGCATCTGGGGCTTTACGCATCCCAGGAAGTTCCTCTTGACTTTGGACATAGAAATTGAAAAGGCCAAGTCTGCAAGGATTAAAATGACTCCCTTTTCCATGGTAGTCCAAAGGAATTTATGAAAGGATGCTACTCTTTAGTTTAGAGCCAACTTAATAGCATAAAAATAAACAAATGAATCCATGTTTCTATTAATACCTGCATTGGCTCCGTGGTTGGATGTAACCATGAGTTGTCAATACTAGTTAAGATGCTTTTTGATACTCTTACTTGAGCTGCTTTTAATTATGCTAAATTCTAGGGCTTATTTGCTTCCTAATTGAATTGAGATGCTACAATTTGCCTTCCTTGGCAGAAGCTGTGTGTATGTAAATCTAAGCCTGTGATACCTAAGAATTGAAACCGAGACTCGGTGTTATAAGCGCTGAATACTTGATTATAGTATATTATATTATATATTATACTTGATCAACTTTATTGCAGTTGATATATTGGGAATACATCTGCTCTGTGATTCGGTGCCTTCAGTTTGGTGTCGATAGAAATGTCTGGGTACAACATATCATGGCATGTTGCTGCTTTTTCATTTGTCCTGGGGAACCTTTGAAATGCCAACAGAACAAAGGAAGCCATTTACAGTTATTTTTGCAAAAAGGGGAGAAAAAAAAAGCTTCAAGCAGCCAAACCTTTAGCCCCAGCTGCGGAAGGAGCTGTGTGTGTGTGTTGTAGTCACACATTTGTAGCAGAGGGTTTTGTCCTGTTATTAGGCAGGCACCTTTCACTGCTCTGTCGCAACACCTCAAGGTTTAACTGCCTTTTTTATTTTTGAGATAAAAAAAATAAAATAAAAAAATTGCATGAGACCGCTTAGTCAGGCAAAGAAATTTTCTCAGTGGTCATCTTTATTAAGCCAATACAAAAATACTTCTTTTAACTAAAGCTTTACTAAGAAATCATCCTGTTTCTTCTAGGTTTAAAGTTGTAGCTGGGCTTTCTCACCTTTGGGTTTCTGATTTGGAGAGAAACTTCTGTTTCTCTCCTCTGGTGTTTTGAGATAATGAAGAGATGAAAAAGTTCAAGCTTTGCCTTAGGATGGTTTTACCTAAAGCTTTCTATCATCCGTAGTGCATTTCTTGTGGATCAGATGTTGGCACTAAATAGTTGTCTTTTGGGGAAATAGTTTGTTTCCCAGATTAAAAAAAAAAAACCCAAACCCAGAAAACATTGAAATTTCCTGCATGTTATAGTTCCCAGGAGGGAGACTGCTGCTTTGAGCTCTTCTTTCAGTGAGAAAGAGAAGCTTTTAAACATCATGTATTTAAAAAGGATGCTTAAGCTTAAGCTTTATTACTAAAATACAGACAGGAAGAATATAATTTTCAACGAAAGGAATTTAATTTGGATTTATAGATGTTTATACTGTGTATTTTTAAATAGACTAGTGGGAAAACGTCTATTTTAGGGTTGGTTCTTGATGACAAATATGTCTTCTACCTAAATTCCTAGCTAAGATTAATTGTCCTAGCTAAAATTATTATTATTTTTAAGTAGTATCCAGCTGTTGAACTGGGACTAAGATTTGCCTTAGTAGATTTCTCTAAAGATCTGCTTCCTGTGTGGTTATTAATAAGTGCTTGTTAATGAAGGCACCTGACGGGGCGGTAGGAAGCAGCACAGCCTTTCTTTGGCTTTCCAGTAGATGATTGACTTCTGCTTCAAACATTTTCTAGCAAAGAGGAAGGTTTGGGTTTTACCTTGGTGAGTAAACGCAGAAATCCAGAGAGAGTGGGGACAACAACATGGGATGTTCTCCTAGGAAAAGGCCTTGCCCTGGGGCAGCAGCCTGTACCTCCAATCAGGGACACCAAAGTGTGTCCCTCCCGCTGTAGGTCCCTGGTCCTCAGCACTTAGGGAATCCTTGGGCTTTACTCTTTTATTTTCCTTCTGGCCCCTGGTTTTTTTTTTTAATGATTAATTTCCTAGTGATGGTTGCATAATGAAAAATAATGTTGTAGAGGGAGGCGGCTGTAGCTTCTTTCTCTCACAGCTCGAGACCCGTGAAAAGAAAAGCTAGAGCCAGAAAAGCAGAGTACTTACTCAAAATTAAATTAAAACCCAAACTTTGAGGCAGGCCTCCCGTCCTCCTGTGTCACCAGCTTCACTTAGTCTCCAACCCGTTGCCATCAGGCCTGTAGTGACAGGACGAGGGGCAATGGCTTCAAGCTGGAGGGGAACAGATTTAGACTGGAGATGAGGAGAGGGTTCTTCACTGTGAGGGTGGTGGAGCACTGGAACAGGTTGCCCAGGGAGGTGGTTGAGGCCCCATCCCTGGAGATATTCAAGGAGAGGCTCGACGAGGCCCTGGGCAACCTGGTCTAGTTGGGGGTGTCCCTGCTGACTGCGGGGGGGTCGGACTAGATGGCCTTTGGAGGTCCCTTCCGGCCTGGGCAATTCTATGATTCTATCATCTCTTTTTAATTGGTTATTAACTGAAGTTCCGCTGAAGCGCGACACAAAGGTGTGAAGCAGAAGCAGTTGATTGGCTCCGGAAGCTGCAGGGGTGGAGGAGAAGAAGGTGGTTGTGCCAAGAGATGGGACCTGGTTGCTCTGGTACCATGTTTTCTGAGAAAGGAAGGAAATATTTTCATGTAGGAGCGGAATTTTACGCTGTAACAGTGGTAGCTCCCAAACGTTTCTAACCAGCAAGAGGTGGCTTAGCTCAGAGGTACGTCTTACAGGCAATTTTATTTTCAATTTTATTATCATTTTTATTATCAACCACACAGCAATGAGTTCATTTTGAAGAAGTTAGGGAACAAAAAAAATGCTAAGAGGTTTATAATTAGTTTGGATAATATTTTACAACCTTACAGTAATGGGGTTCTGTCATCATTTCGGATTAGTTTTCCAGTTTAGAGCAAGATGGGAGCACGGAACCTCGACTGATAGGATTTTGGGGTATTTACTTCCCCCTTTCCCCTTACCCAACCTGAAAGAAAATCTATGCTTTGTTTGAAATAACTGTAATACCTGAAAACACTCATTTACAGATAAAGGCAGGTTTTGGTGACACTAGGGGTACAAACTTGAAGTGAGGATATTGAAGTATAAGCTGTTTTTTTATTGAAAAAGACTGTATTTTGGGGAATATGGGACAATTACGGTGTTTCAGTTAGTTTTTGAAGCTTGAATTACACAGGGACTCGTGAGGTCAAGGATGAATTTGGTGTAAGGAACAAAGATTGGGGGGAAAGTATTTATAATATAATTTAGTAATTATAGTGAAGCTAAGCACCGTTTTAAAGATGGCTTTGCCCTTCCTGACATCAGAGCATTTCAGCTCCAGCAAAGTGGTCATCAGCAGTCATCAAAATCAGGAAAAAAAAATAGACTTCATATTCTTCTCTCTTCTATCCTTCTGAAACGACTTATTCTGGAGACTAAGGTAATCTATTTTGCATTTTCCTCCCCTGGCTGTTTATTCCGAGATCCCTGGCGGTGTGTGTCAGCCTGTGCTGCCCACGGTAGGAAATGGAGCTTCATGGTCCTGGAATGAAATGAGATCCTTATGAGGAGAGGCTGAGGGAGCTGGGGTTATTCAGCCTGGAGAAGAGGAGGCTGAGGGGAGACCTTATTGCTCTCTACAACTCCCTGAAAGGAGGGTGTAGAGAGATGGGGGTCGGTCTCTTTTCTCAAGTCACAGGCGACGGGATGAGAGGAAATGGCCTCAAGTTACACCAGGGGAGGTTCAGGCTGGATATTAGGAAAAATTTTTTCACTGAAAGGGTTCTCAGGCATTGGAATGGGCTGCCCAGGGAGGTGGTTGAGGCACCATCCCTGGAGGTGTTCAAAAGACGGGTTGATGTAGTGCTGGGAGGTCTGGTTTAGTGATGATGCTCCTTGTTTATTGTGTGGGTGTCTATTTTTGTCAGTTAGGTTGACAGTTGGACAAGATGATCTTTAAGGTCCCTTCCAACCTAGAAGATTCTGTGATTCTGTGATTGCCCTCTGGAGACTGAAGCACCAGCAGAAAGAAAATGAACAGCATTTTAGGAATTCGCAAAGTATTATGGAATCCTGGCATTCTTTGTGGTTTTTAATTAGGTGTATAAAGAAAAAAATAGGTGTCCATAAATATAAAACCAGAGACAAGAGGAGCAGAGAGACTTGATGCAGTGCCAGGAGAAGGAGGCACAGCTGATATAGTTCTGAGGAGAAGGAAATGGTTGGTTTCTCATCCGTTTGGATTCTAGGACCAGGTTGTGTGTGGACACTGAGTTAGTGCTGTTCAAGAGCTGACCCTGCCACCTTAAATCTACCCGGCACGATTTGGAAAGCCCAGACTCTGCTCTTGCCCATTTCTCTGATAGCTCTGGTGTGCTGCTTGTGGAATTCCAGTTCTGAAGGAGATAAGGCTTGTATTTATCTACCTGTTTGTTTGTTCACACACACAACACACCCCTAGGACTTTCAGGGTTTGGTTTAGGACTTGGAGGTCCTATGGAAACGTCGTTTCCACGTGTGGTGCCTCAGTTTTCTGGAGTGTGCTTGGGCCATGGCCTCTTCTGCTGAGCAATGCAAACACATCCAGCTGAAAGAGATTCTCCTCCTGAGCTGCAAGCAGCTTGTGAGCAAAACCTCAGCTTTGATAAGATGATAAACCCCCTAAGGTTTGCATGCTAAGCTTGTTTCATCTTCCTGGGCGAAAACTTGACGATGGAACAAAGACTTAAAGGAGTAACATCACCTAGAACCCAGTTATTTTGGTTTGGAGAAGCAGGGAACTCTTAAATGGAAAAAAAAAACAAACTACAAACTGGGGAGAAAGAGGCATTCAGAGAGCTGTGGTGTTCAGAAAGAGGGAAAAGATGTTGGTTCGCACTCAGCACTGGTGAGGCCACACCTCGAGTGTTGTGTCCAGTTTTGGGCACCTCAATCCAAGAGAGATCTGGAGGTGCTGGAGCGAGTGCAGAGGAGGGCAACGAAGCTGGTGAGGGGGCTGGAAAACAAATCGTATGAGGAGCGGCTGAGGGAGTTGGGACTATTTAGTATGAGGAAGAGGAGGCTGAGGGGAGACCTCATCACTCTCTACAACTACTTGAAAGGACACTGTAGAGAGGTTGGTGCTGGTCTCTTCTCACAGGTAATTAGTGACAGAACAAGAGGGAATGGCTTCAAGCTCCAACAGGGGAGGTTTAGATTGAACATTAGGAAGGAATTTTTCACCGAAAGAGTGGTCGGGCATTGGAACAGGCTGCCCAGGGAGGGGGTGGAGTCACCATCCCTGGCTGTGTTTAAGGGCCGTTTAGATGCAGTGCTAAGGGACATGGTGTAGGGGAGGACTTTGTAGAGTAGGGGAGATGGTTGGACTCGATGATCCCAAGGGTCTCTTCCAACCTCAATGATTCTATGATTCTATGTCATGCTGTAGCCAATGCTTGAGAGATTCTGATGGTCCAAGCTGGGGCAGAGCACTAAAGCAAGTGGTGGGGAAAGTTGCTAGATAGATAGTTATAAAAACGCTAGCCAAAATCAAATTTTCCTGTCTTGCTGAAATGTGGGGAGGGTGGTTATCAACACATCGTAAGAGGAAGGTGAGGAGAACAGTTCAGGGTGTTGCCACGTTTGGCTTAATTTCTAAGGAGACGCCACAACCACCAGAACACAACTGGCATCTGTGAATCAGACACCAGCTGTGGCCAAACATGAAGGAGGACAGATTCAAGAAGTGGAACAGAGCAAGGACTGGTTTTAGAGAGGGGAAGGCAGGGTAAGAGTAAGGACTGAGAAATCACCTGTAGAAAATGGACTGGCCGTAGGAGAGCCAGGAGGGGGTTGGAGGTAGGTCTGTAGTGGAGACTTCAGCCACTGTCTTGGCTATGAACTGGTGTTTGATGGTCAACACGTGGAACAGAGCCTCTTGGACACAGCAGGGATGGAGGTAACGAAGGGGGCTTAGCACTCTGGAGGAAGTCAGGGGATGGAGGAAACTGAAGCTGACTGTGAAGGTTCCACCAGCCCTGCTGCAGCCCCCCCGTTCTGGGAGAAGGTGGGGACTAAGGGTAGGAAAAAAAGGGGCAGACTTAAAGATATGAAGGGACAGAACTAGAAAACAAACTGCAACAGTGAGAATATCTTGGCAGTCAAAAAAAAAAAAGGCAGTGGTTTCCCCAGCTGCTGTAGGAAAGAGGGGAAGTCAGCTGAAACTGGTGAGAGTTCAACTGAACATCACAGAATCACATGGGGTTGGGAAGGGACCTCTGGAGATCATCTAGTCCAACCCCCTGCCAAAGCAGGTCCACCCGGAGCAGGTTGCACAGGAACGTGTCCAGGTGGGTTTGGAATGTCTCCAAAGAAGGAGACTCCACCACCTCCCTGGGCAGCCAGGGAGCACGTTGGTCCTGGAGGAGTACGGCACCCACCTTCTGATTTAGTGGCGCCAGGAGCAATTCCATCTGCTTTAAACTGGGTCCAGCTAAGCTGCTGGCTGCAAGACTGTATTTTAAAAACTTTGCTAATAAAAAAATATATTTAGTCCATGTCTTGTGTGCACCTCCTTCCTGCGAGCAGCGTGAGCCGAGATAATACGTGCTAGAAAAGAGCAATTCCAACAAACCCTCAACCAACCTTTGGGTCACGCACAAAAATGCAAGAAACAAGATCTGAAGGTAAGTTTCTGCTTAGATGTTGTTGTTTTTTTTTTTTTTTTAAGTGAGGAGCACCGTTTTGTCAAAAAGGTGGGGATGCTTGCAGGCTGTGGTTTGAGGCAGATGAAAGAAACCTTAGATGTCACGCCCGAGCTACTGAACTTTTTTTTTAACCTTCTAAAGAAAAATGAAGGCCAGGCGAGTTCTCTCAGAAAACTGGTGAAATCCTGGGGCACCAGCCCCCCCCAGACTGCAAAGGGAGCCCGCAGCCAGACTCCTGAACCACAGAATACAAAGGTAATGGCTTTTGTTTATGCTCCGAGCTTTTGCTTTACCTATAAAGGCAGCGCTCCAGGCTGGGGGCAGAGTGGCTGGAGCTGCCGGGCAGAAAAGGACCTGGGGGTGTTGGTGGACACCGGCTGAACATGAGCCAGCAGTGTGCCCAGGTGGCCAAGAAGGCCACCAGCATCCTGGCCTGTGTCAGGAACAGCGTGGGGAGTAGGGCCCGAGAGGCGATCGTCCCCCTGTACTGGGCACTGGTGAGGCCTCACCTCAAGTGCTGTGTCCAGTTTCGGCCCCCTACCATAAAAAAGACATTGAGGTGCTGGAGCGGGTCCAGAGAAGGGCGACAAAGATGGTGAGGGGTCTGGAGCACAAGTCTTATGAGGAGAGGCTGAGGGAGCTGGGGTTATTCAGCCTGGAGAAGAGGAGGCTGAGGGGAGACCTTATTGCTCTCTACAACTACCTGAAAGGAGGGTGTAGAGAGGTGGGGGTCGGTCTCTTCTCCCAAGTCACAGGCGACAGGACAAGAGGAAATGGCCTCAAGTTGCGCCAGGGGAGGTTCAGGCTGGATATTAGGAAAAATTTTTTCACTGAAAGGGTTCTCAGGCATTGGAATGGGCTGCCCAGGGAGGTGGTTGAGGCACCATCCCTGGAGGTGTTCAAAAGACGGGTTGATGTAGTGCTGGGAGGTATGGTTTAGTGATGATGCTCCTTGTTTGTTGTGTGGGTGTCTATTTTTGTCAGTTAGGTTGACAGTTGGACAAGATGATCTTTAAGGTCCCTTCCAACCTAGAAGATTCTGTGATTCTGTGATTCTGTGATAAAACTGTCGTCTTTATTTCAACCCGTGAGTTTTCCCCCTTTTACCCTTCTGATTCTCCTCCCCCACCCTCCTGGGGTTACCCCTCAGCAGGGCTTTATAAAATAAAGGAAACATCAGGTGAAGTTAATGCAATAGTTCCAGAGGTAAATACGGATGTTCAGGCTCCCAGGACTTGGATCCTGTCATCACATCCTTCATCATCTACCTCCAAAATTCCAGGAACAGAAGGCCCAAACCAGTCAGCCAACAAGCATGTTTCCTCTAACGGCTGGAGCTGAAAATCATGACCAAGTTATGCTGAAATGGAAGGAGAGCTTCAGTATTATCAGTAGGATTTGTTCCAGGGCTTCGGAATTACAATTCAAGCCATGGGTAACGGGGAGAGAGAGGTTTAGCTCTTGAACCCCCTTTTTTGATGCACGTGTCACTTCACGTTGAACTAGCAAGAGGCTCAGGTTCATCACCCACAGGCCTCTCCTCAACCAGACAGCAGATGCAACCGGATGAAAAACCAAACTGCCACCTATTTCTCACCCTCAGGTTGCACCCAAAGCAGAAACACACAATGGGTCTATCTTTAGCCAAGTGCTGATTTTACTTTCCTTTTTCTGAGCGCTACTGTGGACATCTCCAGGGTGCCCTCCCCTCTTGAGGGCACCCAACTGCAGAGAAAGCTGATGGTGCAAGTGTTGAATCAGGGAAGAAAATACTCTGAACGTCCTTGACCAACTGGTCAAGAAGGTACCAAGACAGTCCTGAAGAAACATTGGTTTTTGAAGACCTATTATTTTCTGAGACCGTGCAACCATGCTAAATTCAGCTTATCTGCCAGCTTGAGACACACAGATCTCCTCACGATGCCATTCCTCAACATCTGAAACACAACAGAGTGGTTTGAAACAGCTCAGCTCATCTCACTTGCACGCTCTGAGCTCCTGCCAAAGGAAGCAGTTTTGTTAATGAGTACTTAAATTCAACTTCATCAACCAGATGATTTCAGATCCTACCATTCTGCCTCCCCAAACAGGATGCCAAGGAGCTACTTCCATCTCCACCTGCATGTGATGACGTCATACGGCTAAGTAGAAAGCCTGGAAGGCTTTTCTTACCATACTTTCAGGGAAATCCCTCAAATTCCAAACTCTCAGATCATTAAGATGAGCTCTCCTAACCTAAGAGCGGATAGCTTTTTTTTTAGCTTTCAGTGTTGATAGAGATGACAGAGTTATTTAGAAGGGCAGAGTTTTACACAGTGATTGCACAAACTAAAGGAGAGAAAGAAGTGGGTCAAATCATTAAAAATGCCAAATTGGGGTGCCAGTAGCTCTTTAAGACTTTCTCTGGCTTGGAAGTAGCTTTTAACAAATGGACATTCAAACAATTGGAGTTAAAGCTGCAAATGAAAAGATGTTTGAGCAAGAGAAAAAAGCTGGTTTTTTTCAGCTCCAAGACTTTCTGTAACAGTAACAACAGCAGTTGCTCCACATCATGAACCACAAAGAAGGCCATCGTGACTGGGTACCAGCTCCAGTTCAGCCTCTCTCAACAGACTCCCAATTCTTAAGACATCATCCAGGAGAACATGCAAAAGGTGGCCACTTCACTTCCTTTTCTCCCTTTCAGAGGAAAGCTCATCGGTTTCCCTTGGCCTGAATCTTCATAACTGGACAACTGACATTATCTCCAACAGCCAGGGGATTCATTTGGGTTCTCTGCCACTAGATCTACAGCTTTCAAGTTTTGCTTTTTTCATTTTTCCATGGAAACTCCCCCCCCCCCACACACAAACCCCAACCAGGTTTGTGGGGTTTTCTTAAGTCTTATTTTGGGGGTGTGGGTTCCCCACCACCACCACCGGCCTCCTGGAAGCCAGCAAATTCAGTCTTCTCCTCCTCCTCTAACTCGAGTCTCACTATAAATAAAACCAATTACAGAATATGAGACATCATTAGATCAGAATTTACACTTCTGAGGAACACCCAAGGTTATTTCTCATTTAATACTCCAGGAAAGTACACAGACTCTCAAAATCTGATGGTCTTCATCATGCACCTTTAGGGCTTTGTGTATATGTCTTTTGTTCTTTAACAACCAAACATAGCATTCTTCTGTATGCAATAGAAAGGAAATACACAGAGAAAGAAACTGCACTTGCCTCTCTCTCCCTTCCCAAGAAACCAAAATTAAAACACTTGCTGCTACTGCAAAGTTTTTTGGTATCTTTTTCAGAGTTTGTAGCTGTTTCTCGTCTAACTGTAGGCTGCTTAAAAAAATATTGAAGATCTGGAGATATTATAGGGCAAAAATCACTGAATTTACATTTGTTTTAAATTTGCCATCACACAAAATTGGCTAAAAATAATCTGATGTCACCAACTTCAAAAATAGGAAGAAGCTTGACCTTATACATATCAAATACTTGTTGTTTACTCAGATACAAATTTAAAGTTTTGCCTAACTTATTTATGAAGTCTTCAAAAACCTCCACCTCGAGACCAAATTGACACTATACAAAAATCTAACTAACAAAGCCTTTCTGAAAAGATAGAAGCCTGATGTACCTTCCTTTTTTCCTCCAGCTGGCAATGATAAGCAAACACTAGAAATAAACAGCCTAAAATGAGTTCTTAAGTATCTGCAGTATTTTACTGAGCATTACTCCAAAGCAAATAATGCAAAGGTCTTGAAAAAGTGCAACCCGTAATTACCAAGCAGTGAAAGAAACATCTCTTTTT
Organism: Calidris pugnax; assembly: GCF_001431845.1. Lineage (NCBI taxonomy): Eukaryota > Metazoa > Chordata > Aves > Charadriiformes > Scolopacidae > Calidris > Calidris pugnax. The sequence continues at coordinate 5,887,307 of NW_015094509.1, forward strand.
CTTTAATAAAAAAGCAAGACTTAAAAACAAGTCTTACAATGACAGATTACAGGCTGTAACCAGCAAGCCTAAGGAACAGAATGCAGATTTTGCTAGAGAATCTCCGTAAATTCAGGTCACAATTTATCTTCTCCTTTTCACATTAGGATCGTATCTGCAACAAAAAAAGAACATTTGTCACAAATAAGTAAAACTCAATGATATTCAAAGTTAACAGTGTGATGCAAATAGTTTTATTATATATTCATAAAAGAGATTGGCCAGCATTCAGCCCTTTCCCTGACTGCACTTCTATAATTAACTAAGTTGCTATAATTTGACTAAAGAGACATAAGCTAGAACCTGTACGTGAACCAGGAATGAACTTTACTAAAATTTTCACTGACTTCCTAGCTCCTTAAAATCTTTAAATCTGATACATTAGCAAGTTTCTCCAAGTTCTTAGTGTCCCAATGTTAAATTCCTGACTGAAAAAAAAGAGTAAAAGGGGAGGGAGGAAAAAGAGGTACTGTATATTCACAGCAACCTAGAACGTGTGGCCACAATTGCTACCACTTGGCCGCCTCTTTCTCTCCATTTGTGCTTCATCTCCCAAAATCCTGGGTCACTTCTTTGAAATTCTGTTGTGTTTTGTATTCACACATGAATAACTTGTGGACACAACAGAATGATCAGGCGGTTTTACTTCCACTAAGTCTGCTTTTTTTTTTTTTTTGCTTAGACAGGAAAATGTGACAACTTGTGAGCCAAATTACATCACCACATAACTAGAAAGGTATTAGAAGTCACTGCTCCTGCTGTACATCTCAGACTCCTGGCAAAAATGAAATGTGTACCCTTTGGAATGAAATCTTTGCTAAAAAAAAATGAGATCCTTACGTTACAACTCAAAAGTGTTTCTTTGAATTTATTGCTATAGCATTGTAAAACATTAGTTCTGATATTTACTGTGTCCTGGACACCAAACCCTATTTTGAAGGGGGTAAGGAAGGAGAGGGGGGAAGGTAAACAGGCAGGAGAAGGGGATGATACATGATGGAAACCTGCCATCAGGACACCAAGAGCTTTAACCCTGTCTGTGACTGTCCATGGAGATGCTGACACTTGAACATGTCATCTCCCCTACCTCACCTCCAGTCATGTGCCACATTAAACGAAGCCTGGATGATGGTTTCCAGACCAAAAGAATCACACAACTTTATCAGAGAAAGAAGGCTGTAGGGTGCCTGTGGCCTGAAATGGAAAATGGACTTACAGAATTCCACTGCTGGGAGTGAATGCACAAAGAAACAAAAGAGCTTGCTGGGAAGAAGGAGCGAAGGAGACAGAGGGCTGTCACTGAAGGTGATCCATTGATCTGCAGTCTCAGCAGAGGGTTTGATAAGCCTTCCCTTCCTCCCCTATCACAGGACGTACCCAGCAGCAGCTGAGGGCATGGCTTTTCCTTCTAGCTCACCTTTACCTTGGCTGTCTCCCATAACATCCTCATTTTGGGAAACTGAGGCAGTGTGGGCTGGATGAGGGGACAGTGAGGTGGAGTGAGAACTGGCTGTGCAACAGGACCCAAAGGGTAATGATTAATGGAGCAGGTTCAAGTTGGAAGCCTGTAACCAGTAGAGTCCCCCAGGGGTCAATACTTGGACCCGTGCTGTTTAATATATTCATCAGTGACCTGGACGAGGGGACAGAGTGTATCCTCAGCAAGTTTGCTGATGATACCAAACTGGGAGGGGTGGCTGACACCCCGGAGGGCTGTGCTGCCATCCAGCAAGACTTGGACAGGCTGGAGGGCTGGGCAAGGAAGAACCTCATGAGGTTCAACAGGGAAAAGCGTAGGGTCCTGCACCTGGGGAAGAAAAATGTCAGGTACCAGTACAGGTTAGGGGTGGACCTGCTAGAGGCAACTACTGAAGAGAAAGATCTAGGGGTCCTGGTGGACAGTAAAATGGCAATGAGTAAACAGTGTGCTCTTGTAGCCAGGAAGGCCAACGGAATCCTGGGCTGCAGAGGGAAGAGTGTGGCCAGCAGGTCAAGGGAAGTCATTCTTCCCCTCTACTCTGCACTGGTGAGGCCACAACTGGAGTACTGTGTCCAGTTCTGGGCTCCCCAGTTCAAGAGGGACAGGGAACTACTAGAAAGAGTCCAGCGAAGGGCAACAAAGATGATTCAAGGATTGGAGCATCTCCCTTATGAGGAGAGACTGAGAGAGCTGGGACTCTTTAGTCTGGAGAAGAGAAGGCTGAGGGGAGACCTTATCAACGCCTACAAGTATCTCAAGGGAGGGTTGAAGGAGGAGGGAGCCAGACTCTTTTCAGTGGTTCCCAGCGAGAGGACGAGGGGCAACGGGCACAAGTTGGAACAGAAGAGGTTCCACTCAAATATGAGGAGAAACTTCTTCACAGTGAGGGTGACAGAGCCCTGGAACAGGCTGCCCAGGGAGGGTGTGGAGTCCCCTTCCTTGGAGATTTTCAAGACCCGCCTGGATGCTCCTGAGTAACATGCTCTAGCTCTGGGCAATCCTGCTTCAGCAGGGGAGTTGGACTAGATGGTCTCTATGGTCCCTTCCAACTCTAAAATTCAGTGAAATTCAGTGAAATTCAGTGAATAATGCTGCATGCCCCTCCCCAGGGGTCCACACGCCATTTGCATGGGAAACTTCAGCTGTTAACATTAGCATGGAGCCAAGTAGTTTTACTCGGGGTTAGGGCCAAAAAATTAGAAGTAGGTTCCAAACTGCTGAACATCAAATTGTACACTTTCATATTTTTGACTGTGGAAACTGTAGGTACAACTAACCAAAATAAGCAGGAGCTGAGGTAAGAACTTTTCTAAGCACGAGCGCATGCAGATTGTCTAAGTTTCCACTGCTGTGTTTCAAAAAGTTAAAATTAATCAAGATATTTTGAACCAGCACAGATTCCAGCACAGCAATCAAGCTGCACCACCTCTTTGATAAATGTCTTTGTAACTGACATGTATTTAAAGGCTGTACTGCAGATGTAAAACCTGTATAAAGTGGCAAACTTGGCTTAGAACTTCTTTTTAATTAGAAAGTGGTTATAAATCATTAAATCAGGATTAAAGTAACTGGACAGGAAATCAGTTCTCTCTTGCAAAAGAGAGATTAGGGAAAGCAGTAGCCAACTGAATTCAGGGTTATTGAACGAAAATTGCTGAAACAGACCAGTTTAGAGGCAAATGTAATAATTACGGCCAAAAGCAACGGCAACCAACCAAGGTGAACCTACCAAAGAAATCTCTCTCAAACTCCTGTGACATAAGCACTGATTAGGACAGAATCAAGGACCCTACTACACTGTCAAGAGCATAGAATGATCAGTGTAAAAATGATCCTCAGTCTGAAAACTGTAATTGAGGGAGTTTCTAACAAGAATAATAATAAAAAAAAAAGGTAGGAGCTCTTTCATTCTGAATTTGAAAGCAGCAGGTCATAAAGATAAGGAACACAGAGGGGCCATACTGAAGGAATTACTTAGGTTATTTTTTATTTTAAGTTCTGGGAATCATTACTTCAAAGAAGAAAAAAAAAAAAAAAGGGAAAGCAGTCCTGCCAATCACTTTTTCACAGAACTGTTGCTTTAGCTCCCTCAAGTGACTCAGCACAGGGAGAGACAAGTGCCATGGCCAGAATGCAAAAGTGGCAGACCCCACCACTTCTTCTTCACAGTTCACAGGACTGACTTACTTAATTGTAAGATCAAAACACTTAATTAGGATCTAGCAAACTCTAATGGTGGAAAGCCTGACCCCTGGAATCTCTTCCAACCTCTGGGAACAATCATGGCTGTGCATAAGAGCCAGGAAATAACAACATTTTTGAGAGAAGTTACCGAGTCATTTTGGGTATATTCCATACATGGGAATACATGGAATTCCAACAAGAATAATCAAAGTAGTCTTTTACAAAATTGGAATTTGTCCAAGAAAGATGTGATGCAAAAAATAGGCATTTTTTAAGTACAAACATAAATCTCTCACCTGAAGAGATCATCAGCAAGCGATTCTTCTCTTGCATGTCGGTTCTGCTCCTGAGGAAATAAACTTATTCAGTGTTTGACGTTAAGGATGAAGCTTAATGAACAATACAGGAAAAACAATATATTCCTGAAGAATTAAGTTTTCTCCAAGTACTCCATTCAGTGCACATTCACATTAGATAATATAATTAACTACTCAGCTTTGGCTACTACTGCCAACTAATGGAATGGGTAAGTTTGTGCAAGATGTTTGTGCAAGATATGAAGTTTGGTTAGAAATATGTTTTGTGGTTTTAAGCATCATTATAGAAATAGGGAAAATTTTATCTGATTATTGGGGCATAAAGGGAATTTTAATCAGCGTTATCTAAATCTAGGGATTATAAAAAAAAAAAAAGGAGATAATCAAAACCTGTTGCTGTAACAGGATCTCTGTCAGACTGGAAACAGAATGTGACTCACCAGTAAGTATTTTAAAAAAAAACACTATTGGAAAATGAAAGTTCTAGAGAACTGCTATGATACAACATAATATTTTTTACAACTTTTTTATACAGAGGTGAAGACATTTACAACAGAAAAAATACTAGATTATTATATCTCTTCAGTATACTCAAGAGAATTTTACTCAGGTATTTTCTGCTCTGTTCAAGAGCAGAATATCAATTGTACTGTATAACAATTTGAACACAATTAACTATACAGAAGTTCTCCCTAGCTCCCCATCACATTTTTAGAAGTCACAAGTTTCTATAAAGCTGCTTTTTTTAATAAGCAAAATAATTCTCTTTTAGGTTATTGATTTGGCTTTAAAACTGTATTTCTGATTACATGAATGTTGCATGTAAAATTAATTCAAATAATCAGCAAAAAGACGAGCCTTACCACTGACCTCTGACTTTCAGTGCCTTTTCTAACGCCTCTGTTCCTATGAGCATGTGTGGACAGCTAATTGGCTGAGGGTTTTTTTTCAAAAATAAAATTCTGAAGCATTTCAGTAACAACCATAGATTGGTAGGACTACTGACATAAATCAAGTCTTTGTTCCCATCCTCAAGAAATAATTCCTTACCTCCATTTCTTGCCTTAACCAGTCCTCTAGCTCTGAATTCTTTTTAGCATGGTGAGCAATCAAATCTGATCCTCCAATAATGTAGGGAAGTTGTCCTGCCCCGGGATAAGATACCTGCCAGACAACAAATCCTTATAACTACAATACAAGGCAAGCACACTGCAGGTAAAAGGTCTGTTTTAACTAATTCAGAAAGTCTATTCGGGTATTACAGAAGAAAATCAGTCAGTCTTCCTTTGAATAGCATTTATCAGAGATATTTAAAAGATATTGAAGTGAAAAATGCATTTACAGAAAGCTATTAATTCCTTTTTTCCAGTAGAAAGAAAGAAAGAAACAAAGCTGACAAGTTATATATGCTAAATAAATCTGATAGTACATTAAATGGAGTCTGAAAACGTTATAAACTGATTTTTACTGATAGAATTGATTTTATCATCAGAATGCATAAGCATCTATTATGAAATGGTGGGAAAAAAATACTGTCATAAATTTAAAGTGTTATGTAAAAATGAGAGCATACTCCCAGAAAGCTGGAAGTTGCATCAGGTGACTCTCACTCTCTACACAATATCTTACTGAAATGCATTTCTAGTAATCCTATACTTTTTTAAAAAAAAAATCTGAAGTGCTATATTTACATTGAGCACTAAGAATTTTCTTGAAATTATCTTCAGGAGCCAAGCAAGCAATAATCTTACTTTTGTAAAATAATACATTTAATTCTACTTAGATATCCAAGATTCATTAGATAAAATGGAATATTCTGAATCAGCACATGCTTTATAAGTAGGTCTTTGGAGAAGTGAGATTTCTACCTTTTGGAGGCACAACCACAAGTTACAGCAGGCATCACTCAACCACTTACTCCAAGTAACAGCTTGGTATAGAGAGGAGAAATATCTAAATAATCTAGCACAAGGTAAACCTTTGTCAGCTGGTACTTATGTCAATTGGCAAAATACTGATTAACAGTACAATATGGTATTTCAATTGTTTCTTTCTGTAACTACTATAAATTAAAAAAAAAAAATTTCATAACATATTTCTACAATCTTAAGGCTACGCTTTTCAGTGTTTTTAAACAGTGCCATCTTGTGACCATTTCAAATACACACGAACCTTTTTGAAGGTTTTGAAATTCTTCTTTCCTCCATAGCTGGCATTTCCAGTCAGCTGACTGCTCTGTCTTGGATGGCTGACAACCAGTGATCTAAACTCAGTCAAGAGAAGTCTGCTGGGAAGATTGCTGGAGTCATCCTGCAGTTCATGGCGGTTCTTACGTGGGAAGAGAAAAGGAAGGAGCACTTTAAGTGGATAAACAGACACACAGCACATCTAACAGTATAAACTTCAGAGAAAGATCCTATCAAGAGTACAGCTGAGGCAAAAGTTAGGATTACAAAGGGAAGCAGCAGTAATGTTGGAAGCCAAGAAGATGGAGGTACTTCCCAGCCTCCTCATATGCTACCAAAAGAGCTGCGAGCTCAGTAGATTTCTTTCTTTCTTATTTACCTCTGTTGAAAAGACAGAATCATTAGTAGAACAGTAATAATGAAGTCAGTATACCTCATTTCACCAGGGTTTTACTTATGGCTCTACCTTGCCTCTTAGCTGGACTCATTTATTGAAGGATGCTTACTCTAATGGAAACTCCAGTTAGAAGGAGTTGTACGTCTTGAACTCAATTCTAGCCTGGAGATTTTACCATTTAGGCCAACTTTAGGGCTGTAAGCTCCACCTGCTCAATGAAGCAACTTTTCCTGGTACACGAGAATGCTCGTATGCCAGCAAGGTGGCATGCAGTTTGCTGCCTGGGGCTAGACCTACGTGGATTAAAAAAAAGAAGTCCGGGTGCAGGACAAGTTCAGGAGTAACCTTCACGGACAGCCCCAGCCCAGATGCAGTACAGTTGTTTTATAGAATCATAGAATTGCCCAGGCCAGAAGGGACCTCCAAAGGTCATCTAGTCCGACCCCCCGCAGTCAGCAGGGACACCCCCAACTAGACCAGGTTGCCCAGGGCCTCGTCGAGCCTCTCCTTGAATATCTCCAGGGATGGAGCCTCAACCACCTCCCTGGGCAACCTGTTCCAGTGCTCCACCACCCTCACAGTGAAGAACCCCCTCCTGATCTCCAATCTAAATCTGTTCCCCTCCAGCTTGAAGCCATTGCCCCTCGTCCTGTCACTGCAGGCCTTTCTAAACAGGCTCTCCCCAGCCTTCCTGTAGGCCCTTCAGGTACTGGAAGGCTGCTATTAGGTCTCCCTGCAGCCTCCTCTTCTTCAGGCTGAACAACCCCAGCTCCCTCAGCCTGTCCTCGTAGCAGAGGTGCTCCATCCCCCTGATCATCCTTGTGGCCCTCCTCTGGACCCTCTCCATCAGGTCCATGTCCTTCTTATATTGAGGGCTCCAGACCTGCACACAATACTCCAGGTGAGGTCTCACCAGAGCAGAGTAAAGTGGCAGAATCCCCTCTCTGGACCTGCTGGCAACGCTTCTTTTGATGCAGCCCAGGATGCGATTGTCCTTCTGGGTTGCAGCTGCCCACTGCCTGCTCATGTCCAGCTTCTCCTCCACCAGCACCCCCAAGTCCCTTTCCTCAGGGCTGCTTTCCAATCCCTCACCCCCTAGTTTGTATTGGTGGCGAGGATTGTTCTGGCCCAGGTGCAGAACCTTGCATTTGCTCTTGTTGAACCTCGTGAGGTTCACCTGGGCCCACCTCTCCAGCCTGTCCAGGTCCTTTTGGATGACATCCCATCCCTCTGGTGTATCGACAACACCACACAGCTTGGTGTCGTCCGCAAACTTGCTGATGGTGCCTTTAATCTCCCTGTCTATAGCAAAGTATTAATTAAAAGTCCAGCAAGCTGAGCTGACCCCGCACTCTGGTATATCTGCACAGCGTTCCCTCTTCTGGGGCTGTTTTCTGGATATATGTGAAAAAGTTTTATGCTGCCCCTTGTTGTCTGCCTCCATCCTCCTTTATCTCTTCAGAACCTTTCCACTTGAGTTTCATTTAGCCTCGTCTCCTTTTCCTCTGCCTCACTACCATTCCCAGCAACTTTCCCCTCCTTCCTTCCTTCCTCTCACCTACCACAAAGCAAGCACACTATTTACTGTTAGTCACCCTATGTTACTTCTATTTTCTCAATGGTCCATCTCTTCCAGTCAAAGAGATTGCATTCATGGCTGGTCTTTAAGCAGTCACCTAACAAAAACCTCAGTCTAAGTACTAACCACACTGAAGGGTTAATACAGTTACATTAGGTTGCTGTCAGTTTCGGTCATCTTAAGTATCCACCCAAGTGCCACTGCAAAAGGCCACAGATGAACTATTCACATTTACACATAATTATTTTAAGGAGTACCGTGGTCTTAAAAGCAAAGTTTTGATGCATTTTCTTAACGCTTCCCAAAGTTTGCTGTTTGAACTTCTTACCAAGACTGGCAGCTCTTGCTTGATCTCGCTTTTCATTTCTGAAGTTAGAACCGATTCAAGTTCCTCTTCTTTCTATTCAATTAAAAATTATTTAAAATGTAACACTGAAATTAAAAGCAAATGTAATTACATAAAATTGCTTTCTGCTCTTTACAGTGGAATAAGCATTTTCAAATCAATATATATATTTAGACAGAAAAGAAACTGCACTGGATTTTTAAATTTTTATGATTTTACATACACTGTAACAACTGTTGGGGTGTTTTTCTATTACAAAAATCACTTATTTTTTCATTTTTTCTTCTTCCCTTATACCAGTATCAAGTTTTGCCCATGTGTACAATATTCAAAGTCTAGCCAGGCTCTGAAAAACACTGTAAAACTTTTTGAATATAAAATGGACACTTCATTACTAGGATAGGAAAGTATTCTGTGGGTTGCTTTCCTCTCAGTTTAAAACCAGATTTGCCTTTCATACTTTATTTTCAGTGGTTGAAAAAAAAAAAAAAAAATCAGATCAGGTTTATACAACCTGTAGCTTTCGAGTCAACTATTCATGTTTTCTGTCTTGCCAGATACACAAGGTGCATCTATACTTAAAGAGGTAACATACATATGCCTGTGGAGCTTTATCATGAAATCTCCTTCCTGTTCCAATGGAAATATAATTTATGTGAAGAAAATAGGCCATTATTAAACTATTAGAAGATTTTTTGTCAGCAAAAATCTTCTAGTGCACATCTGATGAAATAATAGTTTAGTTAGACATAAGACTTTGTTTTCCTTCATGACTCTGACAAGAAGTTAGACAAGAGAAACCCCCCAGGCCATAACAGAATTCAAAAGACTATTCCAAGCAGCTGTTTTAATCTCTCAGTATGGTCAGACAAGACAAAGTAACTCCTCTCTGACAGAAGAAAGAGCAAAAACCAAAGATTCTCACAAATTATAAGACTCCAGTAAAGTACTGAGAGCATGACCAAGTCTCATCTGATCCAAGGTTACCTTGCAATTCCAGGTACTCAATCATACGTTCAGACTTTATTATTACAGCATTTAATGCTGTAGGAGAACTGGCTAGGAAAGTAAGCTTGAACATATATGTATATTTTTAAATAAACAAAAATTAAACCTGTTCCTTCTCTCCTATTCCCCTCTGCATTATTCAGTCCACTTTGCTAGAGCTCTCAACACCGTTTTCCTCTACAAAATTGCTTTTGGTTTTTTTTTTTTTTTTTTTTTTTTTTTTTTTTAAAAAAAAAAAAAAAAAAAAAAAAAAAAAAAAAAAAAAAAAAAAAAAAAAGTTCTAGGAAAAATATTAAACCCTTCTTGCATCTATCTGATTTCTAGCAAGTTCTTAAAAGCTGAGAGAAAAAAAGTTCTGAAAAATTGGCGTTTTTTTTTTTTTTTTTTTTTTTTTTTTTCAATGAAGTGGCTACTGTTAACTCAAAATCCATTGTTCTCTTAATTTCTCTAGAAAACTGCCTCACTCTCAAAACCAGAAACAGGAATAGTCAAGAAAACTGACAGCAAGCAGTGGTTTGGGTTTGATTTTTGGTTGTTTTGGTTGTTTTTTGTTGGTTTCAGTGGTTTTTTTTCCCCCTCCTAAGAGGACAGCAGTGATTTGAATTGCCTCATACAGAACTTTAATAATCATTCAGGTGACACCTAGAGACACTGACTTGAAAGTGTTGTATTCAACAGAAGGGGTCAACTCAAAGTTTCTTCAGAGAATTCATTACATAAAGATGATATAATTGCATAAGTTTTTTTTCGTATAACTATCAACACTATAATTAATGTGACCTGAGAAGTTTTTTCTTGGACCAGTGATACATTCTGCTGTTCTACCTACAATACTTCAAGAAAAAAAGAGGGGAAAACTTTCAGAACACGAGCAGCTTTCAATTCACAAAGAAACAATTTCCTGAGGAATGAAAAAAAACCCACTGAGAGGGGTATAATGCTGCAATCTTCACATGGAAACAACATGTCATGACAATTTTTAGTTCAGACTGATTGCAGAGGTTTAAGCAAACAAACTTTACAAAGCCACCTTCTGTATACAGGCAGCCTTATCCTTAAAGGAGCTATCTGCACCCTTCTAAATAAGTTGCAAATGTTATGATTAGGCACACAAGAAGAAGATAAACTTACCAATGTTTTATTCTCCTCTCTCTGTTTTATGTTTACTTCTTGAGCCCTGCTTCCTTTAGCTTCCAGACATCTTTTTTTTCGTGTATTTCCCTGAGCTTCCTGGTCATGATCTGCCATTTGATCTTCCCAGTCTAAGTCTCTGCTTCCAAACACAATTTCTAGTGCCTCTGTATCTTCAGATAAATCATCTAACTCCTTTCTCTTCAGTGCAGGCTTTTCACTAGAAGCAGTTCTAGCATCTGGTTTATCAGTCCCTAGTTTACCACTTCCTCGTGTCAACTTTATACCCGTGTCTTCTAATGCCAAATGTGGGTTTGGGTCCCCAGTTTTATTTTCCTTTTGATGCTGTTGTGCTTCACTGTTCCACACTGATGCAGCTTCGCGTTCGGTGCACTGGGAAACAGGCGATGACCTTTTCTCTACTTTTGCTAGTTTGGATACAGATGTTTCTTCTCCTTCTTCTGCTCTTTCCCTTAGACAATTAAGCAATTACAAAAGAAATAAATGACAAAAGCATTTTTTTAATCTGGCTAGCTGCATGCTCTACGTAACAGTTTCCTGGGGTTTTAGTGACTGTACTGTGAAATTTGAACACACGTACCCTTGAGGAAAAGCTTGCAATTCTAGGAAGCTGATCTAAAAATTACCTTTTTAAGTATGCCTTCAATTAAACGTACATCCCTTGAGTTAAAATTATTTTCCAGAAACTGCACCAACATAACAATAAGGGAAGTAATGTCAAGAACATTTCAACATACCTTTTTCTGGCTACCTGGAAGTAATTTGCAATTGAGTTGGACTGGTGACGTGAAGCACACTCACTAGGTTTACCAGCTTCTGAAATCTTGGATGGTGAGACAGGTTGACTTTTTTGACTAAACCCAGATGTTCTGTTCACTCTAGATACCGATGCTCCTGCATTTACACTGCTGCTTGTGCTGGGGTTTTTCTTTACAGTGATTGTATCGTGGAAAACCATTTGCCCTCTTCTTTCCATCAGGGGAGTATTCTCTATCTCCATGCTACATTAGAGAGAAAAAAATATTAAGTGAATACACAAGAAGTTACCACAGAGATACACTGTACAATACCACTTTTTAAAAAAAGCTCTACCTGTACTTTGAACATAAACAACACAGGTATCCTAAAAACGAATTGTAAAACCTGCTAAGATAAATATATAATTGTGAAATGGTTTGAAAATTTGTAATAGTTAAGGTAGTCAAGTCACTCATGTCTGAAAAAGGCATAGAAGTTCTATGTTCTAGTGTTATCTCCAAAAAGGTAACACTAGATATCTCCAAAAAGATCTGCTCCAAAGCAGAAATCATCTCCCTGCAGCCAAGTGCCAGCAATTCAGTAAGTGCCACTTCTGACACAGTGAGCCTCTGCTCACAGCAATGACATTCCTGGATATTAGGAAAAATTTTTTCACTGAAAGGGTTATCAGGCATTGGCATGGGCTGCCCAGGGAGGTGGTGGAGGCCCCATCCCTGGAGGTGTTCAAAAGACGGGTTGATGTAGTGCTGGGAGGTCTGGTTTAGTGATGATGCTCCTTGTTTGTTGTGTGGGTGACTATTTTTGTCAGTTAGGTTGACGGTTGGACAAGATGATCTTTAAGGTCCCTTCCAACCTAGAAGATTCTGTGATTCTGTGACACAGTTCCTCTGCCACTAAAGGCTGCTTTACGTTCAAGTATTAGCTTAGAAACTATTTCCATGAACACTTTACCGTGCCTGCTCTTCTATTTCTGTATCAGCCACGTATGCCGTGCTGTCCTCCGCAGCAGTTGCCATCATGGTTTCATCCACAGCCAGACTCTGGGAAATGGCTCGCCCAGCAACAACCCCTGAGGCAGGAATACTCGTGCTTACAGCTGCAAGAGCATCCCACAAGAAGGAAGAAAAGGTTAATATCAAAAACTGTGATTCTTTGCGCATGTAACACATTACCTGGTCTCTTCTCACAGGTAATTAACAATAGAACGAGAGGGAATGGCTTCAAGCTCCAACAGGGGAGGTTTAGATTGAACATTAGGAAGGAATTTTTCACCGAAAGAGTGGTCGGGCATTGGAACAGGCTGCCCAGGGAGGGGGTGGAGTCCCCATCCCTGGCTGTGTTTAAGGGCCGTTTAGATGCAGTGCTGAGGGACATGGTGTAGGGGAGGACTTTGTAGAGTAGGGGAGATGGTTGGACTCGATGATCCCAAGGGTCTCTTCCAACCTCAATGATTCTATGATTCTATGACATTGGTAACCGATCAGGTCAGGTTCTTTGTAAAATGGTCTTTAAACAATTTTGATAAAGAAATCAAGGAGATGTATTGATTTAAAAGAATATGAAAGAAACAGTCCTAGAGGACCACAGTCTGGGATTCAGTTTTAGTTAAATATTCCACTGAATTAGCAATAGAATTTTGCTTAAATAAAAATGAAGCGTAATGAAAAATCATATATTAATATGGACATAATGCAATTAATAAATCATGCCATATATATTTTATTCAAAACCGTCAGAGCACAAAAGTTCTTACATTTACTGCTTTATGATGATGTCTAACATGTCTTCTGAGGAGAGGCTGAGGGAACTGGGAATGTTTAGCCTGAAGAAAAGGATGCTGAGGAGAGACCTTATTGCTCTCTTCAACTACCTGAAAGGAGGTAGGTCTCACCTCCCAGGTAAAAGGCAACAAGACAAGAGGAAACAGCCTCAAGTTGCCCCAGGGGAGGTTTAGAGTGGATATTGGGAAAAATTTCTTCATCGAAGGAGTTGTCAAGCATTGGAACAGGCTGCCCAGGAGAGTGGTGGAGTCACCATCCCTGGAGGTATTTGAAACGTGTGTAGACGTGGTGCTGAGGGACATAGCTGAGTGGTGGTCTTGACAGTGCTAGGTCGATGGTTGGACTCAAAGACCTGAAAAGTCCCTTCCAACCTAGACAATTCTATGAGTCTGTGTCATTATTGTATTTGGGATTATTTCCACTAATGCAAAACAAGTATTTGCTACCAAAAAACCTTAGAATAAATGTCTTCTACAGCCAATTTCTCATAATCCCCATAGTCAGGGGATTTTCTTAAAACGTCATTGGCTGCTCTATTTAGTTTCTTGCATTATTTATCTGTAAAACAGAAAGAAGACCATATACAACAACTTTTATAGTCTGCCCTTTCACTTGTCCTTGTCTTCATATACTTAGGTCTTCTCTAAGTCAAAGAACACTAACATTTACTATTTTAGCTTATATCTCATTGCGCTTCTAGATACATTTTTCATTACTCATCTCTCAGCCCTTCACACTCTTCCTGCAGCTCATTCTGATTGAGGCTACGATGACAGTACTATCCTTTCAGAAAACCCATTCTTTGTACTTCCATTCCTATAGAGGAATAACCTGTAGACACAACTACATCATCTCCTTGAGCAACTACATCTTATATATGTTGCTATTAATTTTTCTGAGACAAGATCAGAAGAAGAAGTATGGTTTACAATCCCTTTGATTTGCAACACGTACATGGAAGTTTTTGTATAACTCCCAAACAATAGCTGGAGCATCTCTGCTATGAAGACAGGCTGAGAGAGTTGAGGTTGTTCAGCCTGGAGAAGAGAAGGCTCCAGGGAGACGTTATAGCAGCCTTCCAGTATCTGAAGGGGCTACAGGAGAGCTGGGGAGGGACTCTTTGTCACGAAGTGCAGTGACAGGACAAGGGGTAATGGTTATAAAGCGGAAGAGGGGAGATTTAGATGAGATACCAGAAAGAAATTCTTTCCTGTGAGGGTGGTGAGACACTGGAACAGGTTGTCCAGACACGTTGTGGATGCCCTGTCCCTGGAGGGGTTCAAGGCCAGGCTGGATGGGGCTTGGAGCAACCTTGGTCTGGTGGGAGGTGTCCCTTCTATGATTCTATGATTTGTTCCCTCTTAGCAAATAAACTGCAAACATAGCTACCTTTAAAAGCCTGATACACAGTCCATTTCCACAACTCAATTTATATCCAGTTGAATCATTCAGACTGGAAACAAGAATCAGCATTTCTGATTTACTCAGATGTCTGCAGGGTCAGTATCTCTAAGTTTATTCTGAGAATCAATTTATCTGGTGGTGTTCTCTTAACTAACTGGATAGACAAGAGATCATATACAAGTTACTCACACAGGAATACCAGTCAACCAAAATATTTTTCAGAGCTCTGCCAGTACTGCATGTGTATTTTTCTCTCTTCAAAACATATTTTGAAGAAGTGATGATTCTATATGTAAAGACAAATTTGTGGGGTTTTTGTTTGGCTTTTAAAAATTGCAGAATTTGCTACCTGATACAACACTCGGTAGAACAGAATAGAACCTATAATTATGCACATAACTCTGGCAATTTTCTAGAAAGGGAATATAGACTAATAATTTTGGAAGAGGCAATATACAGAAACTCTCTCTCTCTCAAATATTTTTACTATTACTGTATTAGCAAATACAAGTTCAGTTTCAAGAAACAACTTGGAATGTCCACCCCTGAACTATTACTTTAGCAAATGTGGCAATAATGTCTCATTGTTTATCCCTCTTATGTCAAGGTTATGTTTGGTTTTGAATTGGGTGAGGGGTGGTTGAATTTTCCTAAAGCAAAAGGGAGAAGCCTTTACAAATTAATTAATTCCATTCTTATTTACTCCATTTCTAACATACTTTAACCTCCCGATTACCCCAGTCTTTTCACAAAAGACAGAATAACACAGAATTTAACCACCACATATGTATTAATTCAGTGGCCACTAAAAATGCAAACTTCAGAAGAGTGTTTTAAAGTACCTTTCCTTTAAAGATCAATGTACTGTGTCTGCTCTTCAGGCTAATTTTAGATCTTCTACTTTTTTATTTTATTTACCTCTTAGAGTCCTATCTTTTTCATCACAGTTTACTGCCAGACCATTAAAAAACCAATTACCTCTTCAGACATATATATTTTTCATACAGTGTCATTCTATTTTAGGGGTCTTGCAAAACGAAAAGAACTTGAACATTAGCAGTTGGTGCTCCTGGACGAAAAGAAATACTGCCTCTTCAATGCTGTTAACTTACTACTACCTTTCTTCCACTTACCTTTGTTACCAAGCTGCTTTTGAGGGTTGCAGTATTTTTCCGTCGACATGAAGATAACTGCCAATCCGATTTCTGCCTCGGGAATAGCCCTGATATTCTTGCTGTTAATACACAAAATAAAGACAAAAAAACCACCCCAAATGTTTCTCAATGCAGATTCCAAGATGAACAGGTGAATGGTACAAAATGTTCCATTCCTCCTTTCAAAAAACATGGGTCTACATTATAATTTTTCAGAATACAGTAAGTCAGCATAATTATCCATCATTATACCCATGTCCCATACGTAAGAACTTCCACGTTTCCTGCAGCTGTAGCCAAGTCCCAGGAACTTGGCCAAAGCATCACTCCCTACCTCATTTCTGGGCATTTAACCAACCTGTGCTCTACCTCCCATTCAAAAATGTGGGTGAATGAAAATATGACTTGAAAGATATGAGTGCTGCTTGCAAGTCAGTTAGGCACAGACACATCCCCCCACCCCTTTTCTGTACTACAGCCAGAGCAGAGCTTGAGTACAGTTTTCTCTACTGAGCAGGGAAATTCAGAGGAACTAAGTTTATCTATCAGGTTAAGGATTAGGAGTTTGTTTTCTTTCATTGTTTTAATAAAATGGCCTCATGAAAACCCTAATATCTCTAAAATATGCACTCTGCCCTCTCCAACAAAACCTACCACCAAAACAAAAACGGGTTTTCATTAAAGAGAAACTTCTCTTCAGAAACACTGTATGCAAATCATTAGACAGCGACGAACCACATGACCTCAAGGTGCCATCTCGTCTGTGTTGCATGAAATAAGTATATATAATTATTGAAAAAATCATAGATGATCCATTCTTCATTCTTAGAATATATTAATTTTTAACTTCTTTTAAACAGTAGAAGAAAAACCACTTGCTATCTGTAACGTCAAATGAAATTTTGCAGAATCAGATCCTCCAAAAAAGGAAAAAGAAAAAAAAAGAAAAAAACTCCCATCAAATTCTCACCAAACTGCCAAGTCCTTCCTTTCCTGCTTCAAGAAATTCTAGTTACTACACTAAATACTTCAAGCACTGAAGAAAATGATCTCTTTATAAGCATCCTACTGCTTAAATATGTATGAAAACATCATGACTAAATGTTAGCAGAAGTTCTGAAATTACCCTACCGCTGTACAAGAGAACAATCCTGCACCTTTTCAAGACAGCCAGAACGGAATCAGTCCAGTTTCTTGCGGAGTCAGATTCTGGCACCTGAGAGTTTGTCAACCCCACATCAACAACACAAACTTCAGGAGAAGTTAGGAAAGATGGTTCTTTTCTTCCTTCCGTCATCAACTTTGCTTCCCCTCCTCCGAGAATAACTGCTGGACCCAGCTTCTTGTGCTAAAAAGAGAATGCGAACAAAAAAAAAAAATTAAAATATTAAAATACAGTCAGGTTAGAAGTGTCAACATAATGAACTATCAGCATAAGGCTTATCACTGATGCACTAATCACCCTGATTAGATGTGTTCTGCTTCCCTCCCTGTATTTCATCTTGCTTAGGCCATTGTATCGTACCAAGACGCAGACACAGAAATCCTTTCCAATGAACCCAGATTGAGTGTGAATTCACAAAATCTGTGCTGAGCTACCCCTGCAACATTTTTGTAATGTGAAACCTGATTACCTGCTTGGCAGTTAGAAATACAAAAGTTTTTCCACTGAATATTTTTTTCCTTTCATGATGCTCAGATAAATCCAGTTTTTCAGTACCAATGGAAGGCTCATCAACGGGAGGATAAAAGCTGCAAGAACAGAAAATTAAAGTTAGGAAATTCAGACTTACCTACCAGCACTGACTCATAGTCTTTTCTGGTTTAGAGTAAAGCTCTGAAGTTAAAATACTGCATTGCTCTGTTGGAACTATTTATATAAATATTTTTTTTTCAAAAGATTGTTAAGAAGAAACACTCTGATTTCTCAACAGCTAAGACCAAGACTTTCTACTTCAGTATCTAAGAGGACAACAATTCTAGGAACGTATTCAACCTGACCACTTTAAGCATTTGCTACACACACATCCACACTCTCCACTAACAATACTGACAAATGAAATTACATACATACTGTAGCCATACACACACATGGATATGTTTTTAATGTCTTTTTCCTAATCTGTGCAAAGATTAGCAGACTCTAAGCAAGAAACAAATTCCATGAAATGCTGAAATATTTTACGTTTCTGAAAAAAATGCACCATCTGTGAAAACAAATATTCTTCAGACACTGTGAATATTCACACTTATAGCTGAACGCAAGAATAAGCATATAAATTTTTTACTGCATCCAAATATGTAATTCAATTACAATAGGTTAACATGTACTATATAATTATAGTTCATTTTAAATGATTGTGAAGAACATAAAAGAATAACAATTAATTCCTGAAGCTTTATGTACACAGTGGAAATTAACCAGCCTGAAACCATCAGGTTTCTAATGATTATTCGATAAGTTTCAACAACCAGTTGAAGTCTGTTTAGAAAAATATTGTTGCACTGAAATAGATATGATAAAGTCTACTAATTGTAAGAAATAGGACAACTCAGATTTTAGTTATCAGGCCAGAAGACTTCTGATATTGTGTACCGTAGAGACAGCTATTAACCTAAGACAAAAACAGGGGACATAGTCATCTTTAAAGACCAAAGGAGAGATATAACGGGAGAAACAGCAGTCTCCATTACTTTGGGATTGGACTATAATTTCTAAAACATTTCAAACCCGTTTTTTAAATTTCACCGGGGAACTTCAATGGCTCATCTCTTCCTCAAAGAAACCTTTGATTTTCCTTTGAAACTCTTATCTAGTGCTGATCTAAGCTTAAAAGGCAACACAGCCTTTTTCTGTGTTAGGATTCCAAAGTGCTCCTTGTACCCTCTCCCCGGAAGCTTTCAACCCTAACACCATTATCCAGAAAAGTCCTGAGTCTTTCAATAAATAGATGTTGATTCTTGAAGAGTTTCTGTTAAAGGCTCAGTTACTTTCCTACTTTTTCAAAGCCCTGCACTATTTATACTGGACTGCTGTCATAAAACATGGGATTTGATACAGGGCTGCACTTACGCAGCCATTAGTGGTATCTTCAGTTATTCTTTTTCCTTGGACAGGTTATCAGAGAATACCAGAGGACCAAGGTAATATACTTCACCTTAAAAAGCCTCAAGCCACATTCATATGCAAACTGCAGGTTTGCAATTCTGTGAAGTCTTTGTATAAACAAAAAGCAGCTTTTTTTTTTTTTTTAAGATATATATATATAATTAAGATTATATATTTTGGAGGGAATCAGATTTGCAGTAGTAACCAACATTTAATTAACAGTGTCACCCTGTATTATCAATATATCTTTCTTATTTAATAACTGAATTGCTATTGCCCCAAGTTTTTTAGTGTCTTGTAGACATACCAGCTCACATCAGCTTCCTACAATCCACAATGTGGAGATTCCCTGTGGAAGTTAAAGGTCTTTTTGGAAATTAAATACAAACAGCTGCTACGTACATTTTCAATATCTTCCCAAGAGCTACATCTTAAAAATATCACCTATTTAAAATACTGTAATTATTTTAAAGATAGACCATCTATTCCATTCATGATGTATTTCATTTCACAGTATCTTCCAAAGCATGCAAAGGATAGAAGCAACAAAAAAACCCAAAACAAATATCCATACAGTTCACCTTTTTTAAAACAGTGAAAATTTTTCACCTGTATAAATCATTTCATACAAAAAAACCCCAAGAAAAACACCACCACCACAACAAAACACAACTGCCTCCCTTTTCAAGGTAAAAATAGTAGCAATAGCAGCTCAGATGAAATTTCTGCATACAATAATGGATCATTTTACACTTTTCTACATAGAGAAAACAGCTGAAAGGGCTATTCTATATATAAATAGCTCTTTCAGTTATTTTATATATAGTTTACGTATTCTATATATAAATAAGTACTATTCTGCAGTACTTATTTATTCCAAAGTAAGAATTTCCTATTTAATTTAACCATGAAAAAAAATGAGTATTTTTTTCTCATATAGTGAGGGCCAATGCGCATTAGTCTCACTTCATCTCTCAACAGATAACTAAAAACCTCTGCTTTTTCAGGAAATTCAATGGTGAAGCTAACTCTGTTTTGATCAGAGTTTACAGCGAGCTCAGTAACTAACTGTGTACAAGGAAAACATGGCTACATAATGGACTAAGCTTAATATAATTTCTTTTATAAAAATAATTTTTTCTTTAACTTATCAACTCCCAAAATAATTTAAACTCCCAAAAGAGTTTAAATGTTGCTTTAAACATACCAACAAAAGAAGATCATATTTAGAGCTAGTAACATCTCTAAGCATATAGTCAATCCAAGAGCTCATTTTATAACTCTAGGGATAAGAGCAAGAAAATTGTCTGAATATTAAAATGTATGCCCTATTAAGCATTCTTCCACAAATAAAGATGCTGTAAATAACATATTCTGTCAAATGTGACCAGATAAATGTGCAGTTACTTTATAATCTAACTCTCATAAATTTAATTCTGTGACATTGAAAACATGATACTTACTTTTCATGTTTTGGCAACTGCTGCCTGGACTGAATAGCTTTGATTAATTCAACAAAAAACTCTGGCTTTATAATTGGTCGACCACAAATTAAAGCACATATAGTCTGAAAAGACATAAAATATATATTTACTGTATGGAAGAAGTTCAGCTAGAATATGGATCAACTGACATTAGGTTTCTAAGATATTACATGTGGAAAACATCACACAAACAAATGGAATGACACTGAATTTTGCTGCTGAAAACAGGACAGTTTTGCTTTCATCAAAGTTATGAAAATGTGCCAGGCAATTGATGGAAACCAGTTACAGTCTTCAAAAATTGTTTTTTTTCATTTGCTTTCCCTACAACCTCTCTCTAAATTTGGAAAAGGAAGAGTTGACTTTGCAGTTTTGTAGAGAAAAATCTTGAGAAGCTGTAGAATTTCATTTCCATTTGTGGGAAAACCAGAAGGCAACACCACCACCATGCAAGAGCTCGACGTACCTTAACGGTAACTTTTACTGATACCATCACAAGGTGAGTACACTCCTTTGTCCACTCATTCACAACAAGGCCTCCAAGCTGCCAGATGGCTTGGTTTAAAGCAGTTTTCTGAGCTGTATCTAAACACGAGGAGCAGACGACCAAAGGTTCATATTCTACTCTGCAAAAAAACCAAGAGAAACTGCTTTAGTTATTTTCAGCCAATTATTATGATGAACAGAGCTGACTTAATTATCACGATTTGTCTCAGGGAAATCTCACTAGGGGGAAGCCCATACTTTTATCTAGATCAAAGAGTGTTCTTTAAACTTCCTGAACAAAGTAAATACTGATTTTTATTCAGATATTTTTACTTGATGTCTGAAATATTTCTAAGGACTTTGGGGTCTTTCACAGACATCATACAGAATTAGTGCTTAAAAAAATATTGTGAGGTCAGGGAATATCAGAAGAAATTTGAGTATGTGCTTCCAAATGCAAAGATATGCTTTTGTCCACCAACAGACTGGTATTTAAAAAAATATATAAACGTCATAGAATGCAAGTTCAAGTAACTTTCCCCTAACACTGCTGTTATCCTTGACCATAAGCCTATCTATATTTTGTAGATCTTCCATATGGAATCACAGCATATCAAATTCCATTATTTGATTTGGTGTCATCTACAAAGCAGAGAGAAATTTAAATAATCTTTCTGGTACAGCAGACACAATGTATCTAGTCTCATGGCATGATTTCTGTACATTTCTGTACCATATTTTTGTAAAATGTCAAAAATAATTTATTACAGTAAGTGGAAGAGAATGCCATTTTTTCTATCAAATAATACCAGCAGCAGTGACAAAACTGAGTCAAATTTTAAGGAACAAAGCCAACTTCTGATTGCTTTAATGTTGATTTTAATGGTTAGAATTTGTTCTGTTTATCTGCCACTTTACTTCCAGGAGTGCTTCATGTATTCAAACAGATAGCTTGTTAAATTTGAAAAAATTAGCAAGTTGGGTTCACTAAGAGAATGCAGGTGTACCTCACAGCAACATGGATTCAATGGCTAGTAGTGCACAAAGCATCCTCCACCTATGTCAGTTCTTTTCTTGTTACATCACCAACAGCAAACAAGGGCTCAGAAAAGCTCTCTCTCTACCCTAAACTTTCCTTCTTTAGAACCATTTACGTTTTAGGATTCTGTTCTTTGCCTAAGCTAGCCTGAAAATGTTCACTGTACGTGGCATGACATCTTCTAAAATGCCAATTATTTACTAGGAACAATTTTGATCTCTTAGTGTCAAAATAAATTAGATTATAAAAATACGTAATGGAAAACTACTGCAGAAGCAGGTGTGGAACAGGCAAAATACTACCTGTCTCCTTTGCTTGCTAAAACTTCATCATTGCTTTATCTCTTGCCGAGTTGTACAATGTGCTAAATACTCTTCAAAAAGTGCAATTTTCTACTTGGTATTTTATAATCAAAGCATTTACCTGAACTTGCTCTCAAAGACTCCAAAGTTGATTCTGTCACCAGACTGCAAAGACACTGAAGTGCCATCAAGTTTTGACCCATTAACAAAGGTACCATACTTGGATGTATCTGTTACCGTTAATACAGGGACTGGCAGAGACTGGCTCTGAAAATAAACAGAAATAAGTCGTTCTAGTTTATCAGAATTAGATAGTTTTATCAGAGACAGATTATTACCATTGCAGATCAAAGCAGTATGTAAATAAGAAAAAGCCCACAAATTACTATCCTAACTAAAAGCTTTGGACAACAAGGCTGACTACATGTAATTACTCATCTTCTGATTCTCACTGTGACAGAATGAGAGAAAACATACATGTTTTTAGCTTCAGAACTTCTGTGTTTCTTACACTCAGTCCTTTTGGAGGACAAAGCAATCATTCACTGGTCCAAAGCCTCTGCTAGTGCAACTTAGTGAGGCTCTGAGATTTATTAGGATGCTTTTACCTACCATTCAGCCCTGGCATAGGTGCCCAAGTCACCTTCCTTCACTGCCTTCCACGAGCCCTGCTAGTCCTCCACAAGCTGCAGGGCATGGTGGCATCAGCACGTCTTGAGAAGAGGTTAGACTCTGTCATATTTCCCAAACGGTTCACAAGCCAACGAGAACACTGTCAGCTTGTTTTTTAATGAAATTTTGCCTCATAGTTATACACTATTTGCAGTATTATGAGGACAAATGGATTTTATGTATTTAATTTCAAACTCTACGTATGGTTACATAAATGAAATTCCTGCTGACTGACTTCAAAACATCCTTAAACATTGCAACACGTTAAGTGATAATAAATTGCTGCTTGCTAATTCTCCTTAGGACATTTTTATTTTCATTCCCCTAAGCAAATACAGAATTAATGATGTGGAATAAAACACGAACTAAGCCTGCAGTGAGACAACTGAAGCAGTTTCCAGAACCAAGACTTGAAACTTGTCTACGTAATGAAATTTAATTGCATAATTTTCCTGCTATGATTATTTTAACGTAGATTCCTAGTGAATCTTCACTCTGGGATAAAAGGGAGCTTGGACCAGTAGAATCGTGCCACTAAATTTCTAAGCGTAGGCAAGTAACCCTGAGAATTAAAAAAAGTAAAGATTAAGAAAAGACAGGTGATCAATGGTCCTACTCCAAATATAAAAGACTTGTATGAGGGAAATCAGAGTATCTGTGGTCATGGCAAACTGAATTATTCACATCGCGTATTGATAATGCAATAAAATGCTGGCTACTTACAGGGGTTGTTTCAGGACGACTTACTGTCAGAACCGCATGGCTTCGACTGATGGACTGATCATCCTGAATTAAAATTGCACAGTTTTTGCGTCCAACAACATATTCTGTACCGCTTAAAAGCCAATACGGCTCTCCTGAAAATAAACCAGAGACAGAAAAAAGACCAACTTACAAACCGCTCCAAAATACTCAAAGCATTTAGGAAACATTCAGAAGCTCGTAGTAGATCTGAAACTCAACTCTTTCATGCATCATTTATTAGACTGATTAGAATTATGCATTTAGTTTATAGACAAAATCTCTTTCTTTCTTTCTCCCTTGCTTTGTCCGTTATAAAAAGACACATTTTACGACCAAAAAAAAGCAGTAACAAAAGTGGTTGTACTTTTTTTTTTTTTTTAAGGACAATATACTTTTCCTAATACTTTGCTTCTTAACTTTTCCCTTGTATTGTTTCTTGAAGATTAAGAGTTGCATTAAAAAAGTGTTGAATTAAAAAAAAAAAAAATTGATGTAAGACAGCTTTCCCAAATTCCAAGTTTTAAAGGTATATAATTTTTTTAAGGGTACACAATTTAATTACATAACTTATTAAGCAATTCAGAGGATAACGTTCTCCTAATGAATGCAAGAAAATCTGCAACAGAATCTTAGTATGGTTTAAGTTGGAAGGGACCTTGAAGATCATCCAGTTCCAAACCCCTGCCCTGGGCAGGGACACCTCCCACCAGACCAGGTTGCTCCAAGCCCCATCCAGCCTGGCCTTGAACCCCTCCAGGGATGGGGCAGCCACAGCTTCCCTGGGCAGCCTGTTCCCGTGCCTCACCACCCTCGTTGTGAATAATTTCTTCCTGAGATCTCATCCAAATCTACCCTCTTCCAGTTTGAAGCCATTACCCCTTGTCCTATCACTACTACTTGTAAGAAGTCCCTCTCCAGCTTTCTTGTAGGCCCCCTTCAGATACTGGAAGGCCACTATAGTTCAGTCTCTGCCCTACGGTTTGGCTCATTCTTGGTATCCATCTTCTAGACCATATGATGGCTCTTCAGTGAACGGCTTGACTAAATCCAGAAGCTGCGTGTTACCTGATGCCCAACAGAACCAGAAATGTTTCTGGATGAAAATAACTGAATAACTACAGATGAAATCCTAGTTACGAACCCAAGGCAAATGAACAATGCAGAAATTATCATCCTGGATACAACGACAATACCAGCATTTTGGCTCTTGCTCAAGAGTTTTCCAGGCAGCAAGAGGTAACTCAATTCATTTCAATAGGATTAGGCACTGTTGCCATGAGGAAATACACCAAATATCCAAAATTAACTCCCAATGAATTCGAAAATGAAAGAGCAGATGCGGTTGCGATAGGACTGGCTCGTTATGCAGAAGCGAAAACGTTTAAGGAGAAAGTTGTGTAGTACATGATACCTATTATCAAAGTTATCAAGGTGTCAAAGCTCTGAGGGATAAGGAAACTGACGAAGAAGGGCACAGCGGTGGCTGAGTTTCAAAACTCTGCATCCAACAAACAAGGTGAGGTCTTTAGTTCAACCCTGGGTTCTTGAAACACCAAGAGGTAAAACATTTTTTGGGAAGGGGAGCCTCTGGAGACACAGTTCTGCCACAGAGCTCGACCCCTCAGCCCTTTGCGAGGACCTGCCTCCCCGCCTGCAGCGGCGCCCCGAGACACCCACCCCACAGGGGTTCGCGAAGCCCTGGTAGATTTAAGAGGAGCTGGGGTCTGCAGAGCTCCGGGGGCTCAAGCCCTGGGGGAAGGACCCAGAGCACGGAGGCCTTCTGTCACCCACCACCGCTCCGCTCCGGCCCGCCAGGCTTCGCCCGGGGAGCACGGGCAGGCGAGCCCCCGGCCCCGGCACACCCGGCCGTGCGAAGGGAAAGGGCCGAGCCGGCAAGTTCCCGCCTGCCCCCCCTCAGGACGGGGAGCCCGAGGCCCCGGGGCTCAGCGCAGGCCCGGGGCGGAAGGGATGGCGGTCCGCGATGCCCGGGCCTGGCGGGATCCGGCGCTCCCTCACCTTTTCCTGTGGCGGACACCAGCTTCCACATCCCGGCGGGCGGCGAGGGGCGGCTCCGTGCAAGGCGCGGGGGG
>NW_015094509.1:5913212-5939009 GCF_001431845.1 Calidris pugnax
GGAGAAGGGCAGCCCTCAGCGCCCGCCCGGCGTGGGGAAGGTCTCGGGTCTCTTTTCCCGCTCCGTTCCCCTTTCACGGCCCAGGACGCCCTTTGAGCCCCTGGTCCCCTCTCTGCCCACGGCTTTGGCCGGGATTGGCAGCCCCGGGCCGAGCTGAGGCGGCGCTCCCGGGCCCAGAGGCAGGGCCAGCAAGGCCTGAGGGAACCCCTCGTCAGACCCCAGTCCCTCTGTGCTGCCCTTCACGGTGCGCCAGTGTCCCCCAGAAAATGCACTGGATGGTGATAGGATGGAGATAAGAGTGACCTTACAAACAGGGATGCAGCTCAGGAGAACCAGCCAGAACTTGGAGTACCGGGGAAGTTGCCTGAAACCTCGAAAGTTGGGTACAGCATGAACTTTTTAACTTTTTGAGTTTATTACGCCTGCTTAATAAACTTATGAATATTTTCCTCTCCACTTCTGGGCGGCATAAAATTAGAGTTAATGATACAGGCAATGTATGATATGTATGATGCGAGGTGGGGGGTATGTGTTAGAGGAAAAGTGTAAAAGGCGGGCTGGGGGGTCCGTACCTTCTGAGTACCTCAGTCAATGGGGAAGGGAGAAGGGTCATATGAGGCCGGGGAGTCAGGATAAGAGGAGGCTGTGTCCTCTGGCAACGCTGAGAGACCCCACAGGGATATGTCCCAGTGGACTCTCCCTTTATTCGAATAAAGTCAACTATTTCCAGGACTCCTCTGTCTCCTTTGTGAACACTGACCTCTGGCAATGAGACTTTCCGTACAATGTGGAAAGGAAAATACTACAGAGGTTTATCTCTTTTGGATAAAAAGAAGAAATAAGCTTACTAGAATTAAAGCACCTCTCCTATGAAGACAGGCTGAAGGAGTTGGGGTTGTTCAGCCAGTAGAAGAAAAGGCTCTGGGGCGACCTTATAGCAGCCTTCCAATATCTGAAGGGGCTACAGTAGAGCTGGGGAGGGACTCTTCATCAGGGAGTGTAGTGATAGGACAAGGGGTGATGGTTTTAAATTGGAAGAGGGAAGATTTAGATGAGATATTAGGAAAACATTCTTTACTCCGAGGGTGGTGAGACACTGGAACAGGCTGCTCAGAGAAGCTGTGGCTGCCCCATCCCTGGAGGGGTTCAAGGCCAGGCGGGATGGGGCTTTGAGCAACCTGGTCTGGTGGGAGGTGTCCCTGCACATGTGCCTGCCCATGGGGGAGCTAGGGTATCTCTAAGGTCCCTTGCAACCCAAACCATTCTATGATTCTATGCCATAAGTAAAAGAAAGAATGCTTGGGAGTTTGAAGGCCATTCAGCAGGTTACCAAAGACTTGCTACTCTTACTATGCTGAATTTTCTGGAAAGGAACAGTAGAGGAAAGGTATGGAGAAGCCATACGTGTGCAATTCCAGTCACACACATTGGAGGTATGGCTCAAAATACCCATTTCTCCTGGTGCTCTGCCGCTTACAAGGAGCAGGGGGTTGAATTCCTCAGGTCCATAATCATGTTGGCCATATTTTTTCCATATTTCATTCCAATCCTGTTTCTTCCTCCTGGGCAATCAGCTTGCTTCTCAGGTAATGAATATTAGCAATCGTTTGCCCTTTATCTCTGCAAAAGAGTGAAAGCTTTTGGAGGCGTGCCCACAGTTCAGAAGTTTTAAGTATCAGAAAACACGAGGAGTTTAAATGGAGCGAGAGAACTCAGGATAACATTTTTTCTAATAGGAAAAGATTAATTTAAAACATACAGAAATATGAGCTGTCAGACAGAAATGTTGTTTCTGTAGAATTACAATGTTTAATCTCCATGTGTTATGACTTTAAGTATCCTTTGTCCTTAAATGTTCACTTAGATACCTTTTTATATTTTCCCTCCTACGCTTCTCCTAAGATAAATGATCCCAGTCTCCTTAATCTCCTTTCTTGTGAGTTTTCTTCATCTTCTTTGCTTGGTTTTTTTGTCCCTCATAATTCTGCAATTTCAGTCAGTTTTGAGCCAGGATGACCAGAAATATAGAGCTTATCCTAAATGAGACTATTTCTTAGCTTTATAGAACTGTACTTAAATATTCTCTATATTGTTGTCATTATTCTGTGTCTTATTTATTCTATTGGCTTGACTTTTGTGATCACAACTTTACACAACAAATCATCATCATAAGAAACTGTATGAATCCTCTAAACCCCATTATAATGTTTACACTTCAAATTTCGCTGCATTTATCCAATTTTATTTTATTTTCTGGTACCGTGTTTTCCCATTCATTTACCTTCCACACTTCCTGAGTTCTTGCTGTCTCTCTGATCCTGATTGACCTACCTGTCTGTCCTCTAATATCTGTAGGGTTTCTACTTGTTCCTATCTTCAGTTCATAAGTAAATGATTCAGCAGAGTCCGAAACTCAGACTATCAGAGCAGAAAGAGGCATTTCAGATATTCATACGGACTGCAGGCTTAATTTTCATATAACTGGTGAAATAGTACCACAGGTGACTAACCCCTGCAAAACAGTATCTAAACAGAATATTGAGGTGATCTGTCATTAAACTTTTGCCCTTAAGAAAAAAGTAGGTCTGCATTATGTCACGGAATCACAGAATTGTCACGAGTTGG
This sequence comes from Calidris pugnax, assembly GCF_001431845.1. Taxonomy (NCBI): domain Eukaryota; kingdom Metazoa; phylum Chordata; class Aves; order Charadriiformes; family Scolopacidae; genus Calidris; species Calidris pugnax. Next base: position 5,915,838 of record NW_015094509.1, read on the forward strand.
AAGGGACCTTCTAGAGATCATCCAGTCCAACTCCCCTGCCAAAGCAGGGTTGCCCAGAGCACATCACTCAGGACTTCATCCAGGCGGGGCTTGAAGATCTCCAGAGAAGGGGACTCCACACCCTCCCTGGGCAGCCTCTTCCAGGGCTCTGCCACCCTCACCCCAAAGAAGGTCTTCCTCAGATTGGAGTGGAACTTCCCATGTTCCAGCTTGTGCCCGTTGCCCCTCGTCCTGTCACTGGGAACCACTGAAAAGAGTCTGGCTCCATCCTCCCTCAAACTGCCCTTTAGATACTTGTCAGCATTAATAAGGTCTCCCCTCAGCCTTCTCTTTTCCAGGCTAAAGAGCCCCAGCTCTATCAGCCTTTCCTCACAAGGGAGATGCTCCAATCCCTCCGTCATCTCTGTTGCCCTACGCTGGACACTCTCCAGCAGTTCCCTGTCCCTCTTGAACTTCCAAGAAAACATTAGCATATTCATTATGTTTCTGAGAATTCATTTACATATTCTAATAAGCTTTTGGGCTTGCATAGTTGTGCCTTCTGGTGGTCCTCATTTTGAGTGAGGGTCGTTTCTTCCCCAGTCTTCATCTCTGTCACCTGGCCTTTGGCTCACTTTTCATGTTGGCAAAACATTCTAACTGCCTGATTGCTCATTAAAACTAATGATCTCCCTGTTTGTCAGACAACGTCCGTATTTGATGTGGTGCTGGGAGGTATGGTTTAGTGATGATGCTCCTTGTTTGTTGTGTGGGTGTCTATTTTTGTCAGTTAGGTTGACGGTTGGACAAGATGATCTTTAAGGTCCCTTCCAACCTAGAAGATTCTGTGATTCTGTGATTTATTGCACCCCTGTCTTAGGTCACCATGTTCTCAGGGCTACAGACATCCTTTTTTGTCTTACTAAGCCCATGAAACCATTTGGGATGGTTGATAGAGTAGCTACACTTCTCCTCTAAAAGAAGATTCTCTACAGTTTAACCATTTGTAAACTACAGAAGATCCACCCTAGGTATCGGTTATTTAGGGTCCTTCAAAGAGAAACGAGAAGTTTGTTTGGAATAAAAGGAAATAATCCCACGAAGTCGAGTAATTGACTGTCGGCTGAACATGAGCCAGCAGTGTGCCCAGGTGGCCAAGAAGACCACCAGCATCCTGGGCTGTGTCAGGAACAGCGTGGCGAGTAGGACTCGGGAGGTGATCGTCCCCCTGTACTGGGCACTGGTGAGGCCTCACCTTGAGTACTGTGTCCAGTTTCGGCCCCCTACCATAAAAAAGACATTGAGGGGCTGGAGTGGGTCCAGAGAAGGGCAACAAAGCTGGTGAGGGGTCTGGAGCACAAGTCTTATGAGGAGAGGCTGAGGGAGCTGGGGTTATTCAGCCTGGAGAAGAGGAGGCTGAGGGGAGACCTTATTGCTCTCTACAACTCCCTGAAAGGAGGGTGTAGAGAGGTGGGGGTCGGTCTCTTCTCCCAAGTCACAGGCGACGGGATGAGAGGAAATGGCCTCAAGTTACACCAGGGGAGGTTCAGGCTGGATATTAGGAAAAACTTTTTTCACCGAAAGGGTTATCAGGCATTGGAATGGGCTGCCCAGGGAGGTGGTTGAGGCACCATCCCTGGAGGTGTTCAAAAGGCGGGTTGATGTAGTGCTGGGAGGTATGGCCGAGTGATGGTGTTGCTTTTTGTTTGTTGTGTGGGTGTTTATTTTTGTCAAAATTAAGTTGACGGTTGGACAAGATGATCTTTAAGGTCCCTTCCAACCTAGAAGATTCTGTGATTCTGTGAAGCACATGAACCCAACCGGGCGCTATCTGTCCCTGGCAGCTGGAAGCCGAGGCCCCGGGGCGGCGGCAATGGCCGGGCGAGGCGCCCCTGGGGCTGGGGCGGCCGGCGGGGCCCCGGTTTTGTGCTGCTGCTGCGGCGTCGGCTTCGCTGGTTTCCCGACCTCTGCAGCTCACACCGGGGACCGCAGGCCGGCCCCACCGCCTCCCGCCCCGGGGCGGGCCGCGGAGCAGGCGCACAGCCCGGCAGCTCCGGCCCCACCGGCGGGGAAAGATGGCGGCGGCGGTGGTGGCGGTGCGGCTGGGCCAGCGCGGTGTCCCTGGCGGTGCCTCGGCCTTCTTCTCCTGCACCGGGCGGGTAAGGCGCTCCCTGTCCCGGTGGGACCGAGGGTGGCCGGCTGGCGCCTCCGGGGGTCCTCCGCGACCTCCTCCCCCGCTCCTCCGGGGCTGTCCGGTCGCCCTTCTCCCCTCAGAGGGCGCGGCGGGTGTCGGCGGACGGTGCTGACCGTCCGGCCGCCTCACGGGCCTTCCCCAACGCCCCCCGGCAGACGCGGGGAAAGCCTTGACGGTGTCGGGAGACACCGTCGGCGGCGGCTCAGGCTTGAGCGGAGCTCCGGCTGCTGGGGTTTGGGGAGACGGCCGGGCAGGCCCCCCCCCCTCCCCGGTCTCCTCAGCGCCCGGCGCGGAGCCCTGTCAGAGGGGCGGCCTGTGCTCCCCGGGCCGTGGCCCCTGTGTCTCTCCCCTCGGTGTGGAGGCATTCCTGTCACCTTTGGGTCCCCATGGCAGAGTCGTGCAGTGCGGTGTAAGTGGAGTGGTTTGAGTGTTGCCATCCCATGCTGATTTGGGGGGGTGTCGCTGGAGGCCATCCATTTCCAGTGAGTTCTGCCCCGGGCACAGCTGCCTGACCGACCAACTCTCCACTTCCAAGAGCACCTTCTGCAGCCATTTCATTATTCACTTCCACCCCCTTGGGTGACGGTTGTTTTTTGGTTTGTTCACCTTTTGGGCCCTTTTTTTTTTTTTTTTTTCAAGTTGTTTCCTGGCTTCTTTGTATCTCTGGTTATACCTGAGGTTTCCTTTAAAACCTTGAGCCTTAAATAGCGGAATGATTAGATTGAGTGGGTCGTCATGCGAGTCCCTTGTGCGAGCTAGTAAATGAGGCGCTAGCAGTCTCATGAAAAGATTGCTGAATTATGCCAACTTTAGTGGCTGCTTGGTATTATTGCGGTGATTTATTAGTCTTGGTGTGGTCATCCTTGCCGTCGCCTGTCTCCTCATCTTCCTCCCCCCAGCAGGAGGGAAGCTGCTGGCGTGGTTTCCATAGTGGTGAGCAAGAGGAGTGGGCTGTGTCCATCAGGAACAGAGCACCTGCCTGGGGACACTCAGTACTGCATGGGAATTGTCTCCAATCTTCTCCTTATACTGAAGGAAGAGGGAGTCCAAATGCTGTCTCGATTTGCAGTCTCTACCATGAGCTGAAGTTCTCCAGAGGGAGCCCTTCCCTTTGCCTGAAGAGACACGAGTTGAGACACGTGGGGGGGACTACTCAGAAAGACCCAAAAGAGAATCTTCACACTCCCCTTTCCTGGAGGCTTAATACTATTCTGGTACTCTCTGAAAATATGCAAATTTTATTTTTGTTGGGAGAATTAAAAAAAAAATAAATAATCAGTATTTGAGAGACATTTGGTGGCAGATCTGATTGTAGAACTTTGCTATTTCAGAAAGATGTTGTGACATTCTTTGGATTTTCCACTTGATCTGCTTGTTTTCCTTAGAACAACCTTTGGTTTATTTTTTCCTTTGTGAAAAGCCGTTCCACATCACTGAAGAGTCTGAGTTCCAGAAAGAATCCCTAAAGTACACATTTAATATGAATGCTGTAGGACTTGCTTTAGTTTTGTGCTTTACTTTTGTGATAATTCGAGCTTTAGTTTGAGCTTGACTTTCTTAATTTTGTTCTACATAGTGCCCACAACTCTTAGAATCATAGAATTGTCTGGGTTGGAAGGGACCTTTAAGATCATCTAGTCCAACACTCAACCAAACTCTGATCAAAACCATCACTAAACCATGTCTATAAACACTATGTCAATCCGTCTTCTAAATACCTCCAGGGATGGTGCCTCAACCACTTCCCTGGGCAGCCCATTCCAATGCTTAATAACCCTTTCCACTTAAAAAAAATCATCATTTCTTTGGAACCAGGACTATATTAAAGGGGCCGTGTAATTCCATGATTATTCACTCTCATTTTCACCTGTGTTACTCCTGGAAATGTATTATCAGACAGAAGGATTCACATGCACAGGCCAGCTTTAAGCTCTGAAATCCCTATTCCTGTGCATTATAGCTAAGACATGTATAGATTATTCAGCTACCACTAGAAATGTTGCCTTTTAATTTTAGTTTTGAAAATGCAAGTTATTAAATAGAACAATAAGTTGTTATATTTTTACTATTTTAAAATAACCCTTATTCTTCATGTCAACCTGTTGAACAGTTGCATGTTTTTATTACCACCACCATACACAAGGAACCATGTAGTCTTCTTTCCAAAAATTGTACTAGAATTTTTTGTATTCAAATAAACATGTTAAAGGCTCAAGTACAAATTATTATTAGAGAAAATAAATATAACTCATATTCTAATTTTTTGCACATCAAAAATAAGTATCGTCCAGTTCTGTCATACTTAGAAGTGTTTGCAGTTTCCAGTTAACTTTTGTATTCTAAGTAATTGGGGAATTTCTGAGTTATTACTGTAATGCTGCTGTCCCAAGGCATTTACTTCAGTGCTTCGTTTAGGGTTTCAGTAGTTTAATGTTTTAGGGATGCTAGAAATATCCTTTTGGCTATTTTTGCTGCGACTTTCTTGGTGACATCATCACAAATTTCTCATTGCATTAGCGGGATGTTTTATTACCATAGATCACTAGATGCAGTACTGAATTTTCTTCTTGCACGTATGTTTTAAACATGTACTAATCGTATGTCTCTTTGCAAGGACCAGTTCATGGAGGACTAATTTTGCTTTAAATGGTATTTCTGCTGGGACAGAATTCCAGTGCTGATAACCTGCCCTTGCACAATTTTGTCTGGGAGATGGCATTGATTTTCTTAGCAGCTCCAGCAATGATTGGGACAGGTCTCATGGAGTTTGATTCTGCCCTGTTCTCCAGTAAAGAAAAATGTTTCATTGACTACAATAGTAAAGGATCAAAGCCTTGAAGTTACTATTGAAGCTTTTGAATTTGTAAATATATACTCACGTAATCTCAAAATCACATGGATTTGCTAGGGTTAAACTCCTCATGCATAAAGTACAGTACATATGTGAATCTAAAACACAAATACCACTGGGAGCCTGTAATTAGTAGGTAGTGGTTTTCCACACACTTCAGTAAAAGTGACATAAGTAAGAATAACTAGCTTTCAAAATACCAAAAATCACAATTAAAATACTTTTTTCAGTAGTTTTCTAGCTGGAGTGGAACGTGTAAAAATAGCTCCTAGTCTGGTGTTAGCATTTATGTGAATGTCCCTGTGTTTCAGTATAATACAATCTAATCATTCTTACATTCAGTTTATAATAAGGCAGTTGTTACTTCCATGTCGTAAGAAAAATCTAATCTTGCATAACAGTCATGTATACAGAAATGAGAAAAAAAATAACTTTCCTCTTTTTTTTTCTTTCAGTTTTTCAGCCGTGGGCCAAATGTGCTGCTTCAAGACAGCAGTGCACCTCAAGCTGCATTCTTTACACCTGTTCAAAAAGTCATGTTGCCACCAAATACCTTTCAAGGGAAAGTGGCCTTTGTAACCGGTGGAGGTACTGGGCTTGGCAAGGGGATGACAACAGCTTTGTCCAGTTTAGGTGCCACGTGTGTTATAGCAAGCAGGTAAATATTAACAAAGGAGTTTTAGGGCTTTCATTTAGTACTGAATGCTGAATGAGTCTGTTTTCTTCTTCGTAATGGATCTTGCTTTCTTCATAAACTGGATAAATTTATTCTTTGTACTCATTTTTCAGTAGGCTTTTAAATTATAATGGCATATTGTAAATACCAGAAACTTGCAGATAACGTCAACAGTGCAACCAGCAGTAGGAAGAAATAAACTAAACACATTTTCATGAAATGCAGCAGCAAAATAAACAACTCGGAATATGAGAGATAAATTCAACTAACACATAAAATAGAACAAAAAAATTCAAGTGGCCATTGTTGAACGTTTTGAATGTATTATTGCAGGTGTTCTTGTTACAGATTTGAATTCCAGTAAAGAATTAAAACGATTCCTCTTAATCCTTATGACTTTACAAACAGCCCTGATTTTTCCCTTGATGAAGATTATCTTTCTGCAGTTCTCTTACGTAGCACTACAGTAAAGACTAGAAAAACAATCTCATTTTTACTCCAATTAAACAAAAGCATTGTGATTCATCCAAAAAGTGGTTTAGATATTTAGTTTTAAATCTAAATATGTATGTCCCCTCAGAAATACTAGTAGAGTAGCTAAAGCGAAGTTGGTTATGATGATGTACTCAGAATGAAATATTTTTTTCTAGCTTACTAGGTTTGATTAGCTTAAGATAGTCTCTTACTGTAGTCACTTCTGAGTTGCTTTCAAGTAGCACTAACCAGAAATTACTTAAATTTAAAATTTTCTTTCAGAAAGTGATTAAACATAGTTTTCATTTTAAAGCTCAATTTTAATGAAAATCAGCTACATGCATGTGCCCATACATATATTTTAAGTTTTAGCTTTCATTTGCTCAGGAAAGAAATAATCAGATTTTATTAATCTGAATTGTAATTGCATTTAATTGAAATGTAGTGATGTATACTTATTTCTAGGAAGCTCGATGTTTTGAAAGGAACAGCAGAAGAAATTTCTTCTAAAACAGGGAATAAGGTAAATTTTTACAGAATATGGACTACACTTTAAATGGTTGTAGGATTTTTATGCATTTATGTGCTTCTGTGGGCTTGTTTTAATTTGAGTGATACAGCTTTGAATTCTTACAGCTGCCTTTCCATCTTTACATAGGTTCATGCCATCCAGTGTGATGTGAGAGATCCAGCTTCAGTTAAGAATGCTGTTGCTGAAATAATCCAAGTGGCAGGACATCCTGATGTAAGTGTTCTAGTGAAACAAAAGAACTTCAGTCTTCATTACTGGTAATTATTTGCATGGTAGGTATGAAGAAAATGACTATGATAGGAAATTAATGGAATCCAAAGAGACACTAGACAAAAAGTGGCAGTACTTCAAGATAAAGCTGATGTTCACAGTTAGCCTGGTCACTGTATTCTGTGGTTCTAAAAATATTTGCTGGCAAATAGACAAGACTTTGTTGTCCTTACTCTAAGGTGCAACATTTTTTTTTTGTAAACGATGGGACAGTTATGATGGGATTCTTTTAATTAATTAAGTGAACAGAATATTGTCCTTAAATCCTACTGAAAAGGTGGCTTACCTGTGTTGGTATTACACCTGTTGGAATTACACCTGTTGCTTATTAACAGAATGTCTTGCAAATTAGAAATCGAAGTAATCATAAACGTCTTCTTTGGTCCTTGCTTAGCTTATTAAAATACACAAAGAAGGTTCCCATTTGAAGACTACGTTCTTGTAAAATCACTTCAGTCAAGCTAAGCATGTGGTTTTTAATAGTTTGGCACAGAACTCTTTGCATCAGACTGTTGCTTTGAGAAGAGTGATCTGGTGGAACCTAAACAGTGATAGGCGCCAAATTGTGAGAGAAACAGCTCAGATTCTTCCAGCTGATAGAAAGTTGTTAACAACAAGGTTGTTAACATCGATGTAAAGGGTAGTCAGTGAGATTTCAAATGGTCTACTGCAGATTTAACTGTCATATGTGTATTGTGGACCCTTTGCATTCACCAGCAGCTTCTTGTAGACGTGAATACTGTAAGCCTGGGTGTCCCATGATGGGGGAGCCACCACTTCCCTGGGGAGATTATTCTAATGGCTGATTGTTGTTGAAGTTTTTTTCTGTTGTGTCCAATCATAATCTCCCCAGGAGTAACTTGTACTCCTCTACACATCTTGCCTCCTCTACACATCTCTCTCTAGCAGGCTGTAGTAATTGAAGAATGTCCCATTGTCATAAAAGCTAAAACCCTCGTGATGGCACCAGCCACAAAGTCAGACGTTGGTTTGCGTTATACGTCTATTTCTGGCTGCAGCTTTTCTTCTAACTGGTAAAATGGAAGAAAAGATAACTCGGGCACCAGTACTTTTTGCTTGCACCCCCAGGGCTTTGTAGTCTTCCTTGATTCTGCCCAGGTTCCAGTTTGAGATGTCATTTGTGCCCATGTGAAAGAGTAGAAATGGATAGTGGTCTGTGCTCTTGACAAGTTCTATGATTCAGTGGTTCAAGTAACCTTCTCAGTATCTTGAGGTGTTTGGATTTAAATTTTTTTTCTCTTCAAACTGTAGGGACGCGTTTAAAGGCTATTTGCCATCGGTATGTTTAATTTGTGGCTGGTTTATTTTATCTGTTATAGGTTCATGCAATATGGGCTGTGCTGTGTTTTGTTACTGAAAATTTGAATGTCTTAATTTGGCCCAGAAGTTCCTCAGAACAAAGACTTCATTTTATGTGTAAACCTACATGAATCTACATGCCATTCTATAAGTAATACATCATTTTATTGCATCAGCACATTGTGTTATTATTATATACAATATCCAGCCATAAGTTTTAGTTTAAAAACTGCTCATGTGATGCTTAGTCCTCTTAAAAAAATATATCTGCCTCTCTAGCTTGAAGGGCTAAGCAAATGATATATTTAAAGTATCCTCTGCCTAATTATTGTTTGTAGAAAGGTAACAAGAGACAATTATATGGCTATTTGAAAAAGGTTTTGTAGAAGTTGTGTTCACTTAATCATAATATTCTCTTTGTCACAACTGATTAGATTTCCTGTTATGCAACAGTCAGCTAATCCAGATTTTAGTCATGAGGTTACCTGAACTTCTTTTGCTTTTATTCCCATGCATTTTGTTACATTAAATATGACATGTGACCTTGGAACTTGATGGGGACAAATTTTGCTGTTGGGGTGCACTTGAGACACCCCAGAAAATACTGACTTAAGTCACCTTCTACATTTACAGTTCCTCAGTACTAGACTAGTAATTGCATCAGTTTGGAAATACAGCTCATATTTTTGTTACTGATAAGTTTGTTACTGATAAGTATCTGTGCTGCAGATGTTAACATTTCTGATGGATTGTTTTCCCCCTCTCCTTGTTTTTCTCCCTCCCCACCCTGTACCTTATTTGATGAGGATTTTTTACGTTTTCTACCTGGAAACACTGAGATATTCCTTTTAAATTACTTGGTTTAGTCCCAGGAAGTTATTTTCACTTAACAGGTTTTTCTTCATGTGTTTCAGGTTGTGATAAACAATGCAGCTGGTAACTTTGTTTCACCTTCTGAACGGCTTTCTGCTAATGCATGGAAAACAATAACTGATATTGTGCTAAATGGTACTGCTTTTGTAACTCTGGAAGTCGGAAAGGAGCTCATTAAAGCAAAAAAAGGTATCTTTAACTTAAGATAAACGGTAACTAAGCACGGTGGCATAATATTATTGCTTACTTTCCTTGCCTTACTATTATTACAGCCAGTTTTGAGAGTTTGAAAAGAAACACAAATTCTACCACTCCACATTTTTCTAGAAAGCAACTTCATTTTGAGTAAAGCCGTAGTTAATTATCGCACAGTATAACCGGCTTAGGAATTACTGCGTTGTGGGATCTGCCCTTAAATTGGAACCCAGAGGCTGTGAGGTTGAATATAAAAATCTGACTGCAGACTTTGCACAAGTTGTAAAACGTTGTTAAAATTTAAAAAAATAAGGCTTTGTTTAAAACACGTTATGTCTTTTTAGTCTTCTATACCTGTTGGTTTCGTTGAGCAACTGAATGTGTGGCATTTATTTAAATGAATAGCAAGTACACGATAGCGCTTTGAAATTTCCTGCTACACTGAAATAAGTAAAATTCACAGCTGTAGTATTTGACTAATAGCACCAGAGAGTATTAGCTTTGAGATAATTTGAAAAAGAAATTAAAAATTGAAATCAGTATTGGGTTTTATTTTCCCAGGTATAATTATTACTTCTAGATTGCCTAGGATTTTAATACAATATTTTGGCTTTACCTTTAAAATATGATAGTTCTTTGATACACTATTTAGCCAAAGATTTACTTCACCAGATTATTGTCTTTAAGGGAGAGATAACGTATACCTTTCTATGCTATATCATAGATGATGCACAAAGAATTGCTTTCATTTTACATTATCTTCTGATTATGAATTGAAAAAATATCAATCTTATTTTTTGATCAGGATGATATAATCTCAAATAGTATTTCAAAGCAGTGAGGTATATTATGGTTTTCCATGTGCTCTCACTTCTGAATCCTTTTTTCTGGGTACAGCCACTAAGTTGGAATAATCCTTTTGTGTTTGAACTGTATTTCTCTAACTCCTGAATTAGTTGAATTTCTTCAAAACTGTTCTATTCAGTGGGTTTATACTATTTAACGATAGGAATATAAAGTTAATGTTGTTTCAATAACTCTGTAACAGTTTGAGTCAGTTGACAAGGTATTTCTCACATATATTTTAGCAGCACATTTCCACCATTCTAGTGCTGATCTTCTGACATAAAAAACACATCCCCAATTCTGACTTACTGTGTCATTGTAATAGTTTGCTTTATGGCCTTCCATATGTATGCAGTGTCTCCCTATAGTAACGTAAAATAGGACTTTAAAAATGTCTTCTTCTCTGCTGCTGTTCAATGAAAAACTACTTTCTTTGTTTCCACCCTCAAATTTGGCAAAATCTAGAAGTCATTCACCTTTGTGTTGTCTCTCTCTCTTTCACTTCTAAGCTTCCAAAAGACCTGATTTTTTTTTTTTTGCTATTACTTGCATGCCTTCTTTCTAGGGGATTCTGCTGTAAGTAAGACTTTTTATTTAAGGCTTTCTTTAGGACATGTTTTTGCAAGTAAATCAAGTGTGCCTGTCGGTCCTCTCATCCTCCACCTTCATTTTCTTTACACTTGCTTGTTTTTTTTAAGTTTGAGTAGAGACCTTAGATTCTGAAGTGATGGAGATGCTGCCCAATGCAAATATTTGATGACAGGCTGTGAGGATACTGCACATCTGAGAGTTACTAGAACACTGGCACATCCTTCAAGTCTGCAGGGTGACCTACATTCAACCTAATTTACTAAAATGATAAAAGTGCCCTGCTTTTAGTCTTGTAAGTTTGTACTGGTATTTAAAAGGGATTTTAAATCTGCTAGTGTGTTATTTATGCACCAGATTTTTAGAAAATGAGAGGAGTTAATTGGTTGGGTATTGCCCAATTTTGTGAATATAGGCTTTAGAAATAAAAATTGTGTATGAATGGAAGTGTAATTTAAATTTCAGAGCTGTAAATTTATCCGTCATTCTTGCTTCTGTGTTAGGTTCACCCACCTCACTTCTCTTTAACCCATATTTTAGAAGTTCTATGATTTAATTCTTAAAATGTATAATTAGCGATCGATTCTAGATAACTTTGAATTCCTTCTGTGGTTTTTGCCTGTGTTGACTTTTCTTTTCAAAGTCTCTCACTTTTTTAGTGAACAGGATCCATAGTTGAGGATACTCTTTAGTTTCTCTTGTGTAACATTACTGTAATCTTTTAACTGAGTCTCTACTTCATCATCACATACATTCTATGAGCAACGTATATTGTTTTAGAAACATCCCTTGGGTAGCTATTCTAATTAAATTATTTTTAAAATGCAGTAAGTAGAACAGTTATTTTAGTTACTGTGGCGTAAGTACTGAACTGTCATCCCTTGTCCTCCAGTAAGTTCATTCTAGTCATTGATCAGACAATTAGAAATTACAGGCTTCTATAAAGGAAAGATTATAAAAGAAACAGTTGCAGTTTCCATTATTTTCCATAATGTTTTTTTGCTAAATCTGTTATATAACATACAAAAGAAAGTGATCTTTTTTATAATAAGTTTGTTGTGATAATAATGCGAAAAAGTTATGTGTGTTCACTTTGTCATAAGCTCTACTTCAGAAAAAGCTTCTAAACATTTCTAGAAGAAAACCTTTTTTTTTTTCTGCATAAACTTTAACTCAGGCCCAAAACTGTGTCATTTGGAGATTATGCCAAACCTAATAGTTAATCCTGCTTTTTTTTATTTTTCTTTTTTCCTCCAACCAGGAATTGATGAAATCAGGGCAATCACCTGGTTAGTGACCACTACACTAGGGCAGCTTCTAAAAAGATGCTACGATCTTAGGACTTCCCTCCAGTTAGACTGATCTGCACATGATCAGTAGGAGTCTGAGGGTTGAGACCTTTGTAAATAGCTTTTTACACTTCCATGGAACAACTCTTAACATTCACGGAAAAGAGGGAACTGAAATAAAAAGGCTTGAAAGCAAAGCTTCCAGGACTAGATTTTTTAAAATACGTTTTTACGACGCAGAGCAAAATGGCATTTATAACACTTGAGCTGCAAACTTCTGTACCACTGAGGTTGCTTTTACCTTAAGCTCAGAGTTTGATCTTAATGCATTTTTTGTTTGTTAAGGTGTGGGTTTTTGATTTTAAAATGTTTTTGCAACTTCCAGGAGCAGCGTTCCTGGCTATTACAACAATTTATGCAGAGAGTGGTTCAGGATTTGTGCTGCCGAGTGCCTCTGCCAAAGCTGGTGTAGAAGCAATGAGCAAGTGAGTAATAACAGCAAAATGTGTGTTCTACTTTTCACATCTTTGAGATAGTGTAATTGGTCTATAAACTTGGAGCTAGTTGGTATAATCCTCGTATCCCATTGTACCTTAAGAGAACCTTCCAGCCTCCGGTACCCTAGCAAGAAAATAGTATTTCATATAGTATTGCCAGCTTCTTACAGAAGGAAGCATTAACTGCTATTATGATGATGATTTTTATCACAAGGACAAGATAAGGACAAATAGGACTACTTTTTTTGGTGATAGCAAGTCCTAAAATTTCAATTACAGAGTTTCGATAATCAGATTCTCTTGCATTCTCGTTGGCAAATCACCACCTGAAGACAGTTACTAGGGGAATTGTTCAAGGTCTATAGTGCCTTCCACTTTCTTTTGTCTCAGGAAAAGATCTGCTTGTATTTGGGTGGACTATGCTGTTGCTTCACCTATCTAGTTTCAAAAAGAAATGTGTTTCCTATCAGTATTTTAACTTAAGGTCTGCAGTTATCCTTAATTCAGAACAGTGTCATGTGACGTACCCACGTTATTCGGCAAATAAAAGGATTTCTATAATTAACTATAGGGCAGTCCTTCATAGCAAATAGATCTTCCTTTGCATTTGGGCAGAAGGAATTGAATAGTTTGGCAGCCTCTTAGTAACTAGAATTCTTTATCCAGAAAAACAGGAGAGAATGATTGATGGTCTTGATTTCTATTCTGTAGAGCTGTAACTGAAGCGTGTACTTTTCAGAGACTTTATGACCCAGTGAATTCATTTCACTGTAGTAGATGATCTATCTGAAGTACTACTTATGGAGAGAAAATATTGCTATAAAGCAAAATTATTCTGCTGCTCCCATTTTAGAATGTAACCTCTGTTTTGTGTTATTACAAGACATCTCATGTGAGAGCTATGTTGAAGGTGTTAGAAATGTATACTTGGGGATGATCTAAACTACCAGAGAAAGATGGTGGTATGAAGTTGCTTGTCAAGGAGTTTAGGTGCCAAAATCATCTGTGTGATTTGGGAGGGAGAAAGAATTGTTCCTTAATGTTGTTTTATCTATAATGCATCTATTAAATGAATATTCCTCCATTTGTTTGTTTTTGGTTTTTTTCTTTCTTCTCTGAAATGTTTTTGAAGATGTTAAGGACAAAAAAAATAATCCCTTCAGTAGGAGTGCCTGTTTCAGGAAAATTATAATATTTACACATTTCATTCAGTTTTAAACAGATTTTTCTTTGTTGTTGTTGCGAATAGCATTATTAATATATTGTTTTTAAAATATTGATGCATTCTGTTAATGAATTTTTAGGTCTCTTGCAGCTGAATGGGGTAAATATGGCATGAGATTCAATGTGATTCAACCAGGTCCAATAAAAACAAAGGTACGTAGCATGAAGTGAAACGTAGCCTTGAATACGCTTTGTAGTACAGACAGCTTTTAAGATAATCTAATCTTTTCTGTGACTGTTAAATTCAAGTGTGATTTCCTTGGTTCTCAAGACTGTGCTGGACTATTGAACAAAGTACATCTCAATAATTCTTTTGTAAAATTGAATTTCTTGAACTTCTGAAACCTTCCGCTGCCCCTTCTACTATGCTGATATAAATGAAAACTTTCTTTAGTGTTTCAAAAAAATATATCAAAATAGTTAATGTCGATTCTTATCAACTGTACGTACCTAGTCAAGTGAAGTGAATTCTTACACTTAGTGGAGTAGAAGTGCCTGTTTCTGCCTGAACTCCTAAATTTTAAACAAAACATCTCATCGATTCCAAAATTTCAGAATCTCTTTTAGGTGTATGAGAACAGAATCTCACTAGTTTTGTTGAAAATCACAAAACTAGAAAGAAAAAAAAAACTTAAGTCAGCAAGGAAACATGAAGCTTTGATATGAGTGAAAAGGAGGACTGGAGGGTTGGAAGGAAGTAATCCAGACCAGCTGGAACAGGAAGAAAAAAGAAAGCAATCCTGCAAGAGAAGAGAGGAGGATCCGTTTCACATTGAATCAAAATATTACAATTATGAGCAGTAACAGCTAATAATGGTATAACTACTACCTGTAAAATGTTTCACAGTTGGTTTTTTGGGGGGTAGGGGTGCAGGGTTGCTTGCTTTTCTCCTTTTTTTCCCCCCCTATTTTCCTTTTTTCCTCTTGTCAGCATTAGATGCTACACTGAACAACTTAGTTTTACCTTTTTTGACTGTGAAGAAACATAAGTGGCAGTATCAGCAGGGTTATAAGAATGTTGAAACAACATTACAGAATCAGACCAAAAGTCCTCCAGGCCTTATATCTGGTGGATTTCTAGGCAAGGGTAGAAGAAAAACATCTAATGAGATTGATTTCTGTCTCCAGCCTCTGGCAGTCTATGGCCCAGGGAGTCTGATACAGTTGATAACTCTCTGATACTGTAATCATCTTCTAGCCATTGCTGCAATGCTGAACTTGATTTTTTTTTTTTTTTCTTTTCAGTTTTACTTACTCTATGTCACATATA
Source organism: Calidris pugnax (assembly GCF_001431845.1). Lineage (NCBI taxonomy): Eukaryota > Metazoa > Chordata > Aves > Charadriiformes > Scolopacidae > Calidris > Calidris pugnax. The sequence continues at coordinate 5,930,916 of NW_015094509.1, forward strand.
ATTTATTTCTGTCACTTTCACGCTCCTCTTCCCTGCTTGCTCCTCTCCCTTGTCCACGCAGCAATTTGGAGTCTTGCTTGTTTCCTCAAATGTTTAATAAGGGTTTGGGAAACAAAGATCATTAACCCCTTTGGGCTGTCGTAGATAGATGGTGGGTGACTATCCCAATCATGGTCAATTCCAGCTTGTCATCCTCAGTAGATGCATATCAGTTCAACAGGGATAAATTGTTTCCTGTTCCCTACTTTCTTCTTTTTCATCCTACTGACAAAGAGGGTATGAACAGTTTACTCACAAATGTTAACTTCCATATTGTTCATGCTGAGTCAGATCTCTGTTGGATTTTAATTTCTGATGTAGTTACAACTTTTTTTTTAATATTTCTCTTAATTTTCAGGGTGCTTTTAGCCGCCTTGACCCAACAGGCATGTTTGAGAAGAAGATAATTGAGAGGATTCCCTGTGGTCGTCTGGGAACTGTAGAAGAAATTGCAAATCTTGCTGCCTATTTCTGCAGTGACTATGCAAGCTGGGTTAATGGAGCAGTAAGTTTTGGTTGATCTTGTTTATACAATTAACCTGATGATCATCTTGGTTTTTCTGATACTTTTTAAAGCTCTGGTTTCAGGAATGAAACAAACTGTTACTTTGAAATTCTTTACAAGCATTATTAAACCCTTTTAATTGAAATACACGACAATTCGTAGCTTCAAAAAGAACTTTTAAAAGTAGTTGAATTAGATTATTTTGGGCATGGATGTTCCTGATCCAAATAAATAAAAATTACTTTCACAGTTCATAACAAGGGAATGCTACAGGATAATCCACCGTTATTAAAAACCCTGCTTATGCTCTTTTCTAGGTTATTAGAATGGATGGTGGGGAATATGTTGCTATGGCAGGAGAGTTCAACGATTTGAAGAAGGTATTAAATTCCTTGCTTGCTATTTTACGTTATTTGTTAATACTTAGATGTGTAGTTATTACAGGGAATTCCAATAAAATGCTCTTTTCTTTTACTAGGTTACCAAAGAGCAGTGGGATATGATGGAAGCAATGATTAGAAAAACAAAAGGCTCTTAAAGTACGTAACTGTGGTGGAGACTTTTGGAAATGAACCGCTACTTTTTTCATGAATGTTTAGAAATAACCAGTTGAGAAATAGCCTTCAAAATCTTTTGTATTCTAATTTCAATAAAAATATTTTGAAATTGTCGTACTTTGAATATAGCATGTTTATTTTTCCCACTTATCAATAGCGAAGAACAGTTGTTGTTCAATAGAACTTTATTGTTCTTTAGGTTATGTCTTACACGTCCGTGCCGTGGTCTACAATTAGGGTTAGGATTTTTTTGTTTCTCAGATGTATGCAAGTGTCTCTTAATATTGTAATCCTAATAGCATTTCAGAACTACCATAACCAAATATAATTGTTAATGTGAGGAAAAACTGAGAAATTAAGTCTTAATCTTCCCACTTGAGTAATAAGTTCTAACCTTGTAAATAACAAAATGTTATCGGCAGGACTAAGGACCCTGAGATGGGGTGTAACTCCTGGGGTTACTTACAAAATCTTGAAACACACAACCATCTTGGGCTCATCTTTTGCTGACATTTTCAGTCTATTAATTATCTTATGCTGAACTTTAAAAATGGTCTATAAGGACCAGCAGTGCCTTTCTGAGGAGGTTGCTCTTTGTCATGATTAACTTAAATGTTCTTGAAAATGAAAAACGACAAATCATTTGCTATGTGTGTGACTAGGGGAGTCTCTCCATAAAAAAATGGTTTACTTCAGGCTGGTAAAGGACATCGGTAAATTGGGACTCAAAGCGTTGAAACCTTGTTGGTTTTTACAGAAATCCCTAGGTTTCAATGAATATCTTCTTTCAGGTGCTGACAGGTGTTTTGTCACTTTACCCGCACTTCAGGCCATACTTAGATATGCCAGCACCTCACTTTGAAATGATTTGATCACCTTAATGCAAAGCTGAAACAAGCTAATCTGTGTGCTGCTGAAAGGGTGGACGATGTTAGTGCAGGCTTCCACGTGCCAGCTTTCTCCTGACTGATAAGGAAAGGGCCTTGGGGGTGCTGGTGGATGAGAAGCTGGACATGAGCAGGCAGTGGGCAGCTGCAGCCCAGAAGGACAATCCCATCCTGGGCTGCATCAAAAGAAGCGTTGCCAGCAGGTCCAGAGAGGTGATTCTGCCACTTTGCTCTGGTGAGACCTCACCTGGAGTATTGTGTGCAGGTCTGGAGCCCTCAATATAAGAAGGACATGGACCTGATGGAGAGGGTCCAGAGGAGGGCCACAAGGATGATCAGGGGGATGGAGCACCTCTGCTACGAGGACAGGCTGAGGGAGCTGGGGTTGTTCAGCCTGGAGAAGAGGAGGCTCCGGGGAGACCTAATAGCAGCCTTCCAGTACCTGAAGGGAGCCTACAGGAAGGCTGGGGAGAACCTGTTTAGAAAGGCCTGCAGTGACAGGACGAGGGGCAATGGCTTCAAGCTGGAGGGGAACAGATTTAGATTGGAGATCAGGAGAAAGTTCTTCACTGTGAGGGTGGTGGAGCACTGGAACAGGTTGCCCAGGGAGGTGGTTGAGGCCCCTTCCCTGGAGATATTCAAGGTGAGGCTCGACGAGGCCCTGGGCAACCTGGTCTAGTTGGGGGTGTCCCTGCTGACTGCGGGGGGGTCGGACTAGATGACCTTTGGAGGTCCCTTCCGGCCTGGGAAATTCTATGATTCTATGATGATTCTATGATAATAAAACAAAGCAAATGTCTTTATCACAGCAGCCTTCAGGATGTCTCTTGAACACAATGTAAAGCTTTTTTTATAGAGTCTTGGGTTGTGGTAGGTCTACTGTCAAGCTCAAATTCTGACGTGGTATCCATGTCTTTTCCTCCAGAAGTGATCTAATTGAGAGGTTTGACCCATATATACTGTTCTTTGCTCGTCGACCTTTGCATGTACCTGCGTTTCCCTTTCGTACAGCCCACACCTGCATACAGGGCTTTGACACGTGGAAAAAAGGTGTTTCAGAAAAAAAACGGAAGGTATGCTTGTGAGCTGGGGTATGATCAAGTCTTTCTCTCCAGTATTTAGTAGGGTGTCCTCTGGAGATGGGCAACCTGTTCCAGTGCCTCACCACCCTCACAGTGAGTGGTTTCTTCCTGATACCTCATTTAAGTCTCCCCTCTGTCACTTTAAAACCATTACCCCTTGTCCTCTAGTTCCACTCCCTCATGAAGGGTCCCTCCTCAGCTCTCTTGTAGCTCCCTTCAGATATTGGAAGGCTGCTCTAAGGTCTCCCTGGAGCCTTCTCTTCTCCAGGCTGAACAACCCCAGCTCTCTCAGCCTGTCCTCGTATGAGAGGTGCTCCATCCCTCTGATCATCTCCATGGCCCTCCGCTGGACCCGTTCCAACAGGTCCAGGGACAGAAGAGGGACATTACTATGAAGGGATGAATCTTGAACATCTCAAGTTCATATTTTACCTGAATGCAATTTAATTCTTTCTTACTGAAGTAGCAGCACATGACATCTGAACTCAGGAGAAGGGACAGGAGAGAGTAGCTTTATAGCGACTACCTGACCCGGGCAGTGCCTGGCTGGGCCTGGAGATGAAGCGTAGGCATCACAGCTACTTTATTCCAAAACTAGTGGAGATGGCAGGAGATAGGATCCTCACTGAGCACACTGCCCTGGGGCTGCTGTGTTCCCAACCTGACCTCAGCTTGCCTCAGGTGAGCCGCAACGGAGAGGGGAATATGAAAAAGGTACTGCTTTATGGCATGATAATTTTATGGAGATGAAGTTGGAGGGACAGGAAAGTGGAGGAGTGAGTCAGAAGAGGTGATGGCAGCCATTGGAGATGGCCACAGGAATCAGTAGGGCTGCAGAGGCAGTTTAATTTTCACAGATCACAAGGAAAACTTCCCTGGAATCCAGATACCTTTATTAAAATGACTTTTACGTGACCCGCCAGTCAAAGGTGTTAACGCTTCCATGAACTCAGCTGAGAGGCACTTTCAAAGGGGGATTCGTTCTCTGTTTTCAGCTGAAAAGTACATCATGTCTGCTTGACTAAATCTTGAAATTACTCTTTCTATTTCCATTGATGAGTTACTGTCTTTGAACCGGTCTGTTACGATTGCTTAGATTAATTCTGTGCTCTGAAAGTGGTGTTGTGTTATAGCAGAGGCTTGTAAACAAGTTATGAAAATCATTTGAAGTGGCAAATGAAAGAGATTAGTTGTATTACCTCTTTGCTGTGATACCAGAACTGCTGTCCATCTTTGGTTCTCCTCTTTCTGGGAATTCCACCCTCTTGGATATTTCAGCTGCTGTTGAGAATATTGCTATTATTTAGAATCATAGACTGATAGAACGGTTAGAATTGGAAGGGACCTTAAAGATCATCGAGTCCCAACCCCCTGCCCTGGGCAGGGACACCTCCCACCAGACCAGGTTGCTCAAAGCCCCATCCAGCCTGGCCTTGAACCCCTCCAGGGATGGGGCAGCCACAGCTTCTCTGGGCAACCTGTTCCAGTGTCTCACCACCCTCACAGCAAAGAATTTCTTTCTGGTATCTCATCTAAATCACCCCTCTTTCAATTTAAACCCGTTACCCCTTGTCCTGTCCCTCCCTGACAAAGGGTCCCTCCCCAGCTCTCCTGTAGCTCCCTTCAGATATTGGAAGGCTGCTCTAAGGTCTCTCCAGAGCCAGTCTGAGCAACCCCAGCTCCCTCAGCCTGTCTTCATAGGGGAGGTGCTCCATCCCTCTGATCATCTTCGTGGCCCTCCACTGGACCTGTTCCAACAGGCCCATGTCCTTCCTGTGTTGAGGACTCCAGAGCTGGACACAGCACTCCAGGTGGGGGCTCACGAGTGCAGAGTAGAGAGGTGGAATCTCCTCCCGGGACCTGCTGGTCGCGCTTCTTTTGATGATTTACTAATTTACAAGCAGATTTGACAGCGTTGGAAGGGACCTCTAGAGATCATCTAGTCCAAAATGACACTATCTGAGGGAACTGTGGGTTCCTACCTGTCCATACTGGCTTCCAGGTTCATTGATACATGAACTGTTAATTTCTCTTTCCTTTTTTTTCACGTGCTGATAACATGTAAGTAAAGGCACCAAACTGCAAAGAAATATGTGCCTTCATGTAATTCTAGGGAGCATCTTGTGTTGTAGCTGCTAAACGTGTGACCCCACTTTAACCCAGGTAAAGCCCCAGTCTTTTACGTGGTGATTTATTACGCAGTAAAATCACAGAATCACAGAATCTTCTAGGTTGGAAGGGACCTTAAAGATCATCTTGTCCAACCGTCAACCTCACTGACAAAAATAGACACCCACACAACAAACAAGGAGCATCATCACTAAACCATGCCTCCCAGCACTACATCAACCCGTCTTTTGAACCCCTCCAGGGATGGGGCCTCAACCACCTCCCTGGGCAGCCCATTCCAATGCCTGAGAACCCTTTCAGTGAAAAAATTTTTCCTGATATCCAGCCTGAACCTCCCCTGGTGTAACTTGAGGCCATTTCCTCTTGTCCTGTTGCCTGTGACTTGAGAAAAGAGACCGACCCCCACCTCTCTACACCCTCCTTTCAGGGAGTTGTAGAGAGCAATAAGGTCTCCCCTCAGCCTCCTCTTCTCCAGGCTGAATAACCCCAGTTCCCTCAGCCTCTCCTCATAAGACTTACTCTCCAGACCCCTCACCATCTTTGTTGCCCTTCTCTGGACCCGCTCCAGCACCTCAATGTCTTTTTTATGGTATGATCTTTGGGATTTTGGTGCGTTGCCTTGCTTTCAGTTGGTGCAGAACAGCTTGAGTTGATTTCAGAGGGATTTGGGGGCGCTCAGCACTTCAGCAAATCAATATTTGGGTGCCTAAATGTGGATTCTGAGCCTCCTGGCAGCCCCGGGAGGTTGGTGTGGGTTTGGGTAACGCCTCCCCAACCGCTGGCTGTAGCTGTGAGTATGGGGAGGGCTCACTGTAAACACACAAGGTGTCAACTGGAAGTTATTCCAAAAAAAGCTAATGCTGTCTGAGGAAAGGAAGTAGACCTGCTCTCTGTGGTGCTCCGCAGCAGCGGGAGGGGAAGGGTGGCTTCAGAACACATCTGTCACAGGTGAGTTTCACTGAATTTCACTGAATTTTAGAATGGGAAGGGACCATAGAGATCATCTAGTCCAACTCCCCTGCTGAAGCAGGATTGCCTAGAGCTAGTTTCCTCATGTTCAGGAGGACAGATGGCAATTTCTGTGATGACTTCTTGTCAAAACACTTTCTCTTCCTCTGTAATGATTTTGGCAACCAGTCACATCGGCTTTTTTTTACGGACAAGTTTGGGGTTTTTTTCCTTTACCTTTACACTTTTAAAACGTGAAAAGAAAGCAAAATCCAGGGTTTCAAGTGCACAGTATGAACAATATCAATCGTTTATTGTACTGATAGGCAGATTCACTGTTTCTTCACTTAACATACAGAGTTGCATTTCACATTGCATAGAGAAAAGAGGAGAAGAAGCCGGTGAGTAGTCAAATCACTGTACGGGGAGGGAGAGTAAAGCAGGGAGAAATAGCTAATCTTACTTTAATTTTGTTGTGGCTTTTTTTTCAGCACGGCCCCCTCCTGCACCAGCTACTCCTTAACTTTTCCAAGGCTCAGACTGGAGAGAGCCCAAGGTATTTAGTTGCCCGAGTTCACCTGAGTTCAAGGATTTGTTTCAGTGGGAGTTCTAATCTTGAAGGATCCGAGCCTCATTGTTTGAGGCACGTTTCAAATCAAATGCATTTGCTTCTGCTTGTTAAATAAGACACAAGAGATGCGTTTGAGAAGTTGTATGTAGCTAATCTGCTGACCTGGAATTGCTTCTGAAACGGTTGTACGTGGAGACAGCAGGGGTTTATTGGCTTTAAGACACAGCCCAGTTTCCTTCATGCACCAGTACATACTGGGAGCAATGGCCTGGACGTTCATGGAGTTGTCTGGCATAAGACTGGTGTAAAGTAAAAAGGGAGCCAGGCCGAAAAAAAATAAAGATGCAAGAAGACGGGCTTGTTTCTGTATTGTAGTTCCCATTTTAAAAATAGATCTCTAGCATAATAACAAGCGGAGCCCACCCTGTAAACTAAATTACTACATTGGTATAAAATCTGTACTAGATCTTTTGCTTCATTTAGTGTTAAGTTTGAATACTATTATTATAGATTAGTAATTCAGTGTAAGATCCAAGGAGGCACATTTTTTTTTTTTTAAATAGCTGTTTTGTCCTTTACAAGGTACAGAAAAAGGAATCCAGGAATTAGACAAACTAGACACCAACAATCTTAGGATATTAAATTTAATTGTAGATTACACAGAATATGATGTAAAAACAGCAATTTACTAGAATAATTATAACCTGCAAAATGTGAAAATAGTTTAGAAAATGGATTGTCATATTCTCTGACACAGCAATAGTCATGAAAGGTACACTTATAATATCATATGTTATTCCGTGTATTAACTATACTACCTGTCATTTAGCCAGGATTCCAAGACAGATTAAAGGCATTTATTTCTGAAGTGCCTGTGTTTAAATTCAGTAAAGTTAAACAGTTAGATTGAAAACACTATATTTTTGTCAACTACTGCGTGGAGATCTAGCCTGGATAAATGCTTTGTCTATATGCTATGAGTTTGTAATGAGAAGAGTAATTGAAAAACTGCAGAGAGCACAGACCTGTAAGTGGTTGGTTTGACAACTGAAAATATTTCTTAGTGCCTTGTTAAGTTTTGGAAATCAGACGTGCCAACATCTCTTTCCTATTTCAGACCTGGACCATATTTAATCTGAATTCATGTTTTGCATTTAAAAAAAAAAACAACAACAACAAACAAACCCCAAATCATTTAGTTGCAATGGGGAAAGAGAGCTGTAGATCTTTTTGTTATGTAGCTCAACAAGAAATGTTGCAAGTGTCAAAGGATATGATGACCACAGCAATGTCAGCAGGTTTCATTTTTTTCCAGCTGTGTTTATGAAAGCAAAAAAAAAAAAAAAAAACCAAAAAAAAAAACCAAAACCAAAAT
>NW_015094509.1:5939168-5956701 GCF_001431845.1 Calidris pugnax
TTTTATTTTTTTACAGGTGGTTATAGAAAAAAAAAAAAAAAAAAAAAAAAACCAAAAAAAAAAACCCAAACCAAAATCAATCCCGACGTATTTTAGTTTCTTTTTGAATATACAGACTGGCCCAAACATAGACGTTCTCTTTATCAATCGTATTGTTACAAAAACTGTACATTACAAACAGTATAGAAACAAACTGAAAGGAATGTGCCACACATCCTGGCTAATTTTCTAGATGCAGTTTAAAAATACAGCCTACTCCCTTAATAGTGCACAGTTATTGTGTAGATAAGAGTACATCACTAGTTAAGTGGACATGAGAGAAGAGTTCTAGTTCTCCTCAGCACAGAGAATAAGAGCCAGTTCTGCTCGGTAAAGCTTTCCTCCATCAGACAAGGCCATGATGCTTTTCTTGTATGTCGCGAGGTTGTTAATGTCTAATTCCTATTTAAAGAACAGATAATGCTTTATAATCCTGTTTGGTTACCAGCATGAACAAGTTTGCTTCCAATGGCAGAAAACGAGGTGGGGGGGGGGGAAAACACACACACAAAAAAAGGGGGAATTCTCAACCAGTTTGCCAGCAACACATTGCAAATGTTGTTTATGTATTTGTACATTATTTGTCTGTATATGTTACAGCCATATGTGGGATGGCTGGTGATAGCTTTTGACAGCGTCGCTACGCAATCACAGCTCCCCTAGTCCAGGATTTACACTCCTATGGCTTCTGCCAACATTTTTAGTTGTGATTTGACTTCGGGGAATTATGGTTTAGAAGCTCTGTATTTGTCTTAATTGGGTGGATTAAAGTGTCCTTAAAAATCCAAATTAAATCTAATCTCTAAGGGGAAAAAAGCCCCCTAGGATTACCTTTTTGTTCTTTTCACAGAGATCCTTCAGTAGCGCGTCAAGTTCATTTTCATCTATATAGCCATTGCCATCCTGAAAAATAACATTAAAGGTAATTTTAAACATTGATTTTTCATTTTAGAGGATATGGCTAGTTTTCCACAAATTCAGAAAAGAAGTGCCATCATACCAAAGCAGTTAATAAAAATTTTTTTTGAAGACTTACTTGATCATACATCTCGAAGGCTTTATTGAATTCTTTTGCACACATTTTGACACCCTAAATGCCAAAATGAAAAGAAATCCATTAATGACACCAGTTATGTGTGATGATAACAGGTTACCTTAAGAATGTGAATTTTCATACCTGAAATTTAATAAGAAAATTTTCCTGTACAGGGAGTAGTCTTTGGAGAGAGAAAAACGAGGTGAAAATATTTAACTGTTTCCACAACAACAATTGGTACATAATATTTGCTGTGAAAAGAGACAAAAGACATACCTGGCGAGTTCAGTAAGCTCCAACTTTCCATCATTGTTTGCATCAAACATCCTGAGCTGAAAGAATACATAATTTTAAATTACTAATCAAAATTAGTCAACATAATGAAGAAAACGCTTCTTCAGAAAACTTAAATTCAATGAAATTTAGCCTTTATTTCATGCTGAAATGATGCCCCCATGTTTTTATCTGTCACATTTGCTGTGTTAGACATTTGTGTAAAGTACTGAATTTGCATATCATTATTTATACATGAGTGTTGACAGGATAACATTTTACTTTTGACTGCATGTCACGATCTGATAATGGCATCGTTATTCTCCATTCATAAAGGTGAAACAACTGTTGGCTAAAGTTCAACAGAGTCCAAGGGCTCAGTTTCTTAGACAGAAAATAATAGACATTTCATTCAATTGGCTGCTGGCTCTAAATTTTTAAGATTATGTTCTGTTTCTGTGATATATTTCAAGAGAAGGGCAAACAGATGATCACATTCTTGTTGATGGTATGAAAATGGGCAATTAAATGTCTCCAAATAATTATAATTAAATTATAGAAATAAACACGTTGGTGTAATTTGACAAAAAATATGCGAATACTATTTCTAATAATTTTTAATCATCCTATTGTATTAAAGTGGTTTCCTTTTAGCCCTTGAAAGCACGAGCTCCTGCTGCTTGAGTGGCACAAAGAGCTCGCATTCGTTATTAGAAGTAGATGGAGATATTACACCTGCGTGGGGTTTCCTCTCCCAGTTTTCGTGCCTGTATAGCTCCATTTTTCAACTTTCAAGTATTATTTTGCCTTTGCTGTATAAGAGAGTCACAAAAGCAGCAAACTGTACCAAAAAAAATTGTTAGACGTTGTACCGAAAACACCACCACCCACGCTCCATCCCATCACTTTCAATCACAGTAATTTGAGATGTAATTTTTAGATAAGAGGGAAAGCAGCATCCTGCACTGAGGCAAGTGCATATCCTTTTAAAGACAGAATTAATGCCGTGGAAAAAAAGAACCAATTTCACTTGGTTAATACAATAAACAAATGGCAGAGGAGCCCAGAAAAGAGCCCCATTCTAGAAACATTTATTTCTATGTAACACCCCGGCTGCTTTTAACGCTTCCTCTCCTTGTATGAAAGCATCTGCCTTTTAAACACGAAAGGAGGTCTGGGTTTGGGGGAGGTAAGCAGTGGCAGCTGGGAAGTCAACATATTTTGTATTTTGCTGGGTTGTTGGTGGCTGGCTCTGCCTGCCTGCAGCTGCTCAGGACTGTATGTTTTCTGTTAGCCTTTTTTTTTTTTCCCAGTTTCTGAGGAGATTATGGGAGAGTTATAACCTCTTCCTTACTGCTGTGAATTCCTTGTCATTGTGTCTCTCTGCTGGAACTTAGAGGACACTTTAAGATGAAGGTTAAAAAGCTCCCTGAATGAAAAGGATATGTGTTATCTTCACCAGTGAATAAACTGACAATTCTAGGTAAATGGTAGAAGAATAGGTAAGAAGGACATGGACCTGATGGAGAGGGTCCAGAGGAGGGCCACACGGATGATCAGGGGGATGGAGCACCTCTGCTACGAGGACAGGCTGAGGGAGCTGGGGTTGTTCAGCCTGGAGAAGAGAAGGCTCCAGGGAGACCTAATAGCAGCCTTCCAGTACCTGAGGGAGCCTACAGGAAGGCTGGGGAGAACCTGTTTAGAAAGGCCTGCAGCGACAGGACGAGGGGCAATGGCTTTAAGCTGGAGGGGAACAGATTTAGACTGGAGATGAGGAGAGGGTTCTTCACTGTGAGGGTGGTGGAGCACTGGAACAGGTTGCCCAGGGAGGTGGTTGAGGCCCCATCCCTGGAGATATTCAAGGAGAGGCTCGATGAGGCCCTGGGCAACCTGGTCTAGTTGGGGGTGTCCCTGCTGACTGCGGGGGGGTCGGACTAGATGGCCTTTGGAGGTCCCTTCCAGCCTGGGCAATTCTATGATTCTATGATTCTATGAATAGTAGAAGAACCCAGCAGCCTTTCTCCAGGAGAAACACAAGTTTACACCATCCATTCTCAGGCCAGTTTGAGGGCTCGTGTGTTCACCTCACACATTTCTGATTGCTGAAAATATTTTATGATGAAACCAAGCTGGTAAAAAACGTAGTGTATCTTCATTCAAAATGTAGTATCTTCATTTCCTGAAGATAAGAATTCTTTTTTTTTTTTTTTTTTTTCTTGAAACACCCACTCAGCAGCCAATACTGGTTCCTGCCCTTGGAGCACCGTGGCTGTGGGATGGAGGGAGCGCCCCAAGGATGGGCTGGCTTAAGGCCAGGGAGGTGGCACTTTTCTCCTGGTATTTATCCCAAACATCGCTTTCTCCTTCTTAAAATGGGGAGGAAGAATTAGAGTGAGAGGTTTGTACATTCAATAGGAAGCCACCGTGCAGCGATGGCTTTTAAGACCAGAGAGAGATGCTACAGCACTGAAAGGCAGCAAAACAGAGAAAGTAACCCCAGATTAATTTGATCTGAAGGTAGTAATGTAATTATGACAGGGACAATTTTTTTCTCCTATGAACTGTGAAGACTTCAGTTTTACAACTAATGCACAGGGAAGCAGAACAGGGCAAAACGGTATGGTGTGGTCTGGTATTGTATAAATACCAAGAAGACTCAAAATTCCTGAGCTTTTTTTTTGTTTCTAAGCATCACTGAAAACTGCCCACCAAAACCATGCAGCTGCCCAAGTGCTTGCGGTGCTAGATGCCACAGTCCCCTCTCTGTTGCAATGACATCGTTAGCCTAATTAGGACCTGGTGGGGCTCCAAGTCATTTGGAGCCTTCCAGGGGCTAAAGATAAGCAGAGTTTGGATCAGTCCAGTTTTGAGGAAACACGCCTGTAAATAATCTTACCATTATTTCTGTGTATTCTGTTAGCTTTGAGTCTTCGATCTGCTTATTTGCTTTCTGTAATAAATCTTTCAAGAAGCTCTGTTGAAATAAAAAGAGTAATAGGTGAATTTTTATCGTCAGTATAAAATGCTTGACTTGCTAAATTCAGATTAAAGTGGCGAGAAATACTATTTTACTCCCACTTTAGTGTTTATTGCTGAAGTTCTCAATAAGTATGAAAAGAAGTAGTAATTAACAGCTAAGAATATGGCAGTTTCTTTTGATCAATTCGAGTATACTGCACGGTTTTATTTGGAAAAAGTGACTCATAAAACTTTCTGCATTGTATGCTGTTTGTTGTATTGTGAATTTGGAAAAAATAGTTTGGCTTTCAAGTATACTGCTTCCTAATCAGCTCTATCAGTAAACTAAACTAATTAACCTTGAGTCTCCTTGAAAACTGGGATGCCTAATCGCTTCTTGCAACATAGGAACAATTTTACAGAAAAGATCAATGATTAATCAAGTTTTCTCCTTGCCTGTGGCAGTACCCAGGGTGAACCTTAACCTGTGTTGCTCCTTCCTACCTTGTATTTTAAAAGTGTGCAGCCAGTTTTGCTGGATCTTTTTTGAATGAGAATTTGATCTAGCATCACGTTATTTTAAACACCAGCTAATTTTACTTTAAAAAATGATTGTTTCCACCTATTCAGTGGTTTAAAATACTGTACTAGATCTGAGATGTCCGGATGCTCGTCAATGCTCGGTGTAATTGCTGTCATCAGTTGGGGTGTCACTGTCTTTGTGGAATTTCGGGCCACATTTCAAGACAGAAAATAGGGTAGCTGATAAGAAAATCTATGTGTACATAGATGGCATTCGTGATCTTGCATGCAGCTGTGTCAATAGTCATATGTCTAACACCTGCTATAGCTCTTCCAGTCTGGCCCCCTCCATGCTGGAAGACCTTCTTTCGAGCTTGTACACAAGGAACATGACGGAATATAAATGGATGTTACAGAGACATGGTTAATGTTGTGGACTTTGATGGAAAATAGAACTGGAAATGGCATTGAAAGGCTGCCCAGTGCATCTCCACATCTCAAGAAAGGATCATCTGTATCTAAACTTCCTGAGTTACTACTGTCTGATCTGAGCTATTGCCAGACCTTTCCTAAATGCAGGCAGTGATGGAGAGTCTGCCTCCCCCTTAGGCAATGAATTCCTCTGCTGTTACTATTGTTAGAAAGTTTTCCTGATTTCCAGCTTAAATTTCTCTTACAAAGTTGTAAGTGGGTGTATGGAGTACTCCTCACATAGCAAATACTTAAAATGTTTGGGCTTATCAAGAAATACTGATCTAAAAATAAAACTGGATACTAAAGTCTTATTTTCAACTTGTTAAAATGGCCTGTTTCTCTGAGGCAGACAAAATCTTGCAGCACAGGAGACATGGCACCATTAGGGATCCAGTTAAAATGCCTTCATTCTTCAGCTGGTCCTCAATCAGCCCTGCTTTTCCAAGTCTATTTTAAATTATAGCAGCCAGCTACAGTCCATAAGGCATCGTCTAACAGCTGGAGGGTTCTCAAGTGCTACATGTGTGGTCTCCTGATTCTACCAACTTTAGGTCCACCAACCTGCTGTGACCAGCCTAAGAATGGGCTCATCAGCCTGAGGGTCACCGTGAGGTAGGAACCTCAGCAAATGTCACACAGATACCAAACTCAAAGAAGAAGAGAAGAGGAAAAAAGATGTGAATTGTCTGTTGTGGACTCCTTTTCTGAACAGAAGAGCTGTAAGGATTTCAGACAGTTGGATCTCCTGGTGCTTTAGTTAGTAAAGCTTATGTAGTTCTTCTCTGGAATAACACATACGGGCAAAATAGTCCAAATTAGATGGATAACCACCACTAGGTCTTTCTCTTGCTATGAACTGTTTTGACTCCTCTGAATTTAAAGCTACAGTAATGTACCAATTGCAATTGAACTGTGGAAAATGGCATCTTTCTACTCAGGGTCTGCTGTATGTGAGTGTCTCTCCTATGAGGAAGCTGAGAGAGCTGGGCTCTTCAGCCTGGAGAAAAGAAGGCTTGAGGGGACCTCATCAACATATATAAATACTTCAAGGGAGGGTGAAGAGAGGACGGAGTCAGGCTGATGCCCAGTGACAGGACAAGAGGCAATGGGCACAAACTGAAAAATGGGAGGTTCCCTCTGAACATCAGGGAACACTTTTTCACCATGGGAGTGACTGAACACTGGCACAGTTTGCCCAGAGAGACTGTGGAGTCTTCATCCCTGGAGATACTCTGAAGCCGTAGTCCTGAGCAACTGGCTGTAAGTGGCCCTCCTTGAGCAGGGGAGTTGGACCAGATGACCTCCAGAGGTCCCTTCGAACCACTCTGTGAGTCTGTGACACTGTGACTCAGCATCTACAAATTTCTGTTAGTTTTATGACTCTAGTTTTAAGGTTTTTTAACTGCAAGGCTGAGATGACTAATGGAATAATCTCGATTCTGCTCTTATTTGTGCATATTAAAGCTGAGCCCCAAATCCCACCAAGTTAACCAAGCAGGGGCAACACCATTCCAGTTGTGGTAGCCTAAGGGTATCACCACAGGAGACCGTAGGGTTACAGGATGCTTGAGAGAGCGTGGTCGGTCAAGCAGTGTAGTGATTAATGGTAGTGATGCCCTTAGGAAAAAAAACAAGAAGAAGACAGCCCTCTTCCCTAATATACCAAAAAGAAAAGAACAACATAGCTTTCAGAGGACTATCTTGCTTTCTTAATCTTTCTTACTTCTAAGCTAAAGTACCTACTACCTGGAGTCACTTGAGACAAACCTTGATCTGAATTAAAGCACGCTTTAAAACACACTGATCAGATTAGGGTTTCACTTTAAATAATTCACTGGTGATAAAAACGTCAGCTAATCCTGTTGCTTTTCCATCACGTTTGAAATGCAAAAACATGCAGGGGGAGGTATCTGAAGAGACAGACAGCAGCAGGGGCTGTCACCTAACGCCTCTTCTCACGTCCTGCATACTCATAGGTATTGGGTTTACCTTCAGTTCCTCAGAATCGATGAAGCCACTGTGGTCGCTGTCATATTTTCTCCATGTCTGCAATGGGAAGGCAAATGGTTTAATGAGATATTTGTGGCGAGGGGGTCTCAGATGATTTTAGAAAAAGCAACTTTTCATACTGCACCTGCATGAAGTCCTCACTTGACTTTAGCTGCTGGCACCTGAAGAACAACAGGAAATTCTCTTCCGTCGGTAATATCTGAGCAAGCTGCAACAGAATTTAAGAAAGATTAGATTGTAATTCTTCATTAGGCCTTTTACAGCTCAGCCTGTAAAAGAATGTGAAACTTTTTAAAAGAGTATGAAACTCTTTGTGCTCATAATACTGCCCTATTTTGTCCCCACAGGAAGCTTCATCTTGCTAGCTGAAATGTTTAGAAGATGGCTCTGAAAAGCTTCTGGCTGGCAGCTTTGCCATATTCATCAAGGTCAAACAGAGCTGAAGTCCCAGAGAAGGGAGTGGAACAGCACTTTATCAACGGGGAAGCTGGTGAAATAGGGGGAAAAATTTCACCCATACAGAGGAAGGATCTGTGGTGAAAACCTTGGAATCGGCATGAAGGGAAAGAGTAACACAAGGATGTTTGGAAGACCAACGGGAAGGACCGTGAATTAAGAAAGTGAAGGAAAATAGGCTACTCACTGAGGAAGAGGAGAGAGGAACATTGACATGAACATGTGTAAGCTAAACAGAAAAATATATGGAAAAGCCAAGAATAAAAATGAAAAGTGGGAAGGGAAAGGGCACGGCAACTGGTGAGCATTTGTCAGGCACAGAGATATGTTCAAGAAGAGCTATAAATACCAGAAAGAAATCAAAAGGGCTTTTCGCCCTGCAAAATCAGAGGTGGTTCTTCCAATGCCTCAGCTCTACAAAAGGCTTTTTTAAAATCAGACATTATTGTACTGATTATTGAAAATGTTCATTTACTATAACTCAATTTTGGCAAGTGACAAATGTAGAAGATGGAGAGTGTGCTGTATAATTTAATGTAAAATCATGATTTGTTTTTAACAAAAGCCCAATATTTTTTTCTGTCCTCAAAATGTATAAAATGTGTTTTGATTAAAGAAAACTTTTTACTTGAAGAATAGACCAGCTGTGCTTACTAGGAAGAGAAAATGGAGAAAGACAGATTTCTTAGCTGCATTCTTCTATGTAAAATAACATCTGCAGACTTCCTGGAGCCCCATCTTAAAATTTTTGCTCCAAATTTTTGGTTTTCTGCATTCATTACACACCCTCAAATCTCTCGATCTGTCTGTTTCAGTGTTATTGCCTAATGGCTCAGGCTGGTTTTTTTTTTGGGTTCCAGTGGCGCCACGGGTGACTTCAGCCCTCCCTCTGACTCTACAGGCACGACGAGGGGATGGAGACAGATCTCTTGTTTCTCCATCACCGTCTGCGCCAGGAATCAGTCGTGTTCTTTAAGTTGTTGGTACAACTGAAAAGACACATCAGAGCATGTTCCTTGCGGTGACGGAGCAGCTGATGACAGACTGTGGGGGCCATCAGAGCGTTACAAGTGCTTTTGCTCAATGGCTGAACACCAAACACAATCAGCTTAAACACCCTGTGTTTGTCAGCAGCTTTCAAAACCTACTCCTTTATAATTAGCACGTACGTGTGGGGGTAAGTACGTGTTCATAGGTATGTAATTGCTAAACGTGCGTAAGTCAGTACTGATTTATGGAAAAATTACTTATTTTTCCCGTGGCAGAGGAGCTTTGATTTTTAGAATAAATCAACATTCCTACTCAAGAACAGACACTGAATGGAAGAACTGATTATAATAATCAGCAGAGTTTGGGGGAAGGGACTGATTATGAGAATGGGAAAGATTTACATGTGCGGAAATAATAAATAAGACCTAGTTTGTGTGACCTTTTATAAAGTCTGGTGAATTTTGCAAGGGTACTGTAAAATAGTACAAGGTGGAAGGGTAAATATAAAAGAATAACATTCCAAAGAATCATTAAGAGCCTACTAGCAATGCCAAACTGTATTTGAGGTACAGAATATTTATTTATTACAGAATAATTACCTTATTTTAAGCTATACCTCTCGCCCTCTGTAAGTCTCAGGGGAAAGCACAGGCTTTTACATTACAAAGATGCAGTAGCTCAATATCCAATACTACATGGGCTTCTGCCAAAAAAAAATCTTTGGTGTTTTCTTTCTTTTGTACCCTTTAGCAGAAAAGAAACAGTATAGCTGAAGGGAGGTCCAGTTCTCCAAGCTTTACATACCAAATAGCATTAAATTGCTTTTTGTGGAAAACCCTGTGTTATTAAGGGATGAGGAGATTGGGAGGAAACTGGCTCAACTTCCCAGTCCCAGCTGTACCACTAAGAGAGGAAAGATGGAAACCTGGTGGTATTTCTGATGACTTGTGAGTCTTTGTGGGGATAGGGGGGCTCTCTGAGGATGTTTTAATAAAGAGTGTGGACCGCTACAAGTTCATGTATGGCAGCAATAGGGGTTTAGTGAGTGTTTCTGTAAGCTCTGCTGCTGCTTTTAAGGAGACTGCTGGCTATTTCTGCATCGTGAGTAATGGAGGGCAACCACAAAGCCTGAGACTGGCTTGACTCCTCTGCTCAGCTGCAGGCTGAGGTGTGTCTTTCTAGGTTACCTAGCAGAAAAAAATACTCTCAGTACTTAAAACAATATCAGAACTGTTTTCTAGAGATCATTCTATAAGTAAATTCTGTTGATATTTAATGCTATTTCAAATTGCTTTCACCTAATACAGTTAATTTGCTTTTTAAAATCCTGTAATAGAAAATAGGAGTACAAAGAGTATTTTAGGCTAATAAGTAGTTACTTTTATGCCATGAGTAAGCTTCAAATAATTTGATTGTGGAATTATGGCAGTCCTGAGTTTCTAAACCTTGGGTTTCACATCCACATTTTAGCACAAAGGGTGAAAGGAAGGTCCCTTACACAACGACGAGCAAGTGGACAGGTCAGACTCTGCCTGTAGCTGGAGGGCACTGGATAAAAGCTAGTGAACTAACTGCAGTGTGATTGCAGAGACAGAACTGACACTTCATCTGAGCTGAAAATCCACTCCTTCCTCTGTGAAGCCACCCAGGCCTCCTCTTTATCTCTGCCAACAGACCTTTCCTGAAAACTCATCTTTCAGTAGGACATTTTCCACTGTGGGGTATTCTCTAGGACGGCTGGGAGTCTGAATGGCTTTACTTAACTTCTTTTTACACACATTCACGCACTTTTTCAGAAAAAAACTATTTCACGCACTATGTAAATAGGAGCAATCTGGACGTTTTTATTTATAAGGAAGGAGAATCAAGTCCAAACATCAACTTTAATATCGTGCTGCTCTGCACGTACAACACATTTCGCCTGAGTTCCATCAGCGCTTTCCCAATCAAGCTTCATGCTGATGTAAGTGAAATAAAAGATAGCTATGGGGTTAGGAAACTGCTATATTAAGGGAGAAAGTCCCTTCAGTCACTGAACTGAGTACTGTCACTTATTCAGTGGCTCCTGTGGATGCTGGGCACGCTTGGCACTTCAGTGGGGGCGGCGAGCACCGCGCCGTATCAGGCCCTATCAGACTCCCTCCCCTTTACCCATCAAGTCAATAGCAGGATCAGAAACAGAATTTGAAAGGCAAAACCTTCAGTTATCTTCCCTAAGCGAAGAAAGACAGTCTTTTTCAGGCACTGTCTACACATTCTTCTTGCATCCAAGGCTTGCTATTACACGTATTCAAAAATGCTAAATTAAATAGGATTTTTCAGTGCCAAATGAGTTTGGTTAGTCCAAAGCCAAACAGTTTGTTAGTCCAACTAAACACTAGTTCTTTTTAGATGCGGAACTATTTGATCAACGCCAAGTATTGTCAAAAGATGCATTTTTTTAAAATCAATTATTGTTGCAAGTGAAACAAACTTCACATTACCATGGTAGTTTAGCCATAATTACATATGCATTTAAAAAAGTATATGCAATTCAGGCACATGACAGAGAAAAGATACCCTGATATATGATAAATATCAGCAGTGATACTTCCTACTGACTTTTACAGATTCTATTCAGTTCTCTACTTTAAAATTAGCTACTGACCCAAAGTTGGTCACTGTAGAAATTTTGCAGGCCTGGCTTGTTTCCAGCTGTCTCTTAATTAGCTCTCTAGGTCAGATTTCTTATTATCAGAAAAAGATATGTAATAGCATTTCATAATAAAACCGCAGTCTCACTGCACTCGGAGTGACATAAATGAGTCGTAGATTTAGGCTTAAAAAAAGTGACTTCTGGAGCCGTAACCCAGCTAACTCTCCTTTTTGACTTGCAGCACTGAACAGTGAAAGCAAGAGAAAATGCAATGGTTCCCCCCATCCCGGGAGGTTGTCTAAATTATGCAATTGTTGAGCGGCTCGATGTGTGGAAGGGGCTGGTTATCTTTGCCCTCTCTTGAAAGTGGGAATAAGGAATAGGGGAATTTTCTGCCTGAAATTCTGTTAAAATTCAAGAAAGGAATTCATCAGACATCTCAATCTTTCCCAAGCTGGATCACTATTAAAGCTGGATCACTATTAAAGCTGGAACTACTATTAAAATTTTGTTTAATATGTTTAACTTGCTCTTTTACATACATACATACTTTTTAGAATAGACTGCATGCAGTGATTGCCCAATTGTGTTTGCTTATGTGTTATCCTAACTATAGGAGTCATGACAGAGCATTAGTTCAAAATCATAGCTGGAAATAAATCGGTTTTACCTTTCACAATTTAAATTTCTAAAACAGAATTCTTATCTGCTTTGCAGGAAAACTAAATTGCTGTTGCTGCTTGTTTGTACTGAATAAAGCGTGCAAAGTTAAATGACGTGTAGTGAAATGTCTGGAGAGGGGTAAGGAACAGCTTACTTTTGTTAATGAAAAAAATTCATTAGTGAAAAAAATACTAAAGAGCTTAGGAGAGAGGGAGAAATCTTCTGTGTAACTAAAAATCCAGAATATTTGCATGTTATGCTCACATTGTTCTGGGCTAAACGTATTTTCTACAAGAAAACGTCAGTCTTTTGTTATAAAGTAACCATCTTTCTTACCTCAACTATTCCTATTTTTCCATCAGTAGTCTTCCCATATTGGTCCACAAAAGCTTTCATTTCGGGTGTTAAATCCTATAAAGTCACAATGAGAGAAACATTACTTTAAGATACAGAGAAATATATGTAGCTTACTGCAACATTCTGTTAGTTGCCAAAAAAAAGCTACTACATTTAATGAAGTACACTTACTGCAGCTAAGTTTAAGTTTAAATGAAATTGAGTATATTTTTATTATGAAATGATGTCATTGTGATGAATTTTACTTCCTAAGGAATTACACTATAGTCAGTGTGAAGGATTGGCATCTAAATACATAGAACTCCTATTTTAGTTTACAGAATGAAAAGTTATAAAGGCAGATGTGTTGGAAGGTGTGTATAACAGCTCCTTTGTTTAAGAGGATGACAGTGAAGTTCATGGGCAATTATTAGTCAATTTTCTCAGTTTTCACTTTTAAATTAGTAACTTGAAGGCAGTGCAAAATCTTTCAAAATAAGGAACGTTTCAGTATAATGCATCTGAAGACCAAAATAGCCTTTCCACGTCTTTTGAGTTGATTTTTCCTGAACAATGGATGCTATTTCAGCCCTAAAAGAACTCATCACGATATCCTATTTTTCACTGTTTAGTATTTGGTTATCATAGAAACAGAGTCAAAATGTCACTGCTGAAATGTAGAGAGGCAGATTTAGGAGGGAGAATACTTTGAGCAGTACATCAAATCTGACAGAGTAAAGCCAGCGTAATTGTTTTTTCATATAAATTATGGTCCCTGCTATATATCTGGTCTCTAAAGGCTATTTTCACTCCAGGCTGTGGCAAAGGTGCCAGGCTTGTGGTGAATATCTAAATATGTCATTTCACACTTCAAATTGCCTTGCCTTGCCATCAACCTTCAACACTGATTAATTTTTAGCTTTCTTTATACTTGTTTTAAGTGTGGGTTAGTAAAACCATGCCGCAAGCATCAGGGGAGGCAGTTATATTGAAACAACAATGGACAACTCTATGTTTATTAGGTGAAGTCACAGCGGTCTTTGGAAATTAAAGATTTAGCTGCTATAATAGGGCTGATTATATAGGACCTCAGTGATTCTCTCACTGGAGACACAGGGAATCTCAGCTGTACAAAGTCTGTCGTAGTTTGTCCCAAATTTCAACTACCAAAGCTAACTAAAATGTCAGTTCCTTGTAGCTGATACAATCGTGGCCTAGTATCCTATTTCTGTCAAAGTCATCCATGGCAGGTTAGTAATTTGCCACGGCTTTAATTAGAGATGTGGCTATTAATACAATGCACTTCAATGTCACCTTTCATCTAATGATCCCAAAGTGGGGGACAAGTTTGCTTAGCAGATAGAGCGGAGAATTTAGACGCCTGGATTTTTAATTAGTCCTGGTTAAATATTTTACTAATCTTTCTAGTAGCAGCTCTGCAGTGCCAGACAGGGCCCAGCTGTCGGAGGAGGCACAGCCAATTAAAGGTTAAAACAGGGTGCTCGCCCTCTAGAAAAGGGTTTTTTTTTCGGTGTTCACTTCACCTGCTCTTGAGCTGCTTGATGGTCGAAGACAGCAAGTTATGACATTAGAGCTATGTTATTAAAATAAATGTTTTCAGTCAAAAAAACTCGCCTAAATTTAACCAGGTCTGGTCCTAAACTTGATACAGATGTAGCACCCGATGTTTGAAATTAGAGAAACTAGTGCTTCACACTTCAGCCTCCCTTTTAAAAGACGAGATACTTATCCAACCCAAGGGAGCTGTGGAAAGCAAACAGCTTTTTATGGTAAGATTTGAAAATGTAAGGATAGATGGCACTACAGAAACACGCCACTGTGTTCATAAACATCTATTAAACCAGATATTTCTGTGGAGAAATATTGTCATCGTCTGTATATGCAGAAAAAGTGGAATAGCTCAGGGGAGACCCTTTATCAGCCTCTGTGGTACTCATTTATACCCCACAGTTTGTCTTGGCAATACCTAGACAGAGAAGGTATCACATAAATGTGGGGCACAATAAATGGAAGCTATGCTTCTCTACTCATGCAGCTTTTATCTTTAAAAAAGCGGCAGTTCTTTCAATATATCTGAAGGTGTATCACATCAATTCACTATCTACCCTAGGGCATGAAGTGAAAAGACTTAGTGTTCCCAAAGAAAAGCCCAAGCCCTAAAACCTCCCCAAAGTACACGTGCAGCCTTTGAGGCGAGCGTGAATCGGGCTGAGAAACAGCAACTGTGAAAGTACGAGCTTAACGAGTGGATTAATAAAAGCGTTAGAATTAGAACATAATTAGAACAGTTCTGTAGTTGGGAAGAATATTGGGAAATGTTAAACCATCGTATTCAATGACAGAATCAATGTGATTCTCTAATGCACATGGCATGACTGATGTAAAATCCAGCTACCAAGAATGCATAATTGAATATTTCAAAAATAGTGAGCAGGAGAGTGACCTGAAATGCAGAAGTTAATGATGACAAAGAAGCTTTGGGGTGTTAAAAGAAGGACAGCGGAGGAAATGACATATAACCTACACTAGTTTCTCAATGTGTCCCTTCTGGCAAAAGAATAGGAATTCAAAGCTACTGAATTAGTATCCCATGAGACAAGACACGAACTAATGAGATGCTTGTTTGGCAAATGAGCCTTCAAATCCAAGAATCAGCTTAGATTTGAAACCTAAGATGACATAAATCCACACTCCAGAAAAAGACTTCAGGAATGAAGGTAACATCTACCAAAAGCAGAAGCAACAGATCAAGTACTGAATTTGACGTTGCTCCTGTAGGTTGCTCTTTTCAGAAGAACGCTCCAAAAATAGGTTTGAATCAGAGAAATGGGAAAGGGAAACTTAATTAAACACCTGAGCATTTTAAAAATGTAGTGTGAGATACAGGCAGAGGTTATTTCTTTTTTAAAAAAGGCATAAATGATGAAATTTGTAACAGATAAGAATAAGGCTTTTCTGTGCTACATTGAGCAGGCTCTGTTTTTAAGAAGAGATGCACACTTAGTTTGAGAGAGAAAAGAATCTGATCTTAAAATGACAAATATTTTTTTCCTTGAGCTTCTAATTATTTTTTAAGCTACTGAATAATATATCAGCATTTCAACTAAGAGTGCCATTCATACTAAAAATACACAGGCTCTAATAACTTCTTTGCAATGAACATACGTAAGTTTCCTGCACTTCAATACAGAAGAGAGATGTTTCCTGTTGCAATGGTTGAAAGGTATCGAAGTTGTGTTTAATCTTTTCTGTGGAAAAAAATAGATTTTTTTTTCCCCTCTAAAAAACACATTCCTTTCCCAGTTTTCTGGGGGTTTTGAATTGGTTTGTTTTTTAAATTCAGAAGAATTAACTGGTACCAAGACCGCAGTGACCTTAAAGGCTTTGCTGGGAGACAGGTTTTCGGATGTGTGAAGTTTATACTCATAAAATTAATAAGAAGATATAATTTTCCACAAAACAAATTAATATGCATATTAATTTTTTTCATTTACTTCTAAAATATACAGCAACTTTTAAACCACAGTTAATTATTGAAAAGCTGTTATTTGATTTGGAGGTATTAATATCTGAAGCAGCAACTCATTTCCCCCGTGCCCACGTGCCATCCAGTTAAATTATAATTCTATTTTCTGTTACTTTAGAAGTCTTTTATCATAGATTGATTTAAATTGGTTCCCTTAGGTTATATGTTTGAGTTTGACGCTGTGGCCTGTTTTAGAAGCCAATTATTTAAAAAGAAATTAATTTCTTTAAAAGGTGCACTTCCATTTTAAATCAAATCTTTACATGGAATCTTTCATTTCTTTCTTTCTGCCTTTTTTTTTTTTTTTTCCCCCTTTCTGTTTGTTTCCCCATGTGGGTTTAGTTTGGAGGAAACTTAAATAACTCACGCACAGAATTGTTTTGGCAGCATTGTCAAAAACTTTGGTGCCCCTCCGAACAATTTAAACTATGCAGGGTTTGGCACTCGTGCTCCTGGGGTAGAAAACTGCTTTTAGAAGGGCAAAAAGTGGTGAGCAATCATCTGCAGATCTACCTGCTGACCACCAAGGGGCAGAAATGCATTTCAGCCCGTCCTGCCCATCAGGTATGAGACTGAAACAGAGCCCAACTAACCTCAAGTATTGTTTTATTCTTTTGTTTCTTTTCTTTTCTTTCCCCCCCCCCCCCTCTTTCTTTTTAGTATCAGTACATATCTGGCTCGGGTAAGAGTAATTGCAACGGGATGAGGTCCCAGCCAAGACAAAAAGGTAATGTCCATGCATTTCTTGACCTTTCTTTTTAAGCACTGTAAGAAGCATCAGCTCGTAGCCTGGCAAGATGTTGAGTGGGACCTGCTCCCCCAGGGAGGTGGACCCTGGCCTCACCTTTTCGATTTAATTCATTTGCAACCTGCTGATCTTGTAACCAAGCTACATCCCTTTGCCTGGTGGGGCAAGTGCATGAACCGTGTGATGGCAACAGAGAACAACAGCAGGAACCCCGGGGCCACCCGAGTTTGCGCAAGAAAACTCTTCCTTCCCGGAGAAGACCGAAAAGTGGGGAGAAACGTTCACCTACCAAGCCTGCCTTCTTCCGCGCCTGCTGCAGCTCCTGGATGAAGTTTTGTAGCTCCTTCCCGTCCATGTACCCATTGCCTACAACAGAAAGAGTTAGGGTTGAGGCCACCGCTCTCTCCAAACTCTCGCCGATCTCCATCTCCCTCCTTCCCTCCCTCCTTCTTCCCTCCCGGCGGGGCGGCTCCTGCCCGGCACCGACCCCAAACAAACCCCTGACGGCTCCGGGGCCGTTTTCAGGCGGGGAGCGGTGGAGTGCTCCCCCCCCAAAACACACACACACACACACACACACACACACCCATCCTCCCCCTCCGCCGCCCCGCAGGGGGGTGGTTTGGGGGGGAAAAACACCCACAAACAAAACCCCAAAAAAGGAGTCACCGTCGGAGTCGTAGTGGTGCCAGATCTCGAAGAACTGGGCGGCCGAGATCTCCACGCCCTGCAGGTGGGTCTCCGCCGTCATGGTGTGTGTGTGTGTGTGTGTGTGTGTGTGCGGAGGGGAGGAGGGGGGGGCGCGGAGCGGGCGCGGAGCGAGGCGGTGGTTGTTGTTGTTGGGGC